>NC_041392.1:36663150-36675579 GCF_002162155.2 Triticum dicoccoides
CCGAGTGAGAGGCTTGCTCACCACTCGGCACGATTTTTCAAACTTAGGCGAGTACTGGACTGCAACTAAGCCTCCGGGTAAGAGGCTTGCTCACCACTCGGTAGGATTTTTCAAACGTAGGCGAGTACTGGACTGCAGCTAAGCCTCCGAGTGAGAGGCTTGCTCACCACTCGGTAGGATTTTTCAGACTTAGGCGAGTACTGGACTGCAGCTAAGCCTCCGAGTGAGAGGCTTGCTCACCACTCGGTAGGATTTTTCAAACATAGGCGAAACAGATTTGCAGCTAAGCCCCCGAGTGAGAGGCTTGCTCATCACTCGGTAGGATTTGTTAAACTTAGGCGAGTACTGGACTGTAGCTAAGCCTCCGAGTGAGAGTCTTGCTCACCACTCGGTAGGATTTTTCAAACTTAGGCGAAACGGATTCGCGGCTAAGCCCCTGAGTGAGAGGCTTGCTCATCACTCGGTAGGATTTGTTAAACTTAGGCGAAACGGATTCGCATCTAAGACACCCACTGGGGAATTTAGAACATATAAAAAAAGGAACAATGATCATTTACAAGACTGTAAAACCGTGTCTTTGATAATCAAACTAAAGGGTATTTCTTATTACATGTCAACAGTCTGAATGCTTAAATGTAAAAGGGGCGGAGCAACTCCGCATTCCAAGTGCATGGCTCGTCTTTCTTATGCTCGACGTTGTAGAGGTGGTACGCTTCATTGTGGAGCACTCTGGTGATGATGAAAGGACGTTCCCAAGTAGGGGCGAGCTTGTGTCGTTTCTGCTGATCCACTCGAAGAACCAAGTCTCCTTCCTGAAATGCTCGATCCCTCACGTTTTTGGCGTGGAATCGACGCAGGTCTTGCTGATAAATGGTCGATCGGATTAGAGCCATCTCTCTTTCCTCTTCCAGGAGATCAACTGCGTCTTGCCGAGCCTATTATGCTTCATCTTCTGAGAAAAGCTCGACTTTGGGTGCATTGTGAAGCAAGTCACTCGGAAGCACAGCTTCAGCTCCATAGACCAAGAAGAATGGAGTTTGACCAGTCGACCGATTCGGAGTTTTCCTCAAACCCCAAAGTACTGACGGAAGTTCATCGACCCAGGCGCCTGCCGCATGCTTGAGATCATGCATCAGTCGGGGTTTCAGTCCTTTGAGGATCAACCCGTTTGCTTTTTCAGCTTGTCCATTCGACTGGGGATGGGCGACTGAAGCATAGTCGACTCAAGTGCCTTGGGAAGCACAGAAGGCCCTGAACTCATCCGAATCGAAGTTCAAGCCATTGTCAGTGATGATGCTGTGTGGAACACCATATCTAAATGTTAACTCTCTGATGAAACTGACCGCAGTACTGGCTTCAAGAATTTTGATAGGTTTGGCTTCAATCCAGTTGGTGAATTTGTCGACTGCCACAAGTACATGAGTGAAGCTGCTCCTACCTGTTCTCAGAGGTCCAACCATGTCCAAACCCCAAACAGCAAAGGGCCAGACGAGTGGAATGGTCTTCAAGGCTAACGCGGGCTTGTGAGACATGTTGGAGTAAAACTGGCAACCTTCGCATTTGTCGACTATTTCTTGTGCCATCTCATTTGCCCGTGGCCAATGAAATCCTGCTCGGTATGTTTTGGCCACAATGGTCTGAGAGGACGCATGGTGACCACAGGTCCCCGAGTGGATGTCGTTGAGGATCATTCGACCTTCCTCTGGTGTTATGCATTTCTGGCTGACTCCAGTTACACTTTCTCTGAACAACTACCCTCTTATCACAGTAAAAGCTTTGGATCGGCGGACGATCTATCGGGCCTCTTCTTCGTCCTCTGGGAGTTCCTTCCTGAGGATGTACGCAATGTACGGCACTGTCCAGTCGGGAGTGATGACCAAAACCTCCATGATCAAGTCAACCACGGCCGAGACTTCGACTTCAGCCGGATCAGTGGTGCTCTTTGGTTGCGGGGGCTCTTCAGTGAAAGGATCTTCCTGGACTGAAGGTGTATGAATATGCTCCAAAAACACATTACTGGGAATGGCTTCTCTCTTGGAACCTATCTTCGCCAAATCATCCGCTGCTTGATTTTTCAGTCGGGGTATATACTGGAGTTCTAAACCCTCAAACTTCTTTTCTAACTTTCTCACCGCATTGCAGTAGCCAGTCAAAGTTGGGCTTCTGACGTCCCACTCCTTCATTACTTGATTCACCACCAAATCTGAGTCGTCATAGACCATGAGGCGACGGACGCCGAGTGAAATGGCCATACGCAACCCGTACAAAAGTGCCTCATATTCAGCTTCGTTGTTGGAGGAATCGAAATGAATTTGGAGAACATAGCGGAGCTTGTCGCCTCGGGGGGATACCAATACCACCCCAGCACCAGAACCATTCAGCATCTTGGATCCATCAAAGAACATGGTCCAGTGGTCCGAGTGAATCTGAGTCGGAAGTTGATGTTCGATCCACTCGGCGAGGAAATCCGCTATTGCCTGGGACTTGATAGCTTTCTTTGCTTCAAACTTGATATCCAAGGGAAGGAGTTCAATCGCTCACTTTCCCACTCGACCAGTTGCATCTCTGTTGCTTAGAATTTCTGACAATGGTGCGTCGCTAACGACTGTAACGGAGTGATCAGAGAAATAATGTGCAACCTTCTTCGTGGTCATGTAAATCCCATAAACAAGCTTCTGATAATGTGGATATCTTTGCTTGGATGGAGTTAAAACTTTAGAAACATAGTATACTAGGCATTGAACCTTATAGGCTTTTCCTTCTTCTTCCCGCTTGACCGTGAGTACTATACTGACAACTTGTCCAGTGGCTGCAATGTAAAGAAGTAAAGGCTCTTTGCTGATTGGGGCAGCGAGCACCGGCTGGGTGGAAAGCAAGGCTTTGAGATCTGCAAATGTTGCATCAGCTTCAGGAGTCCACTCGAACTTGTCGGATTTCTTCATCAGTCGGTAAAGAGGCAATGCCTTTTCACCGAGGCGAGAAATGAATTGACTCAAGGCGGACAAACAACCAGTAAGCTTCTGGACATCATGCACGCGCACAGGGCACTTCATCCGGAGTATGGCACCAACTTTCTCTAGGTTCGCGTCGATCCCTTGTTCAGAAACAAGGAAGCCGAGTAACTTTCCGCCAGGAACTCTGAAAGTACACTTTGATGGGTTAAGCTTAATATCATACCTTCTCAGGTTGGCAAAGGTTTCAGCAAGGTCAGTCAGCAGGTCGGAACCTTTACGCGACTTGACCACAATGTCATCCATGTATGCTTTCACATTCCGACTGATTTGAGTGAGCAGACACTTCTGAATCATCCTCATGAATGTGGCCCAAGCGTTCTTGAGACCGAATGGCATGGTGACATAACAAAAACATCCGAATGGCGTGATGAAAGTTGTTTTTATCTCATCGGGTCCATACAGTCGGATCTGATGGTACCCGGAATAGGCGTCTAGGAAAGACAAACGTTTGCCTCCTAGGGGTGGCTATACGTGCTGGATGGTCAGACTGGCCGAATGTGATGGCAGTCTGGGACTATTTCAAATAACTTGGTGTTACCGGAGCAACCATGTTCACTTCCCTGTTGATAACTTTCAATCGACTTTTGCTCTCAACATCAGAAAAAATCATCAGAGTGGAGTTGACATTGGTAAAGCCGTCATCATCCTCTTCCTTGTCCGACTCCTTTTCCTTCTCCTTGGGCTGCTTCTCTCAGAATTGCTGGATCAGGAGTCGACACTGGCGAGTGGTGTGCTTGGGATAAATCAAATTACCCTCTTCATCTTTCTTGGTGTGAATGTGACATGGCAAATCCAACACATCATTTCCGTCTTGATCTTTCACTTTCTTGGGATTCCAGGGCCCCTTGGGCTTCCCCTTGAACTTCCCTTGAGCCACAACTAAGGCTTCACCAGGAGCAACTGGCTCGGCCTTACACTTCTATTTCCGATTGGAAGTACCTCCACCGGTGTCCTGGGAGATTGTTTTGTGCTTGCCACTCCGGAGTCGGTCTTCCTCTTTTCTGTTAGCGTATTTGGTGGCGATCCCCATCATCTGAGTCAGAGTCATATCTCCTGTCCAACCGAATTTCAGATTCAACTCCCGATACTTAACATCTGAATGGAGTGATGAAAGTTGTTTTTATCTCATCCGTATGGTGTAATGTGACCCATCTCTGGATATAGTCCCTCAAGGTTTCATTCGGTTTCTGTACACAATACTGCAATTCTGTTAACCCTGCTGGTCGCTTGCAAGTACCCTCAAAAGTTCTAACAAACACTTTGGCGAGTTCCTCCCAACTGTATATGCTACCAGGAGCCAACTGGTTCAGCCACGCCCTGGCCGAGCCTTCCAACATGAGAGTGAGGTGCTTCATTGCTACTTCATCATTGCCACCACCAATTTGCACAGACACTCAGTAATATTCAAGCCAAGTGTTAGGCTTAGACTCACCGATGAACTTGCTGACTCCAGTCGCCAACCTGAATTTGGGAGGAATCACTGCGACCCTGATCGCTCTGCTGAAACACTCGGGACCGGAGACGTGCACTCTGCTGCCAGTCGGATAATCTCTGTCATGACCTTCTCTATGCGCTCTATTCCTGTTGACCGGACCTTGAACGAGAATAGAGCTCGCATCGAAGCCTGGCTCCCTTGGGTCGACTGGTACTCTTTGCTCGCCGCTGTGGGGGTGCCTATCATCATGCCGCCGAGTCACGTATGGCCCACTCCTTGAAGGAGGCGTGGGCACTCGACGACGGTCATCGTGGTCGAGTCGGCGATCATACTGCTCGCGGTTTCTGTACTGATCCTACCGGTGCCCACGTCTTTCACGTCGCGGAGGCGATCTTGGGTTGTGAGCCAACTGGACTGTGTCCGCCACCACAGACCTGCTATGAATCCTATTCCGCGACTGAGATACTGTTGTATTCTGTTCTCCAACCGCTCGAAGCAAGGCCCGGATCTGCATCAAACCCCTGCCTGCATCCGACTAGGAAGGCTGGATTGACTCTGCTATTCGGGTTGCGGCTGTGAGATTTTGGATCGGAGTGCGGTATACCCGAGTTTGAGGCGGAAAAAGCTGCCGTCGACTGGATTAAGGGATCCGCTGCCGAGCACGCTCGTCGAGTGCATGTTGCAGGTTCTCCAGTCGAGTGCGCTCAGCCAAGTTGGTCAGGCGCGCTTCCTCCAAGGCCCGGGCCTCGGGGGTTTCTCCAATGATAGGAGTGTGAAGTGCGTCCATGTTGCGGCGGCGAAACTCTTCCCTCCACTGGGAAGAAAGGGGCTTGGGGCGGTACTCCTCATGGACGCGCGACGCATCGCCGCCACCATTGCCATCGTCGTTGCGGGGGAAGCCAGGAGGACTGGGTGGTCCGTTGACCATCAAGACTTCTGCCGCGGGATCACTGCTGTCGCATTCGGATGGGTCTCGACGGAGCCAGTCGACGGGTCGAACAGGCCGCAGAGAGTTTCGTCGGGCTCGATTGTCGCGACGTGTGAGGTGGCCGACTGGCGGGCCACTGCGTGCCTCACCCACCGCTGGAGCCATGACCGACCGGAACGCTTGTGTCGGCGAGTGGCGGAGGATGGGGACACCATAGGAACCGACCGATACTGAGTCGATGGTTGCCGGAGAAGGAGGTCGCGGACGCACGCGCGAAAGTGCGTCGCCCCACGGACGGGGAGCGCATCGACGTCGAGTGGAGCTTCTAGGATCCAGGCGGAATCGTCGGCGATGAACACGAGCGCGTCGAGACGGATCTCGCGGCCCTCAACCAGTCCGTCGGCGGAAACCATGATGATGAGAATCGAAAAAATTGCAACTCCACCAGAAAGTCGCTAAGACACCCACCCCACGGTGGGCGCCAACTGTCGTGGATCTAAGACTGACAGTAGAATGGGAGGTAGGTATGAGGAGGCAAGATCCTAGCTATGGCGAAGTTGTACACACGAGTTCTACGAGTTCAGGCCCTTCGCGGAGGAAGTAATAGCCCTATGTCTCGGTGCCCGGAGGCGGTCGACTAGATTATATAAGTGTCTGTTTACAGGGGGTGCGAACCCTTGTGCCAGTGGAGGGGGTGGCTTATATAGAGTGCGCCAGGACCCCAGCCAGCTCACGTTACAAGGGCTTTAAGGTACATTAAGAGGGGGCGTTACTGGTAACGCTAGTAATTAAGTGATATAAATGTCTATTAAGTCTATGAAGTAAACTTCCGACCGTTGTCGTGCAGAGTGACTTTAGGTCTTCTGTATGTCGAGTGATAACTGTTGCGGTCGAGTGACCTTGAACCTTCCGAGTGGAATGACTTGTGGTCGAGTGGATGATGCTATCCCTTCAATGCTTCTGGTTTCAAGGTGGTGTCTTAGGGGAGGGTGTCTAGGTCAGGCCTATGACCCTACCCTAGGTACATAGCTTCATCAACTACCGCTCGCCGAGGCCTGCCGCCTCGCGCTCGATCGCGAGCGCTGCAGGACACTGCCGCCTGCCGCCTAGATCCGTCGCCCGCGGAGGAAGGGGAGCCGGGAGAGGTAGTCCCCCTTAGGCCTCCGTCTGCCACGCGGGTTTCACCCGGTGGCGTCACCCAACGGCGGCGTGAGGACGGGAGGAGGAGAGGGCGGCGGCGGCGCCTAGGGTTGGGGAGCCCCCGAGTCGTCCAGGGCGAGGGCGACGCAAGGGAGAGGCTTGAAAACACCTCCAGGTTCAAACACTTGCTAAGGCGCTACGTGTCTGGTTGCGTGGGACAAATTAGTGTGTAGGCCCAAACTAGTCAGTGGACTCGCTAATACAATGGAGACTCCCACTCCCAAAGATATACATTTTGCTTCTAAATCATTATCATACTATTTTCATATATCAGAGAATTTTGACACAATCATATGGAAATATATACATTTTAAACTATACACATGGGGATATGTTTCCACAATGGCGAAACATTTGTCTCAGCTAAATGGAGAATTTCTTTCCATGGTAATCGTAAAACATGGCACCATCTACATCAATGACAGGAATTGCAAGCGAAAGTGCAAAGACCTTATCTCTCGCACCATGACCTTGTGGAAAGACGTGATGCATCTTACTGCCCTCTTCTATGCTTCCTGCAATATGAAACATAAGCATGAAACAAATTTAACAAAAATTGATGAACAAATCCAAGAGCTATGGAGAAGAACTCTATCATGCTTAAAATAACGGAGATGTACCTACTGAAAAAAGAACAATACAAACTGTAGTTCTTGCATTCATTAATGATGAATTAGTGATAAGTGCAATCCAATTTCAAACTAGTGCATCAATCGGGACTCACACGTGCTTCACCCTCGTCACCTACACTATGTGATGTTGAGATACAACATTGCCTAGTAAGTCACCCTCCTCCATGGCGTGAGAGCCTATCCCTGCTGGTCTCATTCCCAAACCCAGACGGCCCTCCAGCAAGGTAGATTAGAGGCCAAAACTGCAGGTAGAGCAGGGCCCGATCCCGGTGGAGTTAAGCACGACGGCTACGAGCTCGTCGGTGAGCTGGTTGGAGTTAAGCACAAGCGATGTCTTCGAGGGGTCGCATAGCTCAGGAAATTAATGATGCATGATTAGCATCATGTGGCGCAATACATCTATATAATGGAAGGACATATGATAAATAAGAGGCAATTTGATCTATATACAACATAAATGAAGCAAATTATCTAGACCACAGAAACACATCTTATATCTCATATTCTATCTTATCTTATATATCCCTTCGTTTCTTTTCACTCCGCATATAAGATTTAGTCAAAGTCAAACTATATAAAGTTTGACCAAATTTATATGAAAATATATGAACAACTACAGTACTAAAACTATGTAGTATGAAAACACATTTCATGACGCATTTGGTAATATTGATTTCATATTGTGAATGTTATTATTTCTTAATATAAAGTTAGTCAAACTTTACAAATCTTGACTTTGACCAAACTTTATATGCAGACCAAAAAGAAACGGAGGGAGTATTTAATAATTGGGGGCACTATGCTAGGCACCACGTTATTCCTTAAATAAATGAATTTTGACCATTTGATTAATATATAATTACTATAGCCATTGGATGAATCATAAGACATAATGTCCTATACTACAAGCGTACACGAGTCCTCCCTTGGGCCTCTTTACATTTCCTAAGAGAAAGGAAATATTTCTTTACAACAACGTACATGAGTATTCCTCCCTTGGGCCTCTCTATGTTTTCTAAAGAAAAAGGAAATATATTTCTTTAAACGGTATTTGTAAATAGCATGATAATATATGCTTCCGAACCTGATAACTTAGGTACAAACACCACGATAACTTTGACCGAGGGATATTTTTGTTGAAAACATATCTCGGCTACTTCTATGTAAATAGCATGGTAATATATACATCGCAGACCTAATAACTTAGGTACAAATCACCGCGGTAACTTTGACCTAGAAAAAAATGTTATTGAAAATATACCCCCAATAACATCTGTGCAAATAACATGGTAATATACGCCTAACAGAGCTGATGGCTTACTTAGACTAGGGATGGTAACTTTTTACCTAGAACAAAGTCATTGAAATATACGTACATGAGTCGACATCGGCATGGGCGATGACGGTGCTAAGTTTCGCCGCCCTTGGCTGCTCCAGTGAGCCTCGCCACCGCCGACGAGTAGCACCAGCAGCAACGCCGGTCGACCTCCCCACTGCCCATGCTCCTCCCCTCCACTTCCTTCTCATTGCTCCTTCCCTTCTCTTCCCTCGCCCGCCCCTTCTCTGACTCAGGTACATGGCCGCCGCATGATCTGCAGCACCGTCTCCAACCTCCCCTACCTCATCCACGTCTGGATCCGGCTATTTCCCCAACGCACTGCACCACCGCGCCGTCAGATTCACGCCACCTGGCCTCCCCAAGTCCCGAAGCGCCGGCGTCGCGTCTATTGCATCGAGCTGCCGCCTCCTACAGGTACGAGAACCCAGAGGCTTCGCCAACAGCGATCACTAAGCCTAGTGACGTCTCCTCCAAGCAGGCCCAGCAGCCGCTGCTGCAACCCTCCACCGCCGGCATGAGGGACTAGCAGACGGGCCTCACCAAGTGCTCGGTGCTGGACTTCAACGGTAACTTCACCAATAATTTTTTGAGAACATACCACCAATAATTTTTTGTGCAACTAGCATGATAACTTAAGCACAACGGAGCTGATAACCTATGTACAAACACCACGGTAACTTTTGATCCTGGGGTTGTTGAAAACATACCCCCGATAACTTACCTAGCCCGCACATGGTAAGTATTTTTGACTTGAGAAGAGAACTAGGCTGTAGCCTAGTGGCAAGGGAGCGCAGTGGCGTCTCCAGCAACCAGGGTTCGAGCCACGTCGGGGACGAATTTCTGGTTTCTCACAAGGGATGCTTCTCCTATATCAATAAACCATGGGTGCTAGTGCCCATGAGTTTCATATTTTTTTTTATTTTTGACTTGAGAAGAAGTTGTTGAAAAACACCTCTCCCGATAAACATGTGTACTAGCATGGTAATATATGCACAACGGAGTTGATAACTTACTTAGCACACACACGGTAACTAATTTTTAACTTGAGGGGAAAAGTTGTTGAAAAACAGCCTCGGTAAACATGTGTACTAACATGGTAATATACGCACAGCAAAGTTGATAACTTACTTAGAACAGACATGATAACTATTTTTGACTCGAGAAAAAAGTTGTTGAAAAACATCCCCAATAACTCGTGTGTGCATGATATTTTATGCACCGGGGATCTGATAAGTTACACACAAACACTATGGTAAGGTTGACCTGATGGAGAAGGGTGTTGAAATATACATCTATAATTTTTGTGTAAATAAAATGGTAGTTTTTGACCGATAAACCTGATAACTTACTTTCAAAAATCATGGTATGTTGAACATTGACATTTTTAACAACCTGATATTTAGCCATGAGTAGCCTGGTAATTTTGGTGTGGACTACCTGATAAATCTAGCACGAGTAGCCTGGTACATCTAGCATGAGCAGTCTTACTTCAGTTAAATGTATACAAATTAAATGTCAATAGGTGAGTAAGCATAGATGGTTTGTTAGTCCAGTTGGTTATTAGGGTAGCTTTGAAAGGGGTGGTCTTAAGTTCAAAACCTGCTTTACACACATTTTTTTTCAAACGAGAAGAAAGTAGACGAAAAAAAAACAGAAAGTAGACGAGTGGAAAAAACATGGCTTTAGCGATCACTAGGGATTAGCGATCGAGCGGCGACGAGAAAAAAAAAACAGAAAATGTACGCTAGTGGCCTGGTGGGATTAGCGATCGAGCGGGAGGGCGTAGCGATGGTGGGACCAGAAAAAAGAAACAGACATCGTTCAGATCTGTCCCTATAAACAAAACGTTTGGACGTTATCACAATCCTTATTTAAAATAACAGAAATCTGAGCGTCCTCGCCTGGATTGGACGTACGCTCTCTGCTTCACCTAAAAAAACTCCTCCTGCTCCCTCCGTTTCTAAATATTTGTCGTTTTAGAGATTTCAAAAAGACTATCACATGCGGATGTATATATACATATTTTAGAGTATAGATTTACTCATTTTGCTCCGTATGTAGTCACTTGTTAAAATCTCTAGAAAGGCAAATATTTAAAAACGGAGGGAGTAGATTTCATGCTGCAATTGACGTATGAAAGTGCTCCTCCTAGATTTCGTCCTAGAATTAAGGTACGCGAGTGCTCCTCCCCTTCAACTATCTCTATTTCCCTTGAACCTCTGATTTGGAGTCAAAATTGACAACCTGCATCCGATTGAATCTGGCAGTTAATAATGAGGAAGCCGCCTCTGCCTCCCCATGGCCTCTCTTCTGCATCATATTTGGGCATACATTGCTTTGGCTGGAACCATGTACTCTACACCAAAACAAGTTTCACTGATTTTAGCGCGGCTCTGGCCATCACCGGGTGCCTACCATATCTGCCTATACGGTATCACAAGAAAGATGGATACTGGAGGTTGTGTATCGACTAGAGACATTTGAACTTCCTGACATTGAAAACCAAATTTCACTTGCTAGTCATTAACAAATTATTCGATGAACTTACTGGTTCCACGTGGTTTACAAAGCTCGATTTGGGAGCTAGATATCATCAGATCCATCTAGCACAAGTGGGAGAATATAAAACTACTTAACACAAGCATCATGGTCACTTTCAGTTTAAGTTGATGGCATTTAGACTGACTGGTGACCCTCCTACATTTCAATCAGCAATGAATGTGATATTAGCACATGTTTTTCGCGTATATGTAGTCTTCTTTTTGATGATACTTTAGTTTACAGGAAAACACTGGAAGACAATGTGCAACATGTCCGACAAGTCCTACCGTTGTTGCAATACCATAAAGTCGGAGGTAAAAGGATCTAAGTTTGCTCTTGCTCAAAGGGATATGTGATCTCTGAGCAATAGGTATCCACCGATGCTGCTAAAATTTCTGATTTCAACAGTTGGCGAAACCAAAGAATGTGAAAGAGCTTCGTTTTTTTGGGTTTATCTGGTTATTATCGCAATTCTGTCTATTGTTATGGTGTGACCAGTCAGCCTCTGACTAAGCTCTTGCGTAAGAAAGTTCAAGTGGTTGATTTTCTGAAGCACAGCTTGCCATTAATCAACTGAAGAAAGCTTTTATTATAACTCTAGTTCTTTCTCTTATGGATTTGAACAAACAATTCGTGAGATAGACTGACGCTTGTGATATAGGTATGGGAGCTGTACTTCTTCAGGCAGGACTTCCGTTGGCATATGTCAGCAGGGGACTAGTGTAAAGTAGGGTCTACTCCGTTCGTAAACGAATATAAGAGCGTTTAGAATACTAAAATAGTGATCTAAACGCTCTTATATTAGTTTACAGAGGGAGTAGTATATTGTCCTTATACACGTATTTGTATACGTATATAATTGTAATTATGATCATATATATATTGAGACGTGAGGCTGGATGTCAACCACCCACGCAAAACTCTAAACATGTGTTTTAACTTGGTATCAACCAGGTCGGGCCGCCGCCGCACGTCCCTCGCGCCGCCGCCCGATCCCATCTTCCGCGTCGCCGCCGCTGCTAGCTAGCTTCCGCGTCGCCGCCGCCGCTAGCTAGCTACGCTCAGGAACCATCCAGCTGCTTCCTAGCTGGCTAGCTTTGCCCATACGCGGTCGCCGCTTCCGATCGCTGCCACTGCTTCCTTTCTCTGCCGCTGCGCGAGCCATCTTCCGTGCCGCCGCCGCATCTTGCTCCATTGCCGCCGCGCGCTGTCCCCATCCGCGCCGCCGCTACGATGTCGTCCGCCGCTATGTCCGATGCCTAAACCGCCGGTGCCATCGTATCTTCCCCCGCCGCCTCGATCCCCGCCGCGCTCGTCGTCCCGACGATCTCCGTCCGCCT
>NC_041392.1:36676040-36697670 GCF_002162155.2 Triticum dicoccoides
TTCTTGCCGGTGCCAACCTCCACGGACACCTCGATGGCACCAAGGCGGCACCGGCCAAAACACTCGTTGTCGGCACCGGCGACGCTGCTACCACCGTCACCAACCCGGAGTACCACCAATGGTGGGTTCAAGATCAGCGCGTCAAGGGGCTTCTTCTCACCTCCATGGATGAGGATATTGCATGCCAACTCATTGGCTGCGAGTCGGCGCATGCGGTATGGACAGCCGTCGCCACCATGTTCGGCGCCCAGAGCCGCGCCAATGTCCGCCACATCTGGCGGCAACTTCAGTCGCTGAGGAAGGACGATATGTCTGCCGTGGAATACATGCACAAGATGAAGGCCCTGGCCGACACTATGGCCGCCGCCGGCTCTCCGATCTGCGATGATGAGCTTATCGATCACATCCTCACCGGCCTCGGCTCCGCCTACAACTCCATCGCCGCCTCCTTGGGCGTGAGTAACGCACCCATGCCCTACTCTAGTTTTTACTCATTGGTTCTGTCCTTCGAGGCGCTGCAGGCACAACGTGCGGTGGAGGGGTGGTCTCCCTCCGCGAACGCCGTGACCCGTTCAGGTTCGTACGGCGCGGGCGGATGCGCGCCCTACTCCGATCCCTATCCCTCCCATGGTGGGAGGCGCCCGGCTGATGGACATGGCCAGCCAGGGCAGAACCGCCAGGGCGGTAATGGCGGCAACACCGGCGGCCGTGACCGCAACGCTGGTTATGCTAGCAATGGTCGGCAAGGTGGAGGGGGCAACGTCGGCAATAACAACGGCGGAGGAGGTGGGCGTCGCAATCGCTGGCGTCCCCGGTGCCAAATTTGCAAGAACTGGGGCCATGAAGCCGACGACTGCCGCAAGCGCTATGATCAGGATCACAACTCCCGCACCGCAAACTCGGCCTCCACCAACACCGTCGACTTCCCTTGGGTGCTGGATACCGGGGCTACGGATCACTTGACCAATGATCTTGAGCGCCTCCAGGTTCACGAGCGCTATGACGGCAAGGATCAGGTTCAGGTGGCCAATGGTGCAGGTTTGTCTATTTCACACATTGGTCATTCACGTTTACCCGGTTCATCTCTTCAACTGTGTAACATCCTTCATGTTCCACACATCAGCCAGCATCTTCTCTCTGTTTATCGTCTTCTCTGTGATAATGACGTCTTTGTTGAATTTCACCGTCGTTTTTTCCTTGTTAAGGACAAAGCAACCAGGCGCATCATCCTTCACGGTAGAAGTTACGGGGGGGTCTATTCGGTCCCCTTCGCTCGTGTGTCATCTTCATCGTCTCGCCGTGCCTCCTCCGGTGTTCGACTTTCGTCGTCGCAATGGCATCAACGTCTTGGTCATCCTACAAAAAATGTGGTCACCTCCATTGTTCAGAGTCATGACCTTCCGTGTTCTAGTTCAAATAATTCACCGTTAGTTTGTGATGCCTGTCAGCGTGCTAAGAGTCATCAACTCCCTTATTCTACTTCGTTTCATATCACTACTGTACCTCTTCAATTAATACATTCAGATGTTTGGGGTCCCGCTCTTGCTTCGTCGGGAGGGTACAAGTATTATGTTAGTTTTATTGATGACTACACACGCTTCACCTGGATTTATTTGCTTAAACACAAGTCTGATGTTGAGCAAGTTTTCTACAACTTTCAGGCTCATGTGAACGCCTTCTGGATTATAAAATCAAGGCCGTTCAGTCCGACTGGGGTGGTGAATACCACAAACTCCATCGCTACTTTCAACGCACGGGCATCTCTCACCGAGTGTCATGTCCAAATACCTCCCAGCAGAACGGTATTGCCGAGCGCAAACACCGACATTTGGTCGAGACCGGGCTTGCCTTGCTAGCACACTCCTCTCTTCCACTTCGGTTTTGGGATGAGGCCTTTCTTACGGCATGTTACCTCATCAACCGTATGCCCACTCCGGTTCTCAACAAGGACACACCTCTGCTCCGTCTGTTTCATGTTCAGCCCAACTACTCCTCCCTTCAGATTTTTGGGTGTGCTTGCTGGCCTATTCTCCGCAAGTACAATACTCACAAGCTTGAGTTTCGGTCCAAGATGTGTGTTTTCCTTGGCTCTAGTCCTTTGCATAAGGGCTATAAGTGTCTTGACCGTACCTCCGATCGGATAAACATCTCTCGTGATGTTGTTTTCGACGAGACTGTGTTCCCTTACTCTCAACCCGGCGTTTCGGTTGATCCTGCTTCTCTTGAACATGCACTCACTTTTCCCTCCGATGAACCGGTTCTGGATGTCCATGTGCGTAAATATGACCTGTCCTATTTGTCATCGAACTTGTCTTTTGCAGGTGATATTGCTTTGAGTTCCCCCCAGGTACATGTTGCTGCTCCGACGCCTCCTGATGCGCCCGGCGTGCATGTCGCGCCGCCTGACGCAGGTGTGGCTGCCTCGCCCGATGACACGACCGCGGACGCGGCTGGGTCGCCACCCTCGCCCGGCGCAGCTGGGTCGCCACCCTCGCCCGGTCCGTCGCCCGGGCCGCCACCCTCGCCTATGCCGGTCCAGCACACCATCATCTCTAGGCCCGTGTCGCCCATTGCTGAGGTCCCCTAAGCCGCGACACCCTCAGCCGAGCCCTCGTCGCCGTCGTCTTCTCCTACTGGCGATGCAGCTCCGGCGCATGCTATGGTTACGCGCCATCGTGATCATACGCGCAAGGAGAAGTCTTACACTGATGGCACGGTTCGGTATGACTCTCGCCGCCGTGCTTTCTTTGCCGCGCTAGTTTCCCATCGTGATGCTCTGGGTGAACCTGCCTGGCGTGCCGCCATGTCCGAGGAGATTGCTGCTCTCCGTCACACTAACACCTGGGTGTTGGTGCCTCGACCACCTGGTGTTAATATTGTGAGCTGCAAGTGGATTTTCAAAACCAAGCATCGTCTGGATGGGTCTGTTGATAATCACAAAGCTCGTCTTGTTGCTTGCGATTTTACTCAACAGCATGGGATTGACTACGGAGATACTTTTAGCCCCGTGGTGAAGCCTGCCACGGTTCGCTTGGTTCTGTCTCTTGCTGTGTCTCGTGGCTGGAGCCTCCGACAGATTGATGTGAGCAATGCCTTTCTACATGGGTTCCTGGCCGAAGATGTGTACATGCAGCAGCCACCTGGGTTCGAGGATGCCACTTATCCCTCTCATGTCTGCAAACTTCAGCGATCTATTTATGGTCTCAAGCAGTCGCCCCGTGCCTGGTATGCTCGTTTGAGTCAGCGCCTTTCGCAGCTCGGTTTTGTTGCCTCCAGATCAGATGCATCTCTGTTCATCTTCTCCTAGGGTACTATACAGATATACATGATGGTGTACGTTGACGATATTGTGGTTGCTGGCTCTACCCCCGCCATGGTGGATCGTCTTGTGCAGTCGTTGTCTGCTAGCTTTCCCATTAAAGATTTGGGTCGCCTCGAGTACTTTCTTGGTTTGGAAGCATCCTTTCATTTAGGGGGCATGACCTTGACACAGAAAAAGTATGCTTTGGATCTTCTTCATCGCGTCAACATGGAGAACTGCAAGGTCACTTCCACTCCGCTTGCTACATCCGAGAGTCTCTCACGTCATAGTGGTGCACTACTGGGTAGAGATGACTCCTTTCGGTATCGCAGTGTGGTTGGAGCACTTCAGTATTTGACCCTCACTCGTCCTGATATCTCCTTCGCAGTGAACAAAGTGTGTCAGTTTCTGTCTCAGCCAACGGAGGATCATTGGGAAGCAGTCAAGCGTATTCTGAGATATGTCAAAGGTACGTTAGACATGGGACTACGGATTCGTAAGTCCAGATTACTGGAGTGAGTATATTCACCGATGCAAACTGGGCAGGCTGTGTTGATGATAGGCGCTCCACTGGTGGTTTTGCTATATTTGTTGGACCTAACCTTGTATCTTGGAGCTCGAAGAAGCAACCCACAGTCTCGAGATCAAGCACCGAGGCAGAGTATAAGGCATTGGCCAATGGCGCGGCTGAAGCCATTTGGATAGACTCAGTTCTCACAGAACTTGGAGTCCCACGGCAGCGCACTCCTATATTGTGGTGTGATAACTTAGGGGCAACTTACCTGACGGCGAATCCAGTGTTTCATGCTCGGACTAAACACATTGAGATTGATTTCCACTTTGTGAGAGAACGAGTAGCTGCTTGTGAACTGGAAATTAGGTTTATTTCTACAGATGATCAGTTAGCGGATGTATTTACTAAACCCGCTACTAGACAGATGCTAGACCGTTTAGAATCAATCTGAATCTTGTATGTAGTTCAGATTGAGGGGACATGTAAAGTAGGGTCTAGTATATTGTCCTTGTACACATATTTGTATACGTATGTAATTATAATTATGATCGTATATATATTGAGACGTGAGGCTGGATGTCAACCACCCACGCAAAACCCTAAACCTGTGTTTTAACTACTAGGGCCACACGATGGCGGTCTGTCAACATATGAAAAGGAGTATATGGCCGTCATTTTCACAGTGAAACAATGGCGCACCTGCCCGCAACTTGCTGAGTTTTATTTTAACGTATCACAGCAGTCTAGCACACTAGGAAGATCAACACCTACATACACCATGGCAGCAAAAGGTGTTCACCAAGCTATTAGTTTTCCGGTTCACGATCCAGTATATGAAAGACGTTGATAATCGTGTGGCTGATGCTTTGTCTCGTCGACCTCAAAATGGCACACACCTATTAGCCTTGTCTCAGCAATAGCCAGCCTGGCTGCAGACACTACTGAAATGGCCTTACATTCCGAGTGCCACGGACACTCGGCAAAAGGTCAATAACCGTCAGCAAAGCCTTTGCCGAGAGTTGCACTCGGCAAAGGTCACCCGGCGTACACCTCTTCGGCAAACAAAACTTTGCCGAGAGCCACTTATCGGGCACTCGGCAACAATATTACCGAGTGTTCTACTGGTACTCGGCAAAGGTTTGAACTCGGCAAAAATCAACTAACGGCAAATGAAAATGGCGAAAATTCGTAGATTCGCCACGTGTCACAGGTGTTTTTTGCCGAGTGACGCACTCGGTAAAACTTGTTTGCAGAAATTAAATAAAAACGACACAGATGCCGCTAATGCCAGCGCCACCACAGCGCGTGCATGTGCTGCTGTCGGCCAATCTCTCTACCGTGCGCCTCCGCTGCCAACGCGTGCTGCCGGCGGTGCTGCTGCTCTTCCTGCTTGCCGCTTGCGCTGCTGCTTGCTTCCTTGATAGCCGACGCTGCTGCTGCTGCTTGCTTCCTCGCAAGGCGGCGCTGCTGTTGTTGCTGCTTGCCGGTGCAGCTGTTACTGCTTGCTTGCTTGGTTGCCAGCCAGTGCTGCTTGTTTGCTTGGCCGCGAATCCAAGCACACCACGGCCACCATGAGAGGAGGGAGACAGCAGGACTTGACCATGCCGAGGAGTGTCCCCAGAGGCGCAACGTGCCAGAGGTGCCGCATCTCTTGTGGGACCACTGGTTCACGGAGAGTGCGACGAGTAAACAGCGATGCTAGACCGGTGCGCCGGCGGGAGAGCTATGGCTGCAAGGAACAGAGAGTGGCCGGCCATGGCAAGATGGGCAGGGGTGTGTGTGTCTGTGTGGCCGTGGTTGGTGCAGGGAGAGATAAGAGAGAGTTGTGTGCAAGCCGCACACAACCGCACAGTGCGGCTGTGTGTGGGTTTGTGGAAAAGAGGGATGAGAAAAGATGTGTGGCTGTGATTGATTTAGAGAAAAGATTCTCCTAGCCACATCATCAATCCGTGTACTAGCCGCAGATTGGCTGAAAATGTACTTTCTGCCATGACTTTTACCGAGGGTAACACTCGACAAATATCAAAAAATAAATAGAAATACTATAAACAGACCAAAAAAATTTGTCAAAACCCTAAGTTGTTTTTCCATATAGTGACTACTTGTTAACCCAATGTTTAGGACAGAGTTATCACACAGTTGCATTTCAAATTTGAATTACTTTTTTCACATAAAATACTCATTTTTGGCACTTAAAAAATGGAAAAATGTTTATTTTTACAAATAAGTTGGATACTCTATTTGGGAACATTGTTTGTAATGGCAAGATGGACCTATGCGACCAATTTCACCACATAATTACAAAATACAAAATGATAACGGTCATCATCGTAGTCATTTGGCATGAAAGTCATGAATGTTCATCCTTGATAGTATGTGCCTGAAGATTTTTTTTTCAAAATTGTCATATTACAAGTTTGGTATTTTTCTATCGCAAATAGTACACGTAAAAGGGGTCCATGCAAAAGGATTGCATTTTTTGAACTTTTATTCGTTTTCTTTCAAAAAAAATCAAAATGGGTCAAAATGTCTGGCATGGCTATTCATGGCAAGGGGTTGAATCTCTTAAAATTCTAAGTGGTTCTCCCATGTAATGACTATTTGTGCACCTTATGAGAGAGCTAACACACACTTGCAGTTCAAATTTGAATTACTTTCAAGATATCGACATAAAGTCATTTAAATGTCCGAAAGTAGCTAGAAAACTAGAAAATCCATGAAACTTGTGAGTTGTGCATAAAATATGGTCTACTTACTGTGATATTTGGAGTGGTGCCATTTTGTACCCTACTGTTTGTACTTGCTTCACAAAAAACACCCAATTAGGACACTTAGAAAATGAACAAAGATTTTTTTTGTACAAAAAAATGAAAGCTTTATTTGGCAACATTGTTTGTAATGTCAATAGTCACCTATGTGTCTAATTTTGGCATATTATAATAAACTATGCAACAAATATGGTCATTACCTTGGTCATTTGACTTGAAACCATGATTGTTCATACATGATAGTCTGTTTTGTGAAGGTTTTTTATTTTAAATTTGCAATATTGAAAGTTTGGTATTTTTCCTTCCAACTAGTATGCATAAAAGGACTCAATGCGAAAGGATTGCATTGATTGAATTTGTAGTCTTTTTCTTTCATTTTTTCTATGATAGGGTCAAAATGGATGGCATGGCTATTCATGGCATGGGATTGAATCTCTCAAAACTCCAAGTGGTTCTCCCATGTAATGACTACTTGTGCACCTAAAAATAGTTTTAAATTTTTTTTACGACAGAGCTATCACACACTTGCAGTTTAAATTTGAATTACTTTCGGGATATCGACATAAAGTCATTTAAATGTCCGAAAGTAGCTAGAAAACTAGAAAATACATGAAACTTGTGAATTGTGCATAAAATATGGTCTACTTACTGCGATAATTTGAGTGGTGCCATTTCGGACCCTATTTTTTGTACTTACTTTACAAAAAATACCCAATTTTGGCACTTAGAAAATGAAAAAGGATTTCTTTGTACAAAAAAGTTGGAAACTCTATTTGGCAACATTGTTTGTAATGTCTAATTTGGGCATATTATAAAAAAATATGCAATGAATATGGCCATTACCTTGGTCATTTGACTTGAAACCATAACTGTTCATACACGATAGCCCGTTTTGTGAACGAATTGTGCATAAAATATGGTCTACTTACTGTGATAATTGGACTAGTGCCATTTTGCACACTATTTTGTACTTACTTTACAAAAAATACTCATTTCTTATTCTTAGAAAATCGAAAATGATTTTTTGTAAAAAAAGTTGGAAACTTTATTTGGCAACACTGTTTGTAATGGCAAGATGCACCTATATGTCCAACTTCACCACATTATCATAAAATATGCAATAAATGTGGCCATCACATTGGTCATTTGAGACCAAACATTTACATGGCAAAAAGTGTAATTAATATGACCTCAAATGAAAAAGTTCTCAACATGAAAAAGTTCTCAACATGAAAAATTTCCGTCTCGTCAAAATGAACAACTTTGATTTTTTGGGGCACCTTCATCCGAGGTCGTATGCAACCTGTACAATTAAAACCGTGCAGCATAGTGAAGACCCCCTTTTGCCGAGTGTAGCACTCGGTAAAGACCCCGTTTGCCGTGTTTTATTGTTTTACCGAGTGTTTTGTCCACGACACTCGGCAAAGTACCTGTTTGCCGAGTTTCGCTACTTTGCCGAGTACTTTTCTGCTTGGGACTCGGCAAAGATACTATTGCCGAGTGCCCGACATAATGCACTCGGCAAAGAGCATAATACTCGGCAAAGAGGAAAATTCCAGTAGTGAGAGAACATTGTGGATATGTATCCGGAAAATTATGAAGGTCAAGAACTACTGACGTGGTTAGCCATGCATTTTGAAGAGAATGACAAGTATTCATCGCGCAATGGTCTGATTCATTAAAAGGGGACACTGTGTCTTCCTGCTGGTGCTCCCCTGATTCTCAAGCTGCTGGATGCCTTTCACACCAGCCCCATCGATGTGCATTTAGAATTCCAGTTACATTGAGACGTTTGAAGATGCTCTTTTATTGAAAAGGGATGCATGCCCAGGTACCCAAGTATGTGTAGGAGTGTGTTGTTTGCCAGCGTGCTGAGCTAGACCATGCACGATATCCAGGTCTTCTCGAGCCTCTTCCTATCTCTATAAAATTTTGCCAGATGCTCACAGTGGACTTCCTCGAACGAGTTCATAAATCAGGCCGTTTCAATTCTGTTTTGATTGTCATGGGCAAGATATCCCAGTATGCTCATTTTATTGGTTTGCAGCATCCTTTCACAATACCAACTGTTGCATCGGGCTTCATGGACAATATTCAGAAACTGCAAGGAATTCCTGAATCCATTGTGACCGACCAGGACGTATCTTCACAAGCCGTCTCTAGCGTGAGATGGTAGGCCTGGTAGGTATCAAATTGCATATGAGCTCGTCACATCATCCAAAGACGGATGGACAATCTGAAAGAGTAAATTAGTGTATAAAGGCCTATCTTTGTAGTTTTACTCATGCATGTCCTGTCAACTGGCACAGTGGCCCGCTCTTGCTAAATACTGGTACAACACTAGAGCTCATTCTGGCCTAGACGGCAAATCGCCATTTGAGGTCCTATAAGGCCACTCTCCCCGCAACTTTGGTCTGTCGGCTTTTGATGCAT
Source organism: Triticum dicoccoides (assembly GCF_002162155.2). Lineage (NCBI taxonomy): Eukaryota > Viridiplantae > Streptophyta > Magnoliopsida > Poales > Poaceae > Triticum > Triticum dicoccoides. The sequence continues at coordinate 36,685,057 of NC_041392.1, forward strand.
GCTCTGCTCATGATTTGGACTCTTGGCTTCATAATCGTCATCTGATGCTCTGCGTGCTTCAACAACGTTTGGAGTGAGGGCAAGGATGAAACTTCAAGCTGATAAGATACGATCAGATATGGTGTTCCAGGTTGGAGATTTAGTATTTCTCAAGTTGCAGTCGTACATCCAGTCTTCAGCGGCCCCGCATGGACATCATAAACTGTTGTTCAAGTTCTATGGACCGTATAAAATTCTAGAGCGCGTGGGAGATGCAACTTATCGCCTCCAATTGTCAGCGAGAAGGAAAATACATCCAGTTCTGCATGTACCTTAGCTCAAGCTGGTGATTGTACCTCACAATCTGGTACAAGCTGAACTTCCTACTTCGGACGCCCAATTTGCCATTCCTGTGCGAGTCCTACAGCTTCGTTTCCGTCATCGGGGCAATGATGTTGTGCCCTGATTCAGTGGTTTGATGAGCAAGAGTAGGTAGCAACATGGAAGACTTGGAGGAGTGGTGATGTATATATTCCTGATACCACTCATTCCGAGATACAACATGTGTGTAACAGATTGTACCACAAACGACCATAGGAGATTGCGCTGCAAGACATATACTAAATTTTATTTTTTGACTTGATGTCTACTTGCGAGCGATAGCATATGGTAGAGGAAGACAAACTAATGGGGAGATGAAGGTTCAACGCAGATATATACTGGTGTGCCAATAGAGTGGTTGAGGTATGAAATTACAGACTCATCAATGAAAGGTAGATATGTCACATGTGATTGATAAGAACATTCTAACATCTAGTATCACCAAAGTTTGACTGGCACTATCATTTGCTCTTTTTAAAAGACTTATAATTTTTCTGAATACACATTCACTCTGGTAGCTAAAATACCCCTGTGAAGCAAACCTACCCAAATTTGTTGAATCGGACCGGGACAAATTCCCTTGCTTGAGCGCTAGCTCCCAATTCCCAATCCTCTTTCGTGCCCTCCACCGGTGACTCGCCAAGCTGTGCTGCTCACCTCGCCGTTTGTTGCTCCGCCTGTTAGACCTTTCAGCCTGAGCATTGATAGATGTGGATGACACTAGGAGAGTTGGGACAATTTTCGTTGGTTTATTTCTCACACAATGCCATGCCAACCTGAGGGGTTGGGGATACATATTTATAGGCTGCTAGCCAGCCAAGGCATATGCTAAGATGCTGCTAAGATGCGAGTCTAAGATGCTAGTCTAAGATGCTAGTCTAAGATGCTAACTGACAGTCCTTGATGGTCAAGAACAGAACTCTATCCTAACAGCCAGTCCTTGATGGTCCAGGACTTTATCCTCCTAACTGCCACAAGGACCATGTGCTGCAGCCCCACAAGGACCCTAGTACACAGACTTATCCATCATTCTCCCCCTAAGTCTCGTACATCGTCTTGTGGGAGAGTTGAATCATCCCAATCCTGGAGCAAAGTTCGAGGAACTTGACCCTCCCAAGGGGCTTGGTGAGAAGGTCTGCGAGCTGATCCTTGGTGTTGATGTAGCTCGCCTCGATGCTCCCTTCTTCCACACAGCTGCGGATGAAGTGATACCTCAGTCGGATGTGCTTGCTCCGTTCGTGGAACACGGGGTTCTTTGCCAGGGCCAGGGTGGACTTGCTGTCCACCAGGAGCTGCACCGTTCTGGTGTCTTGAACGAGAAGATCACCAAGCAGTCGAGCAAGCCAGAGCGCCTGAGTACAGGCGGTGGAGGCCGCTATGTACTCAGCCTCACAGCTGGACAGGGCCACCACCTGCTGCTTGACTGATTGCCAGCTCACGAGACACTTGCCGAGGAAGAGGAGGATCCCGCTCGTGCTCTTGCTGGTGTCGATGTCACCGGCGTGGTCGCTGTCGCTGTACCCGACGAAGTGTGCCGCCCCAGGGTACCTAGGGTAATGGAGGCCGTGGTCGAGGGTCCCTGCTATGTAGCGGACGATCCTCTTCACTGCCTGCTGGTGTTCCGACGTTGGTCGCTCCATGAACCGACTGACATAGCCGACGGAGAATGCCAAGTCCGGCCGTGTGTGAGTGAGGTAGCGAAGGCTCCCCACAAGGCGTCGGTACTGCGTAGCATCCACTTCCTCCGTCGTGCTGTCGCGACTTAGTTTCAGCCTCTCCTCCATCGGAGTGAGAGCTGGATGGCAGTCGGTGAGCCCAGCTAGCTCAACGATGCGCTTGGCGTAGGCGGACTGTCGAAGCGCGATCCCGGAGTGGTCCTGGTGCACCTCAATCCCTAGATAGAAGGAGAGGAGCCCCAGGTCACTCATCTGGAACGTGGCCTTCATGTCTTCCTTGAACGCCGCCACCTCTGCATCTTTGGTGCCGGTGATCACCAGGTCGTCAACGTAGACGCCCACCAGCAGGGCATTTCCTCCACTCCCCCGTCGGTAGACGGCAGCCTCATGCGGGCTCTGCTCGAAACCCATCTTCTTCAGCGTGGAGTCCAGCTTGGCGTTCCACGCCCTGGGTGCCTGCCGCAGGCCATAGAGAGCCTTGCGCAGGCGGAGCACCTTGCCCTCCTGGCCGGGAATCGTAAACCCCGGTGGCTGATGCACGTAGACTTCCTCCTTCAAGTCGCCGTTGAGGAATGCCGACTTAACATCCATGTGGTGGACACGCCAGCCCTCCTGGGCAGCCAGCGCAAGGAGAAGTCACACGGACTCCATCCGTGCCACGGGAGCGAAAGCGTCGTCGAAGTTGACTCCTTCCTGCTGCAAGAAGCCTCGGGCCACCAAACGAGCCTTGTGCTTGATGATGGCGCCGGCTCCATCCCTCTTCAGCTTGAACACCCACTTAAGGGTGATTGCGCGGTGACCTCGAGGGAGATCAGCAAGCTCCCAGGTGCGGTTTTGCTCGACCGCATCCATCTCCAACTTCATCGCGGCGCGCCATGCCGCGTCTCTCTCGTCCTCTGCAAAGGACCGTGGTTCGCCGTCTTCACACACAAGCTGTAGCTGCGCCTCCAGGTCACGTGGCACCAGTCCTGGCACCGGCTGGTCGCCGAGCACATTATCCATCGTACGGTACCGCAGCGGTTCGCCTCCATACCATGCGTCGACCCGCTCCTCGTCGTGAGTGAGGGGGAAGCGAACTTCATCGGATTGTGCTCTGCGTGAGCTGGTGCTGATGAAGACGAGCCCGGAGTGGCGACCGCCGGGGCTGGAGTATGCGGCGTCGCCGGTTGTGGTGTCGTCGGTGTAGCAGGCGCCGGAGTCGATGTAGTTTTGGGGGCCGGGGTAGACGTGCTCGGTGAAGAGGAGCTGCTTGCTCCCCCAGCTTCCTTGAAGTGAGCGTACTCGACAATGAAGTCGTCATACGTCGGCGTCGAGCCGTCGTCCACCGCCTTGTCCCATTGCCACCCTCGCCCTTCGTTGAACACGACGTCTCGCGCTGTGCGCACACGTTGTGTCTTTGGGTCGAGGATGCGGTAGGCCTTTGAGCCTTCCGCGTAGCCGATGAAGACTCCCGGAGTGCTCCTGTCGTCGAGCTTGCCGATGTGGCCGAGCTCCTTGGCGAACGCAAGGCAGCCAAAGACCCGCAAATGAGAGACCGCCGGCTTCCGCCCATGCCAGGCCTCGTACGGAGTTCTGCCGTCGAGTGCCTTAGTAGGAGAGCGGTTGAGGATGTAGACGGTCGTTAGCACCGCCTCTCCCCAGAAGACAGCCGGCATCCCTCTCTGCTTGAGGAGAGCCCGAGCCATCCCCACAACCGTCTGGTTGCGCCGCTGGACGACGCCGTTTTGCTGCGGGCTGTACGGCGCGGAGTAGTGGCGCTGGATGCCCTCATCGGCGCAGTACGACGCGAATTCAGCCGCCGTGAACTCGCTGCCGTTGTCAGTGCGCAACACGCGCAATTTGTGGCCGCTCTCCGCCTCCACACCAACCTGCGCGCGCCTGATGGCGTCCGCCGCTTCTCCCTTACTGCCGAGGATCATCACCCTCATGTAGCGGGAGAGATCGTCGACGAGCAGCAGGAAGTAGCGTCGACCTCCTGGTGTGGCTGGCGTCACCGGGCCGCACAGGTCTCCGTGCACGAGCTCCAGCTTCTCCTTAGCCCGAAAACTCGCCTGTTGGGGAAAGGGGAGTCGTCTCTGCTTTGTCAGTACGCAGATGTCGCAGAACTGCTCCACATGGTCGAGGCATGGCAGGCCTCGCACCATCTCCTTGGCACTTAGACGCTTCAGGGCCTCAAAGTGAAGGTGCCCAAAACGCTCATGCCACTCCCACGCCTCGTCGTCTCGACGGACAGCGAGACAGACCGGTTGTGCCACCTGCACATCAAGGACGTAGAGTCGATTTTCACCTCTGGGCACCTTGGCGAGAAGGCGACGCTGGCGATCCCAGATGCGTAGGACCCCATGCTCAATCAGCACGCGTGAGCCGTTCTCATCCAGCTATCCCAAGCTGATGATGGAATTCCTTAGCGCGGGGATGTAGTAGACACCGGTGAGCAGCCGGTGCTCTCCCATCTTGGTGGTGAAGATGACGGAGCCGACGCCCTTTATCTCCACAGCGGAGGCATCCCCGAACTTGACGGAGCCTCGCGCATCGGAGTCGAGCTCGGCGAAGAATTCCCTTCGACCGGTCATGTGGTGGGTGGCGCCGGTGTCGAGGCACCACCCCGTAGCCTTGTCCTTCCCGGAGCCATCGCCGAGAAGAGCGTGTGCTTTTGGCTCATCGAGGTGGATGAAAGCCTTTGCGACTGGAGTCGCCGAGGGTAGCTCAATGCTTGCATGCACCATGAACAGAGCCGTCTCCTCCTCCTTCGCCTGTGCGACATGAGCCTGGCCTTGTCGTGGTTGCCGACACTCATTTGCCCAATGGCCAAACCGGCCACAGTTGTGGCAACTGTTGTCTTGTGCCGGCTTGGGCTTGCCAGCGGCGCCGTCCTTGGCGCCTCCGCGGGCGTCACCTTCGGCACGTCCTTGTGCCCTGCCCGGGGGGCCTCTTCGCGCCTTACGCTGCTTGCCACGCTTGCGGCCGCCCGTCAAGGAGGAAGGCTCCCCCTTCTTCCTGTCACCAAGGCTGGGATCCCACTGCTCCCGAGTTAGGAGCAGCTTCCCGCCGGTGGTGACGGGCCCCGAGGGAGGCTGTGGCTCGTCGGTGTCGACGACCTTGAGTCGACCTATCGCCTCCTCGATCGTCATCGTGGAGAGGTCCAGCAACGACTCGATCGAGCGAGCCATCTGCTTGTACTTCTCGGGAATGCACCGAAAAAGCTTCTCGACAACTCTCTCCTCGGTGTAGGTGGCATCGCCAAACTTCACCATCTTCTGCAGCAGAGTGTTGAGATGGAGAGCAAAGTCATCAACGTCCTCACCTGGCTTGAAGCCCAGGTTCTCCCACTCCTTACGAAGTGCCTGCAGGGTGGACTTGCGAGCACGGTCGCTGCCGATGCGTGCTGCGGCGATGGCGTCCCAAGCCTCCTTGGCAGTCCGCTTGTTGGAAAGCGAGAACTGCATCTCGGGCGGGACTGCGGCGATGAGGGCGTCCAGTGCCCGTCGATCCTCTAGGTGGTCGACGTTGCTGTCCTGGACTGCCTCCCACATGCGCCGCACCTGGAGCCTGACCTTCATGATCCCGACCCACTCGACGTAGTTGGTTTTAGTGAGGGTAGGCCACCCAACACTGGCACCAACATCCCTGACCACAGTCCGGACCTCGTAGAGGCCGCGGTCCTGGTCGTTGCAGCCGCCGTCGCGGTGCGCGCCTCCACCTGGAGCGCGGGCGTGCTCGGCTGCCCACTGCGCCGTCCGCTCCTGCGCCACTTTGGCGCGATCTGCGTCGGCGCCGTCATCCGCAGGCGCGGAGCTGCTGGAGCTGCCGGGGCTGCCGCGGAGTGCCTTGGCATCCGTCGTAGCCTCACGGGCTGCTTCTGCTGCTGCTGCTGCTTCTACCTCCGCCCTGGCTGCTTCTACCTCCGCTCTGGCTGCTGCCAGCTCCGCTGCAGCCAGTCTCGACACTCTTGCCGCCGCAGCAGCCGCTGCTACAGCCGCTCGCTCACGCTCCTCTGCCACGGCACGCTCGGCCTCTTGCCGGCGCCGCATGCTCGAGGTAGCCGTGTGCTGAGAGCGACCTGCAGACATGGCTCGCTGCAGGGGGGCTGTTGCGTGAAGAGGAGGCTGAGGAAGACGAGCTGCTGCTCGACAGTCCGGAGGGAGGAAGGTAACCAGAGGCAGACGGAGCAGCTGCTGCTACCGACTTGGGCTGCTCACAGGAAATGCTCAGGGTGCAGGTTAACGAGGCTCTGATACCACTTGTTAGACCTTTCAGCCTGAGCATTGATAGATGTGGATGACACTAGGAGAGTTGGGACAATTTTCGTTGGTTTATTTCTCACACAATGCCATGCCAACCTGAGGGGTTGGGGATACATATTTATAGGCTGCTAGCCAGCCAAGGCATATGCTAAGATGCTGCTAAGATGCCAGTCTAAGATGCTAGTCTAAGATGCTAGTCTAAGATGCTAACTGACAGTCCTTGATGGTCAAGAACAGAACTCTATCCTAACAGCCAGTCCTTGATGGTCCAGGACTTTATCCTCCTAACTGCCACAAGGACCATGTGCTGCAGCCCCACAAGGACCGTTTGTTGCTCCGCCTGCCCACCTCCCTGTGTTGTGTTGCCACTCCTCTTATCCCCTCGCTCTAGTGCTACTCCCTAGCAGCCACACCCAGCTGCTCCCCTATCCGAGCTCTGCTGCACTTTTATGACCATTGATTTCTGCTGCTTTCCCCATATAGCTGCTCCAAAGCCCTCGATGTCGGGCCGCAACAACAACACCGGAGTGGGAGGGTGAGGAGAATCGATCAAGTCTTGGCCACATACATCATCTCCGGCGATGAAATGCTGAAGTGTTTCGAATGGAGTTCTTCAAACTCATGGTTGCTTGCTTCTAGTCCATGTCTTCCAATATTCAATCATTCGTGTGGCTCCTAGGACCCTAGAGCAGCTGCATTGGGAGAGGAGCTGCAACAGAAAGCAAAATTTTGGAAGATCTAAAACAAGACAGGTCGCGGCGCGAGCCATTACGTGGAGTTAGGGCCGGGCATATGGGAGTGCAAGCCCGCATAGGGCTTGTAGTTTTGAGGGGCCACAGCTTTTCGAAACATACTTCAGAGGAGATAATTGCATTTATAGTCCTCATAGTCGCTGGCGACGTCCAACTTGGTCCTGGAACTTGCGTATTGCTTCAATACGATCCCGGTACATGAAAATACATGATCAATACGGTCCTTGAGGTTGAAACAACAGTCCTGGCTGTACACATCGCATACGTAGTGTATTCTCTCGTATGACACATCAGCACGGGGCCACGTCAGCCAGGGACCCATATGTCCGTGGCAACGAGAAATAAGATAAAGAAGAAGGAAAACGCCTATTGCCGGCGAGTTTCGAACCCGCGACAGCCGCCCAAATCTGCGCGCGCAAGCCACCAAAATAAGGGCCCTCTTGTGGTATAATCGGGATAGAAAGTCTTCTATATAAACAGCATTGGACATTCCGCTATATCAGGCCCAGACTTTTTTTTAAGGACGCGCCTGTTAGCGAATTAAGCTGGCAGTAGTTTTATTTTTTTGTGAAAAACAGTAGTAGTTCCTACTAATAAAATGAACATGGTTTCGAACCTTAATTTCTTTTCATTCTCGTTTTTTCTGTTTCTTTTTTCTTTTCTTCCTTTTCTGTTTATTTTAATTTGTAAAATAATGTTTAAAGTATTCAACATTTGTTAGCGCTTTCAAAACTAGTTCAGAAATGTTCTGAATTTTATAATTTGTTCAGCAATGCAAAAAAATCCTCCTTTTGAAAAAAGATCCAGAATTTAAAATAATGTTAGCATTTTTTATTGTTTTTTCTTCAACAATTATTTTTTTCATGTATTTTTGTTCCTTGTATCTCTCACATACAAGCACATTTATTGATGAAACATTGCACAGTGATATTGCGCTACTATACATGTATATACATACAATTTTGGAATTTTTGAGGCAGTAAACATCCATTTGTTTACTAAAAAATACCATGGGTACCCCCCCTGCACCCAACACGTACAGAATTTTTGAAAATGCGAATATTTTTAAAATCATGGTTTTTACAAATTCGTGAATATTATTTGAATTCACAAACATTTATTGAAATTGCGTACATTGTTTTATAACTCATCAACTAGTTTTTATGCATAGGCGAATATTTCTTGAAATTTGGGAACAAATTTTGATATTCAAAAACAGTTTTTGTTTATGACGAACATTTTTTGAATTCATGAATATTTTGTTGAATCAGTGAACATTTTTTAAAAGATTGGTTCTTTTACATTCCCATACATTGTAACGAATATTTTTTATAAATTCATGGACATTGTTTTGTAGACACGAACCTTTATTTTTGAATCGATGAACGTTAAAAAAACTCATGAACATTTTATAAATTCACGAAACTTTTTAAAAGGCCAGAACATACATATAGTAAAGGGTGAATCCCACAATATACAAGATCAAGCGCTTGTTCTGGTGGCTTGGTCGTGCAGAATCCCTGGGGTGCGCTTTACTCCTTTTTTCTGCATTTTTCTCGGCCCACTAACATATGGGCCTTATACAAACGTCGCCTGAGCTGGCCCGTGTCACCTACGCAAATACGAGAAATGTATGCAATGTGTACAGCCAGGACTGTTGTTTCAACCTTAGGGACCATATTGACCACATATTTTCATGTACCAGGATCGTATTGAAGCAATACGCAAGTTCCAGGACCAAGTTGAACGTCGCGCTGGCGACTACGAGGACTATAAATGCAATTATCTCTACTTCAGAGGATATGTAGCTTCCGAATAAAAGGCCGAGTTGGGCAGCTAGGTGTGCAACCCCCAAATGGTGAAAATCCTATTTGACGCTCTCTACATCAAATTGTCGGGCGAACGCACACGCAAAACCATCGAGCGTGAACAATGGGCCAGTTGACCTTACCACAGAAACCAAGGATTTTTCTTCTATTTATTAGTTTCTCCTTTCGGGTTTTTTGCTAGTTCATTTTCCTATTTGTTTATTTCGTCTTTATGTTAAACCTTTTATAATAACATGAACATGTTTTGAATTTGTGATTTTGTTTCAAAAAGGAAACATTATTTTGGAATGTGTTTCTATAAACTCGGACATTCAGAACATTTCACTAAAACAACTTTTGAAATTGCAACATAGGGCATTATCTTTTGTTTCAAAGAGATAGACTTTTTTTTCAGCATTGCATGAAGAGATAGAGATGAGCTTTTTTTTGAGACAAAGATAGAGATGAGCTGAAGGACGCCCACCGGGTTTCTTTCCTTCGTCTGGCCCGTAGGCCAAAACCAACAGAAAAGCTCCGAATTTGTTCTGGGAGCAGCAGCCCAATCATGCAGCGCTCTGTTTTCGCGAGCGAAGCCTATGCAGGATTGAAACCAGATCAAACGGCCACAAACGGTCAAAAGTGCAGATGGGACGATCAAAAATACAAGTGGTCTGAGAAGGTTCGAAAGGTACACAGTTGTAATGTTTTTAAATTCCTTAAAGTCTGCTGACGTTACCTTATTAGACTTGCTTTTATACATATCTCTTCTCGCCTCTGCATGTACTCAGTTAATACCACAATGTGGTACAACGGAGCCGCCTCACTCGCTGAATCTTGTGCCACAAACTACCAGCATTCCTACTTAACAGTCTGCTATGAGTGGTCATCTGAACAAATGAATTCTTAGCAACATCTCGAATCAAATTTTGCATGTCATGCGCCTCATGATTGGCCAAAGAGATAGTGAAGGGTGAGTAAATGTATGAGTTTGTTTCCCGATCCCTCCTGATCCTATGCGACTCACCAGCACATGAGTTTTAGTACGTTGTCATCAATTTCTAGGTGAAGAAACTATGGTTCTTGATTAATCCTCATATTCCAGAGGAACCAAAGATAAACTTCCATGTCATTTCTCTTACGAGCCGTGGATTTCAGCTTCTCATTCAGAGCCATCTTATCCTTCTTCAGACGAGTTACCTTTCGGTTGGATTCAGTAAGAGAGGACTTCAGCTTGCTTACTTCTTTTTCCAGCACTCCAACCGAAGCCAGCTTCTGGTCTGCAAGGGCAGTCTTATCTTGAGCCTCCTTCTGCGCAGCTGCAAGGTCCAAGTCCTTCTTCTCCAGAGCCAATCTCATTTTCTCTGCAAAATAAGCAATCGGATCAAACAAGAGATCGAAGAAATATTTTAAAGGACGATCGACGTGAGCAGTCGACAGGCAGTTACCTTCCATACCAGCAGCTTCATCTTGAGCTTTCTTCAATTTTTGTTGGGCCGGCTCCAAGTCAAGATTGAGTTGCCTCTGCTTCTCCTCAAATTCGGCGAACTTGAAAATGAAAGTACAAGATTTCTGCAGAAGGTAAAAGACATGTCAATCGACAAGATCAAAGATTATTTACTTCCGAGTGAATATAACTTAAAAGTTTACTCAGACCCCAGCCGACTGCCCGCAATCGACCGCGGTCTCGGGGACTACACCCAGCGGGTGCACTTGGCGTGCCCCCACTGATTCAGACCCCACTTGACCGGTCTGCCTGGGTCGAGTAAAAAAAGAGAAGAAAGAGAGAAGAACTATTCAGACCCCGGCCGACTGCCAGCAGTCGACCGCGGTCTCGGGGACTACACCCAGTGGGTGCACTTGACGTGCCTCCACTGGTTCATATCCCACTCGGCCGGTCCGCCCGGGTCAAGTGGAAGAAAGGAAACTGAAAAGTACTCAGACCCCAGTTGACTGCCCGCAGTCGACTGCGGTCTCGGGGACTACACCCAGTGAGTGCACTTAACGTGACCCCACCGATTCAGATCCCACTCGCCCAGGCCGAGTGGACGAGCGCAAATACTAAAGACAACAAAACACCCAGTGGGTGTACAGATTCGACGCAAACAATAAGAGATTGTATGAAAAAAATATTTCATATAGCATATCCTAATAGAACAAGGTCAGTCGAAAGCCAACTTACCTGGACATTGGCCCGAAGAGCCGCGCTGGCATCGTAAGCAACCTGGTTGTTGTCGTGCACCATCTTCATCCGCTCCATCATCACGCTAGCCTGACGGATAGCCTCTGCAGCGGCATCCGACTGGCTTTCCGGAACATGATAGTTGGTGAAGAAAGGAGCAGACGGCCCAGATGCGGCAGCTTGGAGCTCCGAGGCATGGGGTTGGACGGCTGAAGGAAACACTGGTACAATCGACGGTGCAGGGCGCTCACTCGACAATGGGACAGCAAAAGTTACAGAGGCCCCACCTGCATCTTCAGGTTGTTGGACAGTTGGTTCCGTCGTCAGTCCCGGCTGAGATGTCTTGCCAGCCGCTACTTTTTTGTTCTTTCTGGGCCTCGGCGCTGAAGGAAATATGCCCTAGAGGCAATAATAAAGTTATTATTTATTTTCTTATATCATGATAAATGTTTATTATTCATGCTAGAATTGTATTAACCGGAAACATAATACATGTGTGAATACATAGACAAACAGAGTGTCACTAGTATGCCTCTACTTGACTAGTTCGTTAATCAAAGATGGTTATGTTTCCTAACCATAAACAAGGAGTTGTTATTTGATTAACGGGATCACATCATTAAGTGAATGATCTGATTGACATGACCCATTCCATTAGCTTAGCACCCGATCGTTTAGTATGTTGCTATTGCTTTCTTCATGACTTATACATGTTCCTATAACTATGAGATTATGCAACTCCCGTTTACCGGAGGAACACTTTGGGTGCTACCAAACGTCACAACGTAACTGGGTGATTATAAAGGAGTACTACAGGTGTCTCCAAAGGTACATGTTGGGTTGGCGTATTTCGAGATTAGGTTTTGTCACTCCGATTGTCGGAGAGGTATCTTTGGGCCCTCTCGGTAATGCACATCACATAAGCCTTGCAAGCATTACAACTAATAAGTTAGTTGTGAGATGATGTATTATGGAACGAGTAAAGAGACTTGCCGGTAACGAGATTGAACTAGGTATTGGATACCGACGATCGAATCTCGGGCAAGTAACATACCGATGACAAAGGGAACAACGTATGTTGTTATGCGGTCTGACCGATAAAGATCTTCGTAGAATATGTAGGAGCCAATATGGGCATCCAGGTCCCGCTATTGGTTATTGACCGGAGATTTGTCTCAGTCATGTCTACATTGTTCTCGAACCGTAGGGTCCGCACGCTTAACGTTACGATGACAGTTATTATGAGTTTATGCATTTTGATGTACCGAAGCTAGTTAGGAGTCCCGGATGTGATCACAGACATGACGAGGAGTCTCGAAATGGTCGAGACATAAAGATTGATATATTGGATGACTATATTCGGACACCGGAAGGATTCCGGGGAAGTTTCGGATAAAACCGGAGCACCGGGGGGTTACCGGAACCCCCGGGGGGTTAATGGGCCTTATGGGCCTAATGTGGAGAAGAGGAAGGGGCTGCCAGGGCAGGCCGCGCGCCCCCTCTCCCCCTAGTCCGAATTGGACAAGGAGGGAGGGGCGGCGCCCCCCCCCCCCTTTCCTTCTCTCCCTCCACCTCTCCTAGTTGGACAAGGAACG
>NC_041392.1:36697965-36704838 GCF_002162155.2 Triticum dicoccoides
GGATCCTTTATATACGGAGGCAGGGGGCACCCTTGAACACACAAGTTGATCTTCGTGATCGTTCCTTAGCCGTGTGTGGTGCCCCCTTCCACCATATTCCACCTCGGTCATATCGTTGTAGTGCTTAGGCGAAGCCCTGCGTCGGTAGAACATCATCATCGTCACCACGCCGTTGTGCTGAAGAAACTCATCCCCGAAGCTTTGCTGGATCGGAGCCCGGGGAGCGTCATCGAGCTGTATGTGTGCCAAGAACTCGGAGGTGCCGGAGTAATGGTGCTTGGATCGGTCGGATCGGAAGACGTACGACTACTTCCTCTACGTTGCGTCAACGCTTTCGTTGCGGTCTACAAGGGTACGTAGACAACACTCTCCCCTCTCGTTGCTATGCGTCATCATGATCTTGCGTGTGCGTAGGAAATTTTTTGAAATTACTACGAAACCCAACAGTGGCATCCGAGCCTAGGTTTTATATGTTGATGTTATATGCACGAGTAGAACACAAGTGAGTTGTGGGCGATATAAGTCATACTGCTTACCAACATGTCATACTTTGGTTCGGCGGTATTGTTGGATGAAGCGGCCCAGACCGACATTACGCGTACGCTTACGCGAGACCGGTTCTCCCGACGTGCTTTGCACAGAGGGAGCTTGTGGGTGACAGTTTCTCCAACTTTAGTTGAACTGAGTGTGGCTATGCCCGGTCCTTGCGAAGGTTAAAACAGCACCAACTTGACAAACTATCGTTGTGGTTTTGATGCGTAGGTAAGACTGGTTCTTGCTTAAGCCCGTAGCAGCCACGTAAAACTTGCAACAACAAAGTAGAGGACGTCTAACTTGTTTTTGCAGGGCATGTTGTGATGTGATATGGTCAAGACATGATGCTGATTTTTATTGTATGAGATGATCATGTTTTGTAACCGAGTTATCGGCAACTGGCAGGAGCCATATGGTTGTCGCTTTATTGTATGCAATGCAATCGCGCTGTAATGCTTTACTTTATCACTAAACGGTAGCGATAGTCGTGGAAGCACAAGCTCGGCGAGACGACAACGATGCTACGATGGAGATCAAGGTGTCGCGCCGGTGACGATGGTGATCACAACGGTGCTTCGGAGATGGAGATCACAAGCACAAGATGATGATGGCCATATCATATCACTTATATTGATTGCATGTGATGTTTATCTTTTATGCATCTTATCTTGCTTTGATTGACGGTAGCATTATAAGATGATCTCTCACTAAATTATCAAGTAGTGTTCTCCCTGAGTATGCACCATTGCGAAAGTTCTTCGTGCTGAGACACCACGTGATGATCGGGTGTGATAAGCTCTACGTTCAAATACAACAGGTGCAAAACAGTTGCACACGCGAAATACTCAGGTTATACTTGACGAGCCAAGCATATACAGATATGGCCTCGGAACACGGAGACCGAAAGGTCGAGCGTGAATCATATAGTAGATATGATCAACATAATGATGTTCACCAATGAAACTACTCCATCTCACGTGATGATCGGACATGGTTTAGTTGATTTGGATCACGTAATCACTTAGAGGATTAGAGGGATGTCTATCTAAGTGGGAGTTCTTTAAGTAAATTAACTGAACTTAAATTTATCATGAAACTTAGTACCTGATAAGTATCTTGCTTGTTTATGCTTATTTGTAGATAGATGGCTCGTGATGTTGTTCCGTTGAATTTTAATGCGTTCCTTGAGAAAGCAAAGTTGAAAGATGATGGTAGCAATTACACGGACTGGGTCCGTAACTTGAGGATTATCCTCATTGCTGCACAGAAGAATTACGTCCTGGAAGCACCGCTGGGTGCCAGGCCTACTGCAGGAGCAACGCCGGATGTTATGAACGTTTGGCAGAGCAATGATGACTACTCGATAGTTCAGTGTGCCATGCTTTACGGCTTAGAATCGGGACTTCAACGATGTTTTGAACGTCATGGAGCATATGAGATGTTTCAGGAATTGAAGTTAATATTTTAAGAAAATGCCCGGATTGAGAGATATGAAGTCTCCAATAAGTTCTATAGCTGCAAGATGAAGGAGAACAGTTCCGTCAGTGAGCATATACTCAAAATGTCTGGGTATAATAATCACTTGATTCAATTGGGAGTTAATCTTCCAGATGATTGCGTCATTGACAGAATTCTCCAATCACTGCCACCAAGCTACAAGAGCTTCGTGATGAACTATAATATGCAAGGGATGAATAAGACTATCCCCGAGCTCTTCGCAATGCTGAAAGCTGCGGAGGTAGAAATCAAGAAGGAGCATCAAGTGTTGATGGTCAACAAGACCACTAGTTTCAAGAAAAAGGGAAAAGGGAAGAAGAAGGGAAACTTCAAAAAGAACAGCAAGCAAGTTTCTACTCAAGAGAAGAAACCCAAACCTGGACCTAAGCCTGAAACTGAGTGCTTCTATTGCAAGCAGACTGGTCACTGGAAGCGGAACTGCCCCAAGTATTTGGTGGATAAGAAGGATGGCAAGGTGAACAAAGGTATATGTGATATACATCTTATTGATGTGTACCTTACTAATGCTCGCAGTAGCACCTGGGTATTTGATACTGGTTCTGTTGCTAATATTTGCAACTCGAAACAGGGACTACGAATTAAGAGAAGATTGGCTAAGGACGAGGTGATGATGCGCGTAGGAAACGGTTCCAAAGTCGATGTGATCGCGGTCGGCACGCTACCTCTACATCTACCTTCGGGATTAATATTAGACCTAAATAATTGTTATTTGGTGCCAGCGTTAAGCATGAACATTATTTCTGGATCTTGTTTGATGCGAGACGGTTATTCATTTAAATTAGAGAATAATGGTTGTTCTATTTATATGAGTAATATCTTTTATGGTCATGCACCCTTGAAGAGTGGTCTATTCTTATTGAATCTCGATAGTAGTAACACACATATTCATAATGTTGAAGCCAAAAGATGCAGAGTTGATAATGATAGTGCAACTTATTTGTGGCACTGCTGTTTAGGTCATATCGGTGTAAAGCGCATGAAGAAACTCCATACTGATGGACTTTTGGAACCACTTGATTATGAATCACTTGGTACTTGCGAACCGTGCCTCATGGGCAAGATGACAAAAACGCCGTTCTCCGGTACTATCGAGAGAGCAACAGATTTGTTGGAAATCATACATACAGATGTATGTGGTCCGATGAATATTGAGGCTCGTGGCGGATATCGTTATTTTCTCACCTTCACAGATGATTTAAGCAGATACGGGTATATCTACTTAATGAAACATAAGTCTTAAACATTTGAAAAGTTCAAAGAATTTCAGAGTGAAGTTGAAAATCATCGTAACAAGAAAATAAAGTTTCTGTGATCTGATCGTGGAGGAGAATATTTCAGTTACGAGTTTGGTGTACATTTGAAAAATTGTTGAATAGTTTCGCAACTCACGCCACCTGGAACACCACGGCATAATGGTGTGTCCGAACGTCGTAATCGTACTTTACTAGATATGGTGCGATCTATGATGTCTCTTACTGAATTACCGCTATCGTTTTGGGGATACGCTCTAGAGACGGCCGCATTCACGTTAAATAGGGCACCATCAAAATTCGTTGAGACGACGCCTTATGAACTGTGGTTTCGCAAGAAACCAAAGTTGTCGTTTCTGAAAGTTTTGGGCTGCGATGCTTATGTGAAAAAGCTTCAACCTGATAAGCTCGAACCCAAATCGGAGAAATGTGTCTTCATAGGATATCCAAATGAGACTATTGGATACACCTTCTATCACAGATCCGAAGGCAAGACTTATGTTGCTAAATTCGGAAACTTTCTGGAGAAGGAGTTTCTCTCGAAAGAAGTGAGTGGGAGGAAAGTAGAACTTGACGAGGTAACTGTACCTGCTCCCTTATTGGAAAGTAGTACGTCACAGAAAACTGTTTCTGTGACACCTACACCAGTTAGTGAGGAAGCTAATGATAATGATCATGAAACTTCAGAACAAGATACTACTGAACCTCGTAGATCAACCAGAGTAAGATCCACGCCAGAGTGGTACGGTAATCCCGTTCTGGAAGTCATGCTACTAGATCATGATGAACCTACGAACTATGAAGAAGCGATGGTGAGCCCAGATTCCGCAAAGTGGCTTGAAGCCATGAAATCCGAGATGGGATCCATGTATGAGAACAAAGTATGGACTTTGGTTGACTTGCCTGATGATCGGCAAGCAATTGAGAATAAATGGACCTTCAAGAAGAAGACTGACGCTGACGGTAATATTACTGTCTACAAAGCTTGACTTGTCGCAAAAGGTTTTCGGCAAGTTCAAGGGATTGACTACGATGAGACCTTCTCACCCGTAGCGATGCTTATGTCTGTCCAAATCATGTTAGCAATTGCCGCATTTTATGATTATGAAAATTGGCAGATGGATGTCAAAACTGCATTCCTGAATGGATTTCTGGAAGAAGAGTTGTATATGATGCAACCAGAAGGTTTTGTCGATCCAAAGGGAGCTAACAAAGTGTGCAAGCTCCAGCGATCCATTTATGGACTGGTGCAAGCCTCTCGGAGTTGGAATAAACGTTTTGATAGCGTGATCAAAGCATTTGGTTTTATACAGGCTTTTGGAGAAGCCTGTATTTACAAGAAAGTGAGTGGGAGCTCTGTAGCATTTCTGATATTATATGTGGATGACATATTACTAATTGGAAATGATGTAGAATTTCTGGATAGCATAAAGGGATACTTGCATAAGAGTTTTTTAATGAAAGACCTCGGTGAAGCTGCTTACATATTAGGCATTAAGATCTATAGAGATAGATCAAGATGCTTAATTGGACTTTCACAAAGCACATACCTTGACAAAGTTTTGAAGAAGTTCAAAATGGATCAAGCAAAGAAAGGGTTCTTGCCTGTGTTACAAGGTGTGAAGTTGAGTAAGACTCAATGCCCGACCACTGCAGAAGATAGGGAGAATATGAAAGATGTTCCCTATGCTTCAGCCATAGGCTCTATCATGTATGTAATGTTGTGTACCAGACCTGATGTGTGCCTTGCTATAAGTCTAGCAGGGAGGTACCAAAGTAATCCAGGAGTGGATCACTGGACAGCGGTCAAGAACATCCTGAAGTACCTGAAAAGGACTAAGGATATGTTTCTCGTATATGGAGGTGACAAAGAGCTCATCGTAAAAGGTTACGTTGATGCAAGCTTTGACACTGATCCGGACGATTCTAAATCGCAAACCGGATACGTGTTTACATTAAACGGTGGAGCTGTCAGTTGGTGCAGTTCTAAACAAAGCGTTGTAGCGGGATCTACATGTGAAGCGGAGTACATAGCTGCTTCGCAAGCAGCAAATGAAGGAGTCTGGATGAAGGAGTTCATATCCGATCTAGGTGTCATACCTAGTGCATCGGGTCCAATGAAAATCTTTTGTGATAATACTGGTGCAATTGCCTTGGCAAAGGAATCCAGATTTCACAAGAGAACCAAGCACATCAAGAGACGCTTCAATTCCATCCGGGATCTAGTCCAGGTGGGAGACATAGAGATTTGCAAGATACATACGGATCTGAATGTTGCAGACCCGTTGACTAAGCCTCTTCCACGAGCAAAACATGATCAGCACCAAGGCTCCATGGGTGTGAGAATCATTACTGTGTAATCTAGATTATTGACTCTAGTGCAAGTGGGAGACTGAAGGAAATATGACCTAGAGGCAATAATAAAGTTATTGTTTATTTCCTTATATCATGATAAATGTTTATTATTCATGCTAGAATTGTATTAACCGGAAACATAATACATGTGTGAATACATAGACAAACAGAGTGTCACTAGTATGCCTCTACTTGACTAGCTCGTTAATCAAAGATGGTTATGTTTCCTAACCATAAACAAGGAGTTGTTATTTGATTAACGGGATCACATCATTAAGTGAATGATCTGATTGACATGACCCATTCCATTAGCTTAGCACCCGATCGTTTAGTATGTTGCTATTGCTTTCTTCATGACTTATACATGTTCCTATAACTATGAGATTATGCAACTCCCGTTTACCGGAGGAACACTTTGGGTGCTACCAAATGTCACAACGTAACTGGGTGATTATAAAGGAGTACTACAGGTGTCTCCAAAGGTACATGTTGGGTTGGCGTATTTCGAGATTAGGTTTTGTCACTCTGATTGTCGGAGAGGTATCTCTGGGCCCTCTCGGTAATGCACATCACACAAGCCTTGCAAGCATTACAACTAATAAGTTAGTTGTGAGATGATGTATTACGGAACGAGTAAAGAGACTTGCCGGTAACGAGATTGAACTAGGTATTGGATACCGACGATCGAATCTCGGGCAAGTAACATACCGATGACAAAGGGAACAACGTATGTTGTTATGCGGTCTGACCGATAAAGATCTTCGTAGAATATGTAGGAGCCAATATGGGCATCCAGGTCCCGCTATTGGTTATTGACCGGAGATTTGTCTCAGTCATGTCTACATTGTTCTCGAACCGTAGGGTCCGCACGCTTAACGTTACGATGACAGTTATTATGAGTTTATGCATTTTTATGTACCGAAGTTAGTTCGGAGTCCCGGATGTGATCATAGACATGACGAGGAGTCTTGAAATGGTCGAGACATAAAGATTGATATATTGGATGACTATATTCGGACACCGGAAGGGTTCCGGGGAAGTTTCGGATAAAACCGGAGCACCGGGGGGTTACCGGAACCCCCCGGGGGGTTAATGGGCCTTATGGGCCTAATGTGGAGAAGAGGAAGGGGCTGCCAGGGCAGGCCGCGCGCCCCCTCTCCCCCTAGTCCGAATTGGACAAGGAGGGAGGGGCGGCGCCCCCCCTTTCCTTCTCTCC
>NC_041392.1:36705249-36710585 GCF_002162155.2 Triticum dicoccoides
CCTTGGATCCTTTATATACGGAGGCAGGGGGGCACCCTTGAACACACAAGTTGATCTTCGTGATCGTTCCTTAGCCGTGTGCGGTGCCCCCTTCCACCATATTCCACCTCGGTCATATCGTTGTAGTGCTTAGGCGAAGCCCTGCGTCGGTAGAACATCATCATCGTCACCACGCCGTTGTGCTGACGAAACTCATCCCCGAAGCTTTGCTGGATCGGAGCCCGGGGAGCGTCATCGAGCTGTACGTGTGCCAAGAACTCGGAGGTGCCGGAGTAACGGTGCTTGGATCGGTCGGATCGGAAGACGTACGACTACTTCCTCTACGTTGCGTCAATGCTTCCGTTGCGGTCTACAAGGGTACATAGACAACACTCTCCCCTCTCGTTGCTATGCATCATCATGATCTTGCATGTGCGTAGGAAATTTTTTGAAATTACTACGAAACCCAACAGGCGCCACATCTTCATCATCATCCGGAAGCTCGATAACGTTGGGTGGGGCTGCAAATAAATCAGTCGACCCCAAGTGAATCGCCAGAATTTGATCGACCACATAATCAAGAACAAGATCACGAGAATTTTACCTGGGTTGGAGGTAACCACATCTTCCATTTCCTCGTCTCGGTATTGGCGGGAAGAAGTTTCAGAGGTAGCAGCACTGCAAATGTCAACCTTCAGTCGGTTATATTCTGTTGCTCGAGTCGACCAAAATATCGGGTCAGATGATTACCCGGAGATGGTGGGAATGGTCACTTTGATTCTGGGCAAAGCCTTCGGCGGTTTGGAGGATGTGGCCTTCAATGGTTTCGGCGCAGGAGGCAGCGCAGTCTTGAGCTGTTTCGGTCCCTTCTCAGTCGGCACTGGAGAAGATGTTCGAGGGCGCTTTGAAGACTGTCCAGTCGGTGCGGCCACCAGGTCGGGGGTGCTTGCCGGGTCGTGAGCGTGCTTGGACCTCCTTTCTCTGCGAGGAGGTGAATCGACCTCTTCTTCATCACTCGGCTCGTCGCTCTCCTCCTCCTCCTTTGCATCCGAGTGCCACTCGCCGCTCTCGCCCCCGCTCGCCTCTCCCTCGACATTTTGCTCCTGCACTCCATTGGGCATTGAGTACATATCAACAAGAGCCCGAAAGACAAGGAATAAAAGAAAGCCAGTCGACCGTCAACAAGAAACTACATAGTAAAACAAGAAGACACTCGACAATGCAGAATCTTACATGTTCCAACTGGCGCGAATGGTCGAATGGAACCACCCTCCTAGACCCTCGGGGATTATCCTTGTTGCCGGTAATACCTCTCAGCCACTGCTCCACCGTGTCCTCGCTGACATCCTACGGGTGGATCCGAGTGGAATCCTCGAGTCCCGAGTACATCCACATCGGATGGTCACGAGCTTGGAGTGGTTGGATGCGTCGACTGAGGAAGACCTCCAACAGGTCCATACCGGTCACTTCATCGCGAACAAGTTGGACAACCCGCTCGACCAACACCTTCACCTGCGCCTTCTCCTCCGGGATCACTCTCAAGGTGGAGGGCTTCTCCACTCAAGCCATGGAAAAGGGGGGAAGTCCAGCCGACTGGCCCGGGGTCGGCTGGTCCTTGTAGTAGAACCAGGTCGACTGCCAACCCCGAACCGAGTCGGGAAGGATCATAGTTGGGAAAGTGTTTTTGTTCCTCATCTGAATTCCAAGACCTCCGCACATCTATATCACGTGCGTCCTCTCGTCACTCGGGTTGGCCTTCTTGATCGTCTGAGAGCGACATGTGAATATATGCTTGAAGAGACCCCACTGTGGTCGACAACCCAAGAAGTTCTCGCACATAGACAGGAAAGCGGCAAGGTACACGATGGTGTTTGGAAAAAAGTGATGGAGTTGAGCCCCAAAGAAGTTGAAGAAACCGCGAAAGAAAGGGTAGGGAGGCAAAGAAAACCCACGGTCGACATGGGTGGCAAGGAGAACGCACTCACCCTCCTACGGCTGCGGCTCAGTCTCATTCCCAGGGAGCCACGCCGATTCGTGGGGGATCAGTCCCCCCTCAACCAGGTCGTCGATATCATCTTGACTGATTGTCGAGCAGATCCAGTCGCCCTGGATCCAGCCAGGCGGCAGGCCGGACCTCTACGAAGATCCGCCCCGGCTGGTCTTCTTCCCTTTTGCCTTCGTTGTCGCCTTCTTCGCACGCTCCAACGCCACCATCTTCTCCTTCCCCATGGCAGCGAATCGAGTTCGAGCGGGGCGACGACGCCGAGAGCAGAAGCAGGCGCAGCGGAGAAATCTGAGGAGGAGGAGGAGGAATGGGGGCGCACTGTTCAAAGGCCTCGGTCTGGCGCCTTATATAAGGTCACTTCCGAGTGACTGACTTGTAGGCCCGGACGATCTTATCAAATCCCGCAACAGTCGCACGCGTGATACGTGGCAAAAAAGGTGGCGCGGAGATCAAGGCGTCCTGCCTAATCCGTCCCGATTACCACGGCCTCCCCCGCCCGGCGCGCTTCCCAAAATTCGAACTCCGTGAGATCCGCAGACGGCAGAACAACCCTTCAGACGGAAGAGTATTTTCATATCAACGCTCGAAACTTAACAACGAAAGTTCACTCGACAAAACCAAGAATGGATCAAGGCGACTGAACAAGCAGTTGAAGCCATCATGAATGTTCATTCGACCTCTGGGCGAGACATTCTCAAAGCACAAAAGCCGAATCGGAGAGATTATCAACTCCTTCTCCACTCGAACCCTGAACCATTCGGGGGCTAATGATGAAGCTACGTACCTAGGGTAGGGTCATAGACCTGACCTAGACATCCTCCCCTAGGACAGCACCCTAAAGCCAGGATCATCCAAAGGGTACCATCATCCACTCGACCAGAAACGTTTCACTCGGAAGAATCGATGTCACTCGACCGTCGCAGGAGTCACTCGACGGGCAGAAGAGCTAAAGCTACTCTGCATATGCAACGGTCGAGCATTTACTTATAGGCTTAATTGGCATTTACAGCACTTTAATGTGGGTGTTACCAGTAACGTTCTCTCTTCAATGTACCTTAAACCCTCTGTGTCGTGGGCTGGTTGGGGTCCTGGCGCACTCTATATAAGCCACCCCCCTCCACGGGCATAAGGGTTAGCACCCCCTGTAACTCACACGCATATAATCCAGCTGACCGCCTCCGGGCTCCGAGGCGTAGGGTTGTTACTTCCTCCAAGAAGGGCCTGAACTCGTAAACCTCGCGTGTACAACTCCTTCATAGCTAGGATCTTGCCTCTACATCCCTACCCCCATATTCTACTGTCAGACTTAGAATCACGACAGGAACTGGGGCCACTTCTCCCCTGTCAGCTGCATTTTGTCTTTTGCTGGCCGAATTTCCCGTTTCATGTAGTGTACTTTGTTCCCATTGGTGTTTGTTGTTTCGTTATGAACTTATTCCGATGCTGCCTATGGTGGGCTTTACTAACTTGAAGTCAACGCTTCTTGCGTCTTCATTCTAAGAAACAATAGAGAATGGCCACGATAGGACATGTGGCCACTCTAACCAGCAGAGACGCGCTCAGTGGATCTGGATCATCCATAACAATGGAAAGGGGGGTTGACAACCTAATAATATGGTCGAAGTGAGCGGCGAAGGGGCGGGTGAAGGTCAGATGATTGGCCATCCGCTAGGTAGAGAGGACACCCATCCTTCTCGACATAAATGATTCCCATTAAGACCAGAAAGTCTTGGTTGTAGATGCGACCTAGAGCAAGTAGCCAACCCATGAATTTGGTTATCGAAGACGCACAACTGCACCAGACGAAAAAAGGCAAATGCATCCTTTACGCTGCTGACGTGGCACAGTTGTATAGTTCAGCAATCTTGAGTGTGTTTGACATTGTCAAGCAATGGGCGGAGGCATCTTGCATCTCACATAGTGGTGAATGAGACCGATTTCAGGCAGCTTTCTCATCTCCCGATGTCTCCTATTCCCATATGCACATCGTTACATCTCGATCATGTCTCTTCTTTTCTTGTTTTCCTCTATGATTATGTGGTTGTCACCCATCTGTGTGCATCTAGAAAATAACGTGGATTTCTACTCACTTCGTGAAGATGACTTCTTACTTACTTCGATGAAGGTAGATTATAGGCATAGGGGAGTGTTGGATTTCATTATTCACACAAATGTAGTAGCTGGTTGGTAGAGTATATTCATTATGTTTTGATGAGGTGAACTGTCACGGGAGGCCCATAATGTATTGTTTTTTCTAAGTGTCTAGTCTTCATTATTTTATGAAAGGTGTCACACTAGCTAAAGCGTCTAAATGATACATAGAATGCCAAGAATATGGAATGACACAGCATAAAAGTGACATCGAGCATGCACAATCCAAAAGTGCACCAAATAAAGAGGAATAAATCAGAGTGAATCAGAGTCCAACGTCAGCCTGCCACGTACTGACACCGGTCGTAACTCTCGTATTGGTAATTCTGGTCATAACGCCGTTCCCTGGGTAACGCCGTTGACGCGATGGTGATAACTCTCGTAGACCGGCCAGTTGTAGCAGCCAATTACATCCATCATCTGCACCACTGATGTCGCCGGGGCACGTACTTGTTGAAACCAAGAATCGACAAACAATCACAAGAACACAAGGAGAAGAATTTTGCCAGGCGACGAACACCCGCAGCGACGGACGCCCGCCCCGGCGACGAACACCGGGGCCTTTTTCTTTCTCTGTATTCACTTGTCTCGAAGTTACAACTGAGGATTACAATGGCTTTTATACGATTGCAGCCGCCCCATACGACCACACGCACACACCACGCAACTAACTCCTTCATGCATGCACGCAGCTACACATGCATGGCCAGCCGGCTTTGTAGTACAGCAGCACGCACGTCCATGCTCTTGGTGATCCGGTTTTCTCCAACGTGAGCACTTGCTCCTCCGCAAAACCTGGTCACCATGCATCCGCTGCGCTCGCTGCAACTAACCACCATCGCCGCACGACCTAGCCACTTGATGGACACGGAGATGAGCTCGGACTCACGCGCCATCCAGGCACACACGCACGCGATTGACCCTGGCACACACGCCATGACAAACTTGTGGTTTATTTTCTAACAGTATTGACACCGATCGGCTCCGCGACACGAGGCCACACAATCTAGAGCCTAGCTTTTATTGGTGTTGTGTGTGTTGCACGGCTAGTGTTCGATGAAATTCATGAGCCAAATATAAGTTATAGGGAGGAGCAACGCTACATCCATGGGTTTTTACATACGTTTACGGGGGCTAGAACAGTTGGCAATCTTTGATTGGAGAGAAGGGGGGAGGAGAGGCCCACCCCGGTGAAATTCGG
>NC_041392.1:36710884-36718869 GCF_002162155.2 Triticum dicoccoides
TATATGAAAGTTACGTGGCAGTTTCGTAGATGTAAGATTATTATGTAGGGAGTTCAGTTTAGAGGATCGGCTAGAAACCACTTTTATTTAGTGGAGTAAACATTAGGAGTTAAAGGATAATGGGTAGTTTGCTCCTCTAAATTATAACAGTCAGTTAGATATGCTCTAAAGTAGTATTTATCAAAGCTTGAACGAAAGCGACTTAACTCCTGATGTATGTGACTGAAGTACGTTACTGTGAATATGTTTTGGATTTACAAGAACAAGGAATCATGCACGCCCCGCTTAAACAATCATACCAACGCCTGCAGTGCACACACACATATGCGATCCACAGTGGATTCCGACAGATAAACAAAATGATACGTCTTGTTGTACTTCCGGACATGCATGCTTGTGATTTGTGAAAGTGCAAAACTGTTGTTTGACCTAAGAACCCAACTCTGAAACGAGGCAAACTCTGAAGGCCGCTGCACCACGGCAAGCACTGCCAGTCGCCAATCGGTTAGGTGAACGCACCGTTGTCCATCTGCACCTGACAGTACTGGCCAAGTTCCTCTGTCCGGCCCTGCACCCCGTGGCTGAGTGGAATACAAGTTTTGAGAGCAAAACCTCAACAAAAGTCGACGAATCAAAGTAAAGGGTGTCCGTGGACTGATTCTTTCTGGTTCGACAAAGAACCGAACTCGGAGTCTCTATCAAAGGTGCATGGAGAAAGAGTGGCATTGTGTACTAAACTAGGACCAGACTCCTTTAAGAAAGACCCAGGGACCCCCACCTCGTGTGTCACCATGAAGGATCATGCTTACTTCACTCCGTCCTGGCTTACTCCGTTATGGTTTACTAGTCCTAGTCTCCTCGTATCTTGTGTCATAATTTGATCATGATTTTAACTAATAAAATCTAAATTGTACATAGCAAAAATAATATCATTAGAAACTACATTCAAGTACGAATTCAACAAAGTTCAACATCCATGAGGGGCGGGGCGGAGATGCTGAAAGAAAACGCGTCGATGATGATGAGAATCTGCGCGGCGAACCAAGATGAGGCGACATGGTGATCTGCTGGAGATGCTGCTCCATGGTTCAAAAAGCTATTTTGAGTTACCTCCCCCCCCCCCCTTTTACGTGGGTTTGAACTTTGTTGCTCTACTGTGTGCGAGCTTTATGTCTTGTGTTCTTTTGGGGCTTTAGGCCTTGGATACTAGCTACTGTGATTAGGTGTCGTCGGGTTTTCGCCCCGCGGTGAGTAATCTCGATGAGTGCTCACAGTGGGTTTCCCGGTGATGCGTTGGACTCGCTTCCCCTTTTCTCCTTTTCTTTGGACTGTTGCATTTCCGTTATGTTGCAGTAATGGAAAGGGGTAATGTCCGGTTCAAAAAAAGTACGAATTCAACAATACAATTTTTTATGACACGATTAACATTTTGCTAGTAAAATATGTCGTCAAACTTTATACTAAAATACAATGTGCACTAGTAAACCCAGATGAAGGTAGTACTAATATTGTGATCGTTAGGGAGTCACTGAATAGCTTGAGCTAGCTCGCTTGGGTGTGATCTTTTTTTTGGAAAAGAAGGTTGAATGCCCGGGCATTTATATCAAAAGATGCACACATTCATCTTTATTAAATTATTCAACAAAAGTCTGGCAAAAACAACTAGACATTTTACAGTACATCATACTACCTAATATAACGGATAGTATTAAACTAATCCGACGGTCTGGATAATTCGCAATTAGGGACAAATTTGTCCTTTCCAACTTTTAACCGTAACGATTTAGATAATTAATTAAGATATGAGTCATCTGCATCGTGGTCGTCTCCAACCTCCAACCTCCCGACGCCGCCATTAATCGCAGTCGACCCAGCCTGCAGGCCGCCGCCGGCCACCCCAACCTCTGCATCCCAACGCCACTTGCAGACTGCCCCCCCCCCCCAAGACTTCCATCATCTGCCTGCAATCCTCTCGGCGCGCACCCTTGTCCATGACGGTGTCAGTCAGCAGGGCTGCAGGTTGGAGTGGACTAGCAAGCCTATGTCGCTGAAGGCGAGTGCGGGTATGTATTGATTAGTATACAATTCTGTACGCAGCAGCAGCACACACTAATCCATCACACACACTACGCTCCAGCGCCCCGCGCGCACACCCATCATTAAGCTAGCACAGACACCCATCATTCATCCATCACTCGCACACGAATCACCAAAACACAGGCCACCGGAGGAGAGATAAAGGCGAGGGACTGAGCTACCTTCGTAAGGGAGAGGGATTACAATGGGCGTCAGTGGTGACACAGAGAAGGAATTGATCTCGGAGCAATGGCCGGAGGTGGTGTCTGTGGCATGGGCTTCCGTGTGATGGAGAAAGGCCGCCGAGCGTCCGAGTAGACGGCCGCCGAGCACGTGGTGGGCGGCTCCGTCGAATTGTTAGGTCCATCTGCGTGCGTCGGTGACCTAAGCACGTCCTGGCCTGGCTGAGTTTTAACTTATTACTACCCAAAATGCCCCTACCGTCTCAATATACTACCCAAATTGTGTTGTAGTATTGGTAAATCTGGAGCGTTTGTCTACTTAAATGGATGGCTAATACATCTTAGATGTACTGTAAAAGATCTCACAACGAGACATCAAACAACTCGAAGTCACCATGCGACACTTCCACACTTGACGATGGGGATGCCATCAACACCCTACCATGTAGTTTCAGGGTCATTACCGAGCCGCCTACACAGGGTACCAGGAGCATACATCCAGACCAGCAGTCCCTAACCACACACCACATGCACACGCTTAAGAAGGTGCCACTACCATTGAATTATCGATGCATCTTTGGGGACCGAGATCTGCATGATCCTTGCTAGGCCAGCCGTCGATGCAACCAGGGCGCCAAACGACACCGCCGGTCCACCGCCCTGTGCTCGTCCATCATCAAACATCCACCGTCGAGACCCCACTGCACCATGCTGCTGAGATCCGCCGTTGTCGATGCATTAGGGCATCCACGGTGTATCGTTTTCTCACCTCTAAGGCCACCTCTAGAGTCTCACAGACTGTCTCTATACACTGCTAGTGTTTGTGTGGCTGCCTCTATATCTAGTGACGCCCCTTACGTTAGAGGCTGCCTCCAGTATATAAATAAATTAGGCTGACCCAATTGTCAGCACATAAATGACACATGAGAGAGACATGGGACACAGGAGAACGGCTGGGCATGGGAATTTTCTATTTCTTGGTGGGTCCACCTTAGAGGCAGCTGGGACTCTCCGTACACTGTGGTAATTCAGGTAAAATTAGAGGCAATGCATACGGTGCCCCACGTTAGAGGCAAGATCGCCTCTACACACTGCTGATGCTCTTAGAGGCCACGCCGCTCCACCTCCTTGAGCACCACCATGTGCCACGGTCCCACAAGCCAGGTGTAACTCCCACACCTTGCCTAGCTCGGGTCATCATCTGAGAATGGTTTAACTTTATGAGTATCCATGGGTGAGTTCTATTATTCAAAACGCGACAAAACCATTATGTTAAAATTATCAACATGTAGCCATAAATACGAAGAATGTAAATTCAACGATCCTTAGGTCTGACATAATATGCCAAATGGTACCAAGGACTTGGATAGAGGCCACTAAGTTTTATTGATCACAGACATCCGGGTTCACCGCCCTCCACTATGATCCCCCCAAATGCAGGTTCTTCTCTTTTTTTGATCATTCAAAATCAGGTGTAGACAGCTGATCGACTCCAAACGGTGTGAATGGCCCAACTATAGACTTACGCCAAAGAACATTAGACACTCATCGTCGGGGAAAGGAAGAACTTCTACAAAAGTCATGCCATCATTGACTATGCTTTCTCTTAAGAAATATGGTCTGAACGGAATGCTACTTTCTTCTGCAACTTTTGCTCGTCATCAACAATTCTTCTTTCATGAATTGAATCCGAGGGAACAAATTCGGTGTTCGCTGGTGCTAAACACTTGGCTCGTTTCATACAGCAAGATCAGGCATTTTTGTTGTACTATATGCCAGACTCCTTTTTATTCAGTGATTCTAGGCAAATCCTTCACATGCGTTTCAAAGAACTTTCAAAAGAAAGGCTGGCCCTAGCTATTTTTTCTTGCCAATTTCTCTCTCAGCCGCAAAACCTCACCCAAAGCCTGGCCCCCTACCCACTATTGCCGTTACCTATGTTGCTTTTTTGTTTGTCCTACGCAATGACAGTAGTGTTCTCTTCCTCTCTTGTAGGAATTCCGTTCGGCAAATCACGCAACCCAGACAACAGCAGCACCATTCACCTGGTCCGCAGAATTGGAGTTCTCCCTCTCTCTTGCGTAGGTGCCAAACAGCACTCTAGTTGTGTGGTTTTACCCAATATCTTTAACTCTTCCATAAGGGGATTTTTAGGTTTACTCACTATGTAGTTTGTACTGTTAAGTTCGTCACATGCACGAATTCTACAATCTGATTTGAAACAGAGGTTCCGAGGTCCAACCCTACTCCAATCATTCCATGAGCCACACAGAGCAACGCAAATTAAGCAATACGAGCACAAGAATTTGTAGAAACCAACATTCACACGATTCATGGGAAACAGTTTGAGGTTACGTACGCAGGAGTTGGTCATATTTCTCATCCATGCAAAGCTTCTCTTAGTTTGCAGTGCTGGTGTTGTCGCCAAGCCAGTAGGTGCAGTTTAGTACTTTACGCATTATTTGCGCATGTATAGCTATGAAATGGAAACTGGTGGCTTGGCACAGTACTCGTACGGTTCAAGGGAATATGACCAAGTGATGTGACGCCTGAATTAAGCGAATTACGCTATGCCTTTGGAAACTCTCATACTGTTGAC
The DNA here is from genome assembly GCF_002162155.2 of Triticum dicoccoides. NCBI lineage: Eukaryota > Viridiplantae > Streptophyta > Magnoliopsida > Poales > Poaceae > Triticum > Triticum dicoccoides. The sequence goes on from NC_041392.1 coordinate 36,715,742, forward strand.
CACTAATGTCGACCAATTAGTACGCAGAGGCATATTTCGCTGATCTTGTAGAGATTTGTACTCCCATCAAGGCCACCACACTTGCTGAGTAAGGATTTGTTTTCTCCTGATGCCTCCCAGTTCCTAAGAGTCATCGTGCCTTTTTGTAGGGGGTACCTGGCCTAGAAAATGAAAGGAGTGGATACAAGGTGCGGAAGAATGAACGACTGGACCTTGCAGTTTGCTCATGTGAAGATAGTAAGATATAGGCAAAGCAATATTGACCCAAACAAAAGTTGGTGGATCTCTACTATTATTAAATCTACTATCTAGTACTCCCTCCATTCCTAAATATAAGTCTTTTTGGAGATTTCAATATGGACGATATATGGAGGAAAATGAGTGAATCTACACTCTAAAGTATGTCTATATATATCCGTATGTATGCATCATGATAATACAGAGGCAATGGGTTTAACCTTCTTTTCGAAAAATCAAAAAAGCTCATAGGCTACCTCTTAAGTAGGAGTAATGCTACATCTACAGAGGATTTACATGAGATTTACAGGATGGGGTGAGGTGGACAGTTTTGATTGGTAATTAGAATGAAGCGGGCCCACCTAAAATTCGGGAGGGGGTGAGAGATTAGTAAGGGGAGAGGGATTAGTCCGTTACTCTGTAACTCCTCCCCTGTATGTCTAGCAATTTTGCTTAAGTAGTTACAATGCCAAGTTGGTCACATTCTGGGCCTCCAAGACGAGCAGAGAGTCAGAAGATTGCATGGCGGCCTTGAGACATGTTCAACTGTTGCTTGACAATCCCTCCCCACATTTCAATCAGCTTGCTGCCATGCCGGCACGCACGAGAACAACTAATTGAGGGGATCATGATCTGCCCACGCAATGAGCTCGACAGAGCGGGCGTGCCACTACACCCCTGGATGATTGACTCGTTGCCGCTACATCACCGCTTCAGATGCTGTAGTTGTGCGTCATGTGAAGGTAGCCAAGGTAATACCTAGCAACCGGGCTTCAAAACCTTGCGTAATAAGGATACAAGGAGCACCGAATGCGCTCCACTTCTGTCTATCTCCTCTAAGTGGTGAGCAACTTCCCAATTAGGCTGATGTTATGATATTCTAATGTTCTGATGTCTCTAATTCCCTTGTGCATGTCATCGCATCAGATCTCTCCGTTCTACTCTCATCTTCCCCTTCATCCATGTGTATTTCTTGCCTATATGAATGAACAACTTGGCTAGATATCTCGCTCGATGAAGATACATAGGGTGGTATATGTATAAGGGAGAGGAGAGAGGACGGAGACCATTATGCACACAATTGTAGCATGTTAGTTGAATATTGATTACGCATTCCTAGTATGAATGATCATGGGTACTATAACGTTGATGTACATAGGAGCCCCCAGCGTACTTGTTGATAAGCGTGTAGTCTTCATGAAAGGCACACCCTCACCCCATATAATTGTGACGAAAAGTTCATCGTATACTATTGATGCGCCATATGCCTCTATGCCTTCTATTTCATAGGTTACTTGGTTCTTTTTTTAGAGACGGTTACTTTGTGCTAGTAGGTCATGTAAGCAGAGTGAAAGATATAGAGAAAGCAGCCCAGGTCCAACCCATATGGTCCACCTATCGTTGCGGGGGAGTAGGACATGCAACGGGAGCTCCTATTCAGCGTTGTAAGCGCCGATTGGAGGCACTGGCACTCATAGGCTCCGTGTAGATCTAGTACCTGCTAAAGAAAGCAACAAGAAGAAGAAAATCTGGAAAAAGATCCGTATGGTCAATGGGATAACCAGGACTCAAACTCCACTCATCAACAACAACAGGCAGGCACAATAACCACTAGACGGAGCTCAGCTTGACGACCAATATCACCAACGAGCACTATTTGAGCCTTCTTCTAGTATAACATTAACATATACTATTATATACCTAATATAAATAATAAGAAAAGGAACGTAAAATTTGAAAAGGGACACAATTTTTTTAAACGGCGAATTTTGAAAAGAAAAATCAAAGGTTCATACAATATGAACAAAGTTCATCGAATATAAAAAAACATCAAATTTGAAAAAAGCTTACGAATTTGAAAAAAAAAAGTTCATCTCCTTTTAAAAATATCATCAAATTTGAAAAAGTTCATCATAACTGAAAAAAGTTCATCGATTTTGAAAAAAAATCAAACTTGAAAATAGTTCATAAAATTTGAAAACAATTTCATTGATTTTGGAAAGAGTTCATCGAATTTGAAAAAATAGTTCATCTGTTTTGAAAAAAGTTCACCAAAATTTAAAAAATATGATTAATTTGAAAATATTCATAAAAAGAAAAAATATCCAATTTTGAAAAAAAATTGTGAATTGTGAAAAATTAAAATTATAGAAAAAATCAGAAATTTGAAGAATGTTCATAAGATTTAAAAGAAGTTCATGAATTTGAAAAGTACATGATTTTTTTTCAAAAAGGAAAAAGAAAAAATAGAAAAGCAACAGAAAAGAAAAAACCAGGCCCAAAGCAAACCGAAAAAGAAAAAGAAAAACAGAAAACAACTGTGTTTGGTTAACATTAAAGATAAATAAAAAACAAACTAGGTACAAACATGACACTAGTCCACTTGATAACTGCCTTTGCTACTGAAATTGTAGATTTGCGGTTCGAATCCCATCACTCACAATTTCAGTTTCGCAATTTAGAAACTCGGAAAAAAAGAAAGTAGGCCGGCCCAGCTCGCTAGAGGAGATGTGTGGTTGAGAGGGCGCTAGTAAAATAGCCAAATAGGGATTGCCACATGCAACTACAACCACTACAAAAAAAACATGCAATCACATGGATCCAAACCACACACTGCACACCGCCGTGTTGACATTCTCAAAAAATTAACACCCGTGTTGACAACGGTAGTCGTCTTTTCTTCTTTTTGAAAAGAAGGTTAAAGCCCTGGCCTCTGCATCAATTGATGCATACAACCATCTTTATTAATTATTTCACAAAGGTCTGACAAAAACATACATCAAGCCATCCGAAGTCATCACTCATATCTATAAACTCGATAATGTTGAGTGCTTTCAAGTCTCAACCCCCCCCCCCCTCCCCATATGTAAAACGCGCAAAACGCCGCCATC
>NC_041392.1:36858817-36859827 GCF_002162155.2 Triticum dicoccoides
TAAGAAATATGTTTGTGGATTTTAAAAATGTTCTCATTTTTTAATTAATATGTTCACAGACTTAAAAACTTTTCATGAATTTAGAAAATGTTTACGAATTGAAAAAAGTTCATGCAATTGAGAAAAGTATTCCAAATATTAAAAATGTGAACTAATTTCGGAGTACACAAATTTTCATAAAGATTCATGCTTTTTAAAAATTGTTAGCGAATGTAAAATATACATTTTAAAAAATTGAGAAATGTACATGATTTTATAAAATGTTTGCTAATTGAAAACATCATGAATTTATTTACAATAAAAAATTAATAAATTTAATAACGAAAGAAAAGGGGTGGAGAAAAATGAAAAATAAAAATGAAGGAAGGCATGAAAAAACAAACAAAAAAGCAAAAAAACATGCAAAATCAGTAGATAAAAAACAGAAAAAGAAAAGAAAAACTGGGCAAAGGAAATTCCTAGAATGTTACCAAAACCACTATAACCACCTTCTACGTTCTTGTTTAATTATATGAGCCGGACAGTTCAGAAGCGCACGGAAAAGCAACTATTTGTCTTCCGAAGAGGCTTAGATACAGCCCACAATGGAAAAGTATTAACTCCTTGACATGTGGGGTTACAATTGAGAAAGAGCATGGATGCATCTCTTCTAGGGATTTTAGAGTAGTACATACTAGCATATCAAAACTGTGTTTAGAATTTAACCGGTTGTCAAAACTTGTTATCTCTCATCAAAACGATAGATCTAACGCTAAGAGAGTAACGATATTGTTGATACGTCTTCAACGTATTTATAATTTTTGATTGCTCAATGCTATATTATCTATTGTTTTGGACATTATTAGGCTTTATTATACACTTTTATATTATTTTTGAGACTGACCTATTAACCGGAGGGTCCAACCCAGAATTGCTGTTTTTTTTGTCTATTTTGGGGTTTCGAAGAAAAGGAATATCAAACGGAATCCAAACGGAATGAAACCTTCGGGAACGTGATTTTCTCACCGAAC
>NC_041392.1:36860006-36886102 GCF_002162155.2 Triticum dicoccoides
CGCCCTCCACCCTCGTGTTGGAAATATGCCCTAGAGGCAATAATAAATTGATTATTATTATATTTCCTTGTTCATGATAATCGTTTATTATCCATGTTATAATTGTATTGATAGGAAACTCAGATACATGTGTGGATACATAGACAACATCATGTCCCTAGTAAGCCTCTAGTTGACTAGCTCGTTGATCAATAGATGGTTACGGTTTCCTGACCATGGACATTGGATGTCATTGATAACGGGATCACATCATTAGGAGAATGATGTGATGGACAAGACCCAATCCTAAGCCTAGCACAAAGATCGTGTAGTTCGTATGCTAAAGTTTTTCTAATGTCAAGTATCATTTCCTTAGACCATGAGATTGTGCAACTCCCGGATACCGTAGGAATGCTTTGGGTGTACCAAACGTCACAACGTAACTGGGTGACTATAAAGGTGCACTACATGTATCTCCGAAAGTGTCTGTTGGGTTGGCACGAAACGAGACTAGGATTTGTCACTCCGTGTAAGCGGAGAGGTATCTCTGGGCCCACTCGGTAGGACATCATCATAATGTGCACAATGTGATCAAGGGGTTGATCACGGGATGATGTGTTACGGAACGAGTAAAAGAGACTTGCCGGTAACGAGATTGAACAAGGTATCAGGATACCGACGATCGAATCTCGGGCAAGTACAATACCGCTAGACAAAGGGAATTGTATACGGGATTGATTAAGTCCTTGACATCGTGGTTCATCCGATGAGATCATCGTGGAACATGTGGGAGCCAACATGGGTATCCAGATCCCGCTGTTGGTTATTGGCCGGAGAGGTGTCTCGGTCATGTCTGCATGGTTCCCGAACCCGTAGGGTCTACACACTTAGGGTTCGATGACGCTAGGGTTATAAAGGAAGTTTGTATGTGGTTACCGAATGTTGTTCGGAGTCCCGGATGAGATCCCGGACGTCACGAGGAGTTCCGGAATGGTCCGGAGGTAAAGATTTATATATGGGAAGTCCTGTTTTAGTGACCGGAAGAGTTTCGGGGTTTATCGGTAACGTACCGGGACCACCGGGAGGGTCCCGGGGGTCCACCAAGTGGGGCCACATGCCCCGGAGGCTTGCATGGGCCAAGGGTGGTGAGGGACCAGCCCCTAAGTGGGCTGGTGCGCCTCCCACAAGGCCCAAGGCACAGCAAAGGAGGAGAGAGGGGAAACCCTAGGCTTAGATGGGCCTAAGGCCCACCCTAGGGAGCGCCCCCTCTCTCCCCCTCTTGGCCGCCTCCCCTTTCCCATCTAGGGCTGCCGCCCCCCTAGGGGTGGGAACCCTAGAGGGGGCGCACCCTCCTCCCTCTCCCCTATATATAGTGAGGCCTGGGGCTGCCCATAACACGCGATCTGATCTCTGCCTGTTGGTGCAGCCCTCCCTCTCTTTCTCCTCATATCTCGCAGTGCTTGGCGAAGCCCTGCAGGATTGCCACGCTCCTCCATCACCACCACGCCATTGTGCTGCTGCTGGATGGAGTCTTCCTCAACCTCTCCCTCTCTCCTTGCTGGATCAAGGCACGGGAGACGTCACCAGGTTGTACGTGTGTTGAACGCGGAGGTGCCGTCCATTCGGCACTTGGTCATCGGTGATTTGGATCACGACTCCATCAACCCCGTTCTCTTGAACGCTTCCGCTTAGCGATCTACAAGGGTATGTAGATGCACTCTCCTTCCCCTCGTTGCTAGTCTCTCCATAGATTGATCTTGGTGATACGTAGTAAAATTTTGAATTTATGCTACGTTCCCCAACAGTGGCATCATGAGCCAGGTTTATGCGTAGTTTCTATGCACGAGTAGAACACAAAGTAGTTGTGGGCGTTGATTTTGTTCAATATGCTTGCCGTTACTAGTCTTATCTTGATTCGGCGGCATCGTGGGATGAAGCGGCCCGGACCAACCTTACACATACGCTTACGTGAGACCGGTTGCACCGACTGACATGCACTAGTTGCATTAGGTGGCCGGCGGGTGTCTGTCTCTCCCACTTTAGTCGGATCGGATTTGATGAAAAGGGTCCTTATGAAGGGTAAATAGCAATTGGCATATCACGTTGTGGTTTTTGCGTAGGTAAGAAACGTTCTTGCTAGAAACCCATAGCAGCCACGTAAAACATGCAAACAACAATTAGAGGACGTCTAACTTGTTTTTGCAGGGTATGCTTTGTGATGTGATATGGCCAAAGGATGTGATGAATGATATATGTGATGTATGAGATTGATCATGTTCTTGTAATAGGAATCACGACTTGCATGTCGATGAGTATGACAACCGGCAGGAGCCATAGGAGTTGTCTTAATTTATTTATGACCTGCATGTCAATATAAACGTCATGTAATTACTTTACTTTATTGCTAACCGTTAGCCATAGTAGTAGAAGTAATAGTTGGCGAGACAACTTCATGAAGACACGATTATGGAGATCATGATGATGGAGATCATGGTGTCATGCCGGTGACAAGATGATCATGGAGCCCCAAGATGGAGATCAAAGGAGCTATATGATATTGGCCATATCATGTCACTATTATTTGATTGCATGTGATGTTTATCATGTTTATGCATCTTATTTGCTTAGAACGACGGTAGTAAATAAGATGATCCCTCATAATAATTTCAAGAAAGTTTTCCCCCTAACTGTGCACCGTTGCGACAGTTCGTTCGTTTCTAAGCACCACGTGATGATCGGGTGTGATAGATTCCAACGTTCACATACAACGGGTGTAAGACAGATTTACACATGCAAATACTTAGGTTGACTTGACGAGCCTAGCATGTACAGACATGGCCTCGGAACACAGAAGACCGAAAGGTCGAGCATGAGTCGTATGGTAGATACGATCAACATGAAGATGTTCACCGATGTTGACTAGTCCGTCTCACGTGATGATCGGACACGGCCTAGTTGACTCGGATCATGTAATCACTTAGATGACTAGAGGGATGTCTATCTGAGTGGGAGTTCATAAGATGAACTTAATTATCCTGAACATAGTCAAAAGGTCTTCGCAAATTATGTCGTAGCTCGCGCTTTAGTTCTACTGTTTAGATATGTTCCTAGAGAAAATTTAGTTGAAAGTTGATAGTAGAATTATGCGGACTAGGTCCGTAAACTGAGGATTGTCCTCATTGCTTCATACAAGGCTTATGTCCTTAATGCACCGCTCAGTGTGCTAAACCTCGAACGTGGTCTGTGGATGTTGCGAACACCTGACATACACGTTTTGATAACTACGTGATAGTTCAGTTAAACAGTTTAGAGTTGAGGCACCGAAGACGGTTTTTGAAACGTCGCGAAACATATGAGATGTTTCGAGGGCTGAAATTGGAATTTCAGGCTCGTGCCCACGTCAAGAGGTATAAGACCTTCGACGATTTTCCTAGCCTGCAAACTAAGGGAGAAAAGCTCAATCGTTGAGCTTGTGCTCAGATTGTCTGAGTACAACAATCATTGAATCGAGTGGCAGTTGATCTTCCAGATGAGACAGTGATGTTTCTCCGAAGTCATTACCACCATGCTGCTAGAGCTTCGTGATGAACTATAATATATCGGGGACATATATGATGATCCTTGAGGTATTCACGATGTTTGACACCACAAAAGTAGAAATCAAGAAGGAGCATCAATTGTTGATGGTTGGTGAAACCACTAGTTTCAAGATGGGCAAGGGCAAGAAGGGATACTTCATGAAACGGCAATTCAGCTGCTGCTCTAGTGAAGAAACCCAAAGTTGAACCCAAACCCGAGACTAGGTGCTTCTGTAATAAGGGGAACAGCCACTGGAGCAGAATTACCCTAGATACTTGGTAGATTAGAAGGCTGGCAAGGTCGATAGAAGTATATTTGATATACATTATGTTAATGTGTACTTTAGTAGTACTCCTAGTAGCACCAGGGTATTAGATACCGGTTCGGTAGCTAAGTGTTAGTAATTCGAAATAAAAGCTACAGAATAAGCGGAGACTAGCTAAAGGTGAGCTGGCAATATGTGTTGGAAGTTTTTTCCCAAGCTTGATGTGATCAAGCATCGCACGCTCCCTCTACCATCGAGATTGGTGTTAGACCTAAATAATTGTTATTTGGTGTTTGCGTTGAGCATAGACGTGATTGGATTATGCCTATCGCAATACGGTCATTCATTTAAAGAGAATAATAGTTACTCTGTTTATTTGAATAATACCTTCAATGGTCTTGCACCTAAAATGAATGGTTTATTGAATCTCGATCGTAGTGATACACGTGTTCATGCCAAAAGATATAAGATAGTAATGATAGTACCACCTACTTGTGGCACTGCCACGTAAGTCATATCGGTATAAAACGCATGAAGAAGCTCCATGTTGATGGATCTTTGGGCTCACTCGTTTTTGAAAAGTTTGAGACATGCGAACCATGTCTATTGGTGTATATGCATGAAGAAACTCCATGCAAATGGACCATTTGGACTCACTTGATTTTGAATCACTTGAGACATGCAAATCATACCACATGGGCAAGATGATTGAAAGCCTCGTTTTTCAGTAAAATGGAACTAGAAAGCAACTTGTTGGAAGAAGTACATTTTGATGTGTGCAGTCCAATGAGTGCTGAGGCGTGTAGTGGACATTGTTATGTTGTTACTTCACAGATGGTTTGAGTAGATGTTGAGTACATTTACTTGATGAATCACGAGTCTGAATTATTGAAAGGTTCAAGTAATTCCAGGGTGAAGTTGAAAGATCGTCGTGACAAGAGGATAAAAGATCTATGATATGATCATAGAGATGAATATCTGAATTACGAGTTTGGCACAGAATTAAGACATTGTGGAAATTGTTTCACAACCAATACAGCCTGGAACACCATAGTGTGATGGTGTGTCCGAACATCATAACTGCACTCTATTGGATATGATGCATACCATGATGTCTCTTATCGAATTACCACGATAGTTTATGGGTTAGGCATTAGAGACAACCACATTCACTTTAAATAGGGCACCACGTAATTCCGATGAGATGACACCGTCTGAACTATGGTTTAGAGAAACCTAAGCTGTCATTTCTTAAAGGTTTGGGGCTGCGACGCTTATGTGAAAAAGTTTCAGGCTGATAAGCTCGAACCCAAAGCGGATAAATGCATCTTCATAGGACACCCAAAACAGTTGGGTATACCTCCTGTCTCAGATCCGAAAGCAATAAGGGATTGTTTCTAGAATCGGGTCCTTTCTCGAGGAAAAGTTTCTCTCGAAAGAATTGAGTGGGAGGATGGTGGAGACTTGATGAGGTTATTAAACCGTCTCTTCAACTAGTGTGTGGCAGGGCACAGGAAGTTGTTCCTGTGGCACCTACACCAATTGAAGTGGAAGCTTATGATAGTGATCATGAAACTTCGGATCAAGTCACTACCAAACCTCGTAGGACGACGAGGATGCGTACTACTTCAGAGTGGTACGTAATCCTGTCTTGGAAGTCATGTTGCTAGACAACAATGAACCTACGAGCTATGGAGAAGCGATGGTGGGCCCGGATTCCGATAAATGGCTTGAGGCCATATAATCCGAGAGAGGATCCATATATGAAAACAAAGTATGGACTTTGGAAGAACTACTTGATGGTCGTGAGGCTGTTGAGTACAGATGGATTTAAAAGTAAGACGGACAATGATGGTAAATGTCACCATTAAGAAAGCTCGACTTGTCGTTAAGAAGTTTCCCGACAAGTTCAAGGAGTTGACTACGGTGAGACTTTCACACTCATAGCGATGCTAAGAGTCTGTTGGAATTATATTAGCAATTACTGCATCATTTATGAAATCTTGCAGATAGGATATCAAAACATTGTTTCCTCGACGATTTTTGAGAAAAGGTTGTATGTGATACAACCGGAAGGTTTTGTCAATCCTGAAATATGCTAATAAGTATGCAAAGCTCCAGCAATCCTTCTGAGGACTGGAGTAAGCATCTCGGAGTTGGAATGTATGCTTTGATGAGATGATCAAAGATTTTGGGTGTATACAAAGTTTATGAGAAACTTTTATTTCCAAAGAAGTGAGTGGGAGCACTATAGAATTTCTGATGAGTATATGTTGTTGACATATTGTTGATCAGAAATGACGTAGAATTTCTGGAAAGCATATAGGGTTATTTGGAAAGTGTTTTTCAATGGAAAGCCTGGATTAAGCTACTTGAACATTGAGCATCAAGATCTATAAGGATAGATCAAAACGCTTAATAGTACTTTCAAATGAGCACATACCTTGACATGATCTTGAAGGTGTTCAAGATGGATCAGTCAAAGAAGGAGTTCTTGCCTGAGTTGTAAGGTATGAAGTTAAGACTTAAAGCTCGACCACGGCAGAAGAAAGAGGAAGGACGAAGGTCGTCCCCTATGCTTTTATCATAGGCTCTCTACAGTATGCTATGATGTATACCGCACCTGAAGTGTGCCTTGCCATGAGTAAGTCAAGGGGTACAAGAGTGATCCAAGAATGGATCACAGGACAGCGGTCAAAGTTATCCTTAGTAACTAGTGGACTAAGGAATTTTCTCGATTATGGAGGTGGTAAAAGAGTTCGTCGTAAAGGGTTACGCCGATGCAAACTTTGACACTAATCCAGATTATTCAGAGTAGTAAGCTGGATTCGTATAGTAGAACAATTATTTGGAATAGCTCCAAATGTAGCGTAGTAGTTGCATCTATAAGATAACATAGAAATTTGCGAAGTACATACGGATCTGAATGTTTCAGACCCGTTGACTATAACCTCTCTCACAAGCATAACATGATCAAACCCAGAACTCTTTGGGGGTTAGTCACATGGGGATGTGACCTTGAGTGTTAATCACATATCGATGTGAACTGGATTATTGACTCTAGTGCAAGTGGGAGACTGTTGGAAATATGCCCTCGAGGCAATAATAAATTGATTATTATTATATTTTCTTGTTCATGATAATCGTTTATTATCCATGCTATAATTGTATTGATAGGAAACTCAGATACATGTGTGGATACATAGACAACACCATGTCCCTAGTAAGCCTCTAGTTGACTAGCTCGTTGATCAATAGATGGTTACGATTTCCTGACCATGGACATTGGATGTCATTGATAATGGGATCACATCATTAGGAGAATGATGTGATGGACAAGACCCAATCCTAAGCCTAGCACAAAGATCGTGTAGTTCGTATGCTAAAGTTTTTCTAATGTCAAGTATCATTTCCTTAGACCATGAGATTGTGCAACTCCCGGATACCGTAGGAATGCTTTGGGTGTACCAAACGTCACAACGTAACTGGGTGACTATAAAGGTGCACTACATGTATCTCCGAAAGTGTCTGTTGGGTTGGCACGAAACGAGACTGGGATTTGTCACTCCGTGTAAGCGGAGAGGTATCTCTGGGCCCACTCGGTAGGACATCATCATAATGTGCACAATGTGATCAAGGGGTTGATCACGGGATGATGTGTTACGGAACGAGTAAAAGAGACTTGCCGGTAACGAGATTGAACAAGGTATCGGGATACCGACGATCGAATCTCGGGCAAGTACAATACCGCTAGACAAAGGGAATTGTATACGGGATTGATTAAGTCCTTGACATCGTGGTTCATCCGATGAGATCATCGTGGAACATGTGGGAGCCAACATGGGTATCCAGATCCCGCTGTTGGTTATTGGCCGAAGAGGTGTCTTGGTCATGTCTGCATGGTTCCCGAACCCGTAGGGTCTACACACTTAGGGTTCGATGACGCTAGGGTTATAAAGGAAGTTTGTATGTGGTTACCGAATGTTGTTCGGAGTCCCGGATGAGATCCCGGACGTCACGAGGAGTTCCGGAATGGTCCGGAGGTAAAGATTTATATATGGGAAGTCCTGTTTTGGTCACCGGAAGAGTTTCGGGGTTTATCGGTAACGTACCGGGACCACCGGGAGGGTCCCGGGGGTCCACCAAGTGGGGCCACATGCCCCGGAGGCTTTCATGGGCCAAGGGTGGTGAGGGACCAGCCCCTAAGTGGGCTGGTGCGCCTCCCACCCAAGGCGCAGCAAAGGAGGAGAGAGGGGAAACCCTAGGCTTAGATGGGCCTAAGGCCCACCCTAGGGAGCGCCCCCTCTCTCCCCCTCTTCGCCGCCTCCCCTTTCCCATCTAGGGCTGCCACCCCCCCTAGGGGTGGGAAGCCTAGAGGGGGTGCACCCTCCTCCCTCTCCCCTATATATAGTGAGGCCTGGGGCTGCCCATAACACGCGATCTGATCTCTGCCTGTTGGTGCAGCCCTCCCTCTCTTTCTCCTCATATCTCGCGGTGCTTGGCGAAGCCCTGCAGGATTGCCACGCTCCTCCATCACCACCACGCCGTTGTGCTGCTGCTGGATGGAGTCTTCCTCAACCTCTCCCTCTCTCCTTGCTGGATCAAGGCACGGGAGACGTCACCGGGCTGTACGTGTGTTGAACGCGGAGGTGCCGTCCATTCGGCACTTGGTCATCGGTGATTTGGATCACGACGAGTACGACTCCATCAACCCCGTTCTCTTGAACGCTTCCGCTTAGCGATCTACAAGGGTATGTAGATGCACTCTCCTTCCCCTTGTTGCTAGTCTCTCCATAGATTGATCTTGGTGAAACATAGGAAAATTTTGAATTTATGCTACGTTCCCCAACACCTCGTGGTCCCCCTGTTGCTCCACCGATATACTTCTTCCTCCTATATATACCTATGTACCCTCAAACGATCAGATACAGAGGCAAAACCCTAATTCCACCGCCGTAACTTTCTGTATCCACGAGATCCCATCTTGGGGCCTCTTCCGGAGCTCCGCCGGAGGGGGCATCGATCATGGAGGGCTTCTACATCAACACCATAGCCTCTCCGATGAAGTGTGAGTAGTTTACCTCAGACCTACGGGTCCATAGTTATTAGTTAGATGGCTTCTTCTCTCTTTTTGAATCTCAATACAAAGTTCTCCCCCTCTCTTGTGGAGATCTATTCGATGTAATCTTCTTTTGCAGTGTGTTTGTTGAGACCGATGAATTGTGGGTTTATGATCAAGTTTATCTATGAACAATATTTGAATCTTCTCTGAATTCTTTTATGTATGATTGATTATCTTTGCAAGTCTCTTGGAATTATCAGTTTGATTTGGCCTACTAGATTGATCTTTCTTGCAATGGGAGAAGTGCTTAGCTTTGGGTTCAATCTTACGGTGTCCTTTCCAAGTGACAGTAGGGGCAGCAAGGCACGTATTGTATTGTTGCCATCGAGGAACAAGATGGGGTTTTTATCATATTGCATGAATTTATCCCTCTACATCATGTCATCTTGCTTAAGGTGTTACTATGTTCTTATGAACTTAATACTCTAGATGCATGGTGGATAGCGGTCGATGTGTGGAGTAATAGTAGTAGATGCAGAATCATTTCGGTCTACTTGTCTTGGACGTGATGCCTATATATATGATCATACCTAGATATTCTCATAACTATGCTCAATTCTGTCAATAGCTCAAAGTAATTAGTTCACCCACCGTAAAATACTTATACTCCTGAGAGAAGCCACTAGTGAAACCTATGGCCCCGGGTCTATCTTCATCATATTAATCTTCCAATACTTAGTTACTTTCATTGCCTTTTATTTTTACTTTGCATCTTTATTATAAAAATACCAAAAATATTATCTTATCATATTTATCAGATCTCACTCTCGTAAGTGGCCGTGTAGGGATTGACAACCCCTATTCGTGTTGGTTGCGAGGATTTATTTGTTTTATGCAGGTACGAGGGACTCGCGCGTAGCCTCCTACTGGATTGATACCTTGGTTCTCCAAAACTGAGGGAAATACTTACACTACTTTGCTGCATCACCTTTTTCTCTTCAAGGGAAAACCAACGCAGTGCTCAAGAGGTAGCAATTGCACCAATGATTATCTGATGAATTTTTATGAGTATGAACAAAGCAAGATAATTCTTGCACGAGAGGATAAGGTACATGAATTCCACTAATTCCTTCATTAATCAATATACTAAAAGGTTAGTGTATTCATCGGCAACACATTTTATTTTATTCTTGGAAGATGAAACATTTGCCGACTCGTAGAAGCCTAGCTTTATTATATTCAAACCTTAACTAATAAGATTCTCATGTTGATCAAGCACTAGCTCGTGGTAGTGGCCAACACGGTAGACAATATCATATAGCCAAAATATAAGTTTTAACTAGTTGAGAAGGAACCACTTTTCTGATAAAGTGTTTCAAAACTTCTCTCGGTACCAAGCGATTTGAAGTTGCTAATTTTAAGTTGTTGAACTGAAACGTCTCGGTCACTAAAAGTCGGCCAAGAGTGAATGAAGAGCCACCGCAGTGGACTTGGCATTCTCACAAAGGTGCCGAAGGCCGAAGGTCGAGGCAGCAACTTTCCTTGTAGCCATGTCATGAGCAATAGGGAACCGCATTAGCCCATCAACAAAGGGATTGCACACATCCTGATGCAAGAGAACCACATTCGCACAGTCATCACCGCAGTCGGCATCCACCCAATTACCAAGATCCCGAGTCGTGGTCCCTCGTATGGTGGATATAATGCTTCTCGTGGGCCTACCCTTATGGATATCCCCGACGTAGTCAAAATATAAATTCAAACTAGTTGAGAAGGAACCGGTTTTTTAACTCAAAAACTATCTCAAAACTTGTCCCTGTACCAAGCAATTTGAAAGTGTTGATTTCAAAAGTTGTTGAACTCAAACATCTACGAAAAGTAACTGCATTGGGCACTTACCAAGATCCCCGAGTAAGGTGATAGCTGCTGACGCTTGGGCACAATAATGCTGTGACATGCATGCTCATAGTCGAGGAGCTACGAAACGTGACCGTGCACCCACAGAACGCGGCTGCCGAAGGCCATATTACGGAGGATCGGGCCGAGGCATCTCTCAACATTGACAGTCCATTAACAGTTGGACATATGAGCCTTGCGACCTATGGAAAACTTACAAGACTTGAGTGGCTAAATACCCAATGTTGCTCATGTTCTGATGTCTCCAATTCCCGTTTTCATAGGTTATTTTTCTCACCTCCCCCTTTGTTCATGTGTGGTCATTTGCCTATATGAACAAAACAACTGGCTTGCTATCTACTTTGGCGAAGTTGGAGCGGTATATGTATAAGGGAGAGGTGGGAGGCCATCATTCACCCCAAGTATAACCTGTTGGTTGAATATTCATTGTGTATCCATAATATGAATGGCCATGGGCATTGAATTTCTATGCCTAGAAGGAAAAATTGCATCGCATACGCCATAATACCATAGGATACTTGTGTTAGTAGGTCGTGTAAGCAGGGCAAATGAAACGAATACGGAGAAAGCAGGCCCATCCTTATACGGTGCAGCCATCATGGCGGGACATTCGACTGTGCAGCCATGGCTCCTTCACAGTAACAAGCTACTATACCATTAGCTCAATAATTCGTTCGGTGCGCACTGGTGACCACGGAGCAGCAAGCGGCTCCAATCCAAGGAAGGGACACTTAGGGTGCGTTTGGTTGCAAGGGCGGTCATGAATGGGTTGGGATCGTTCAGAAAATAGACATGTTTGGTTATAAAGCACATGAATGGTTCGAGCCAAAAAAAGAGAATATGCCATGAAGATGCTGAACCGTTCCACCCAACCAAATCGGTCGAATCAAATGGCCATCCTTTGCATGCATGACTATGTGAGCATGACTGGTGTTCCCGTCCTAAATAATTAGCTCACCACTTATATTCAGCCAAACACATGAATTGAATGGTTCAATCCCCAAAAAATTGAACGGTCCCAACCCATTCATACGACACCTTCAACCAAACGCATCCTTACTACTACGGAACAAAATGGCGACGCCCATCGACCATCATGGCGCTCCGTTGTTGATGCCGCACAGCACAGAGCACGCCCACCTGCTCACGAGACCCGTGATGAATGCCCATGGCCGGTCCATGCCAAGCTTGTGTACTCCCTGCCTGTGATCATTTCCATCTCGGAGCGCATTGTCATTTGCGGCCTCGTCTCCAATAATTGTACTCCTCCCAATGTTCTGCTACATGTTTCAAATATGCTACTAGTAATAATGCCAATCAAATTTGAACGAACCCGAGCGGGGAAGGAAATGGACAAAATGTCATCAAATTTGAACATCCAAAACATTGTCCGCACGCAGGCATACCAACCATGAGCCAGCCACTGGGCTCACCGGACCGGACCACCATGCTTCTTCGGCTCACTGACTCTATACAAGAGAGAGGAAACGCTCCCATGGCCGGCCATGGATGTCCCGAGGAAGGAATCCAATGCCGGAGGAAGGAGGAACACTACTACCGCTAGCGCTACGCTAGATGCGGCGAGGGTGCGGCGGCGGTGAGACGAAAGAGACGCTAGTGCTAGTGCTGGTCGAGCGCGTTGGGGCCGGAGCAGTAGCTGCGGTAGGGGTCCCAGACCCACTGCACCAGGAACCTGCGCCCGCCGACGCCGTTGAGGTTGTAGGAGGCGCCGGACCTGCCGTCGGTGAGCAGCTGGCCGGTGTAGGCGCCGCCGCCGCCGGTGCCGTAGATGCCCTCGCAGAGGTCGGCGATCTCGGTGGGGAAGGAGGGGTCCCCGCCGGCGTACCACGCGTTGGCCAGCGGGTTGGACGCCATCTCGGCCAGCTCGTGCGCGATGACGCTCACCATGCCGTCCACCCCCGGGTCGCCGTTGGGCGGCGCCTCGGGCCGGCGCCCCGGCACGTAGGCCGGGATGGCGAACGGGTAGGCGCACACCTCCGGGCACCGCCCCGCCGAGTTGCCCACCCACGCGTAGGGGAGCGTGTACCCGACCACGGACGGGAAGGTGAAGTAGTGGAAGCCGCACACCTGCCCGCAGAAGTTCTCCACGCGCACCTCCGGCGACGTGAGCACCAGGTACACCCCCCCGGCGTCCACGGGCAGCGGCCTGGTGCGCGCGGTCACCGCGTCCTTGACAACGGTCTGGATGTCCATCCGGGACAGCGAGGCCCCCCGCGACATCCGCGCGTCGCACTTCTCCTGGCCGAGCGCCACCACGGCCGACACGTTCGCCGTGGTCTGGTCCGTGTAGAGCCGGACGGTGCGCCACCAGTCCGCCACCGACGGCGACGGGACGGCGCCCTCCTTCTCCCCGGAGGCCTGCGGCGAGAGGGAGCGCAGGAAGGCGCGGATGGTGCGCTTCTGCTCGGCGGGCCAGGCGCCGTACCAGATCGGGTGGACGGTGATGTCGGCGGCGAGGACGGGGCCCATGTGGTACTCGAGCTTGACGAAGTCGGACGACCCCTCGAACTTCTTGGACGCGCCGAGGCCGGCCAGGGCGCCGCTGGCGTCGCGCGGCGGCCACGGGCGCCACGCCACGGCGAGCGGCGCCGCCGCGAGGGCGAGGACGAACACGAGGACGGCGCCGCGGTGCGGCATCTCGGCTGGCTTCGAGGGGAATGTCGCCTGGTTTACTTTACCGGAGGTTCTTGGCCGGGGATGCTTTATAGAGGGTGGGGAACGGTGGTGGTGAGAGTCTGAAATCCATGGAGTGAGAGTGAGAGTGTGGAGTGGAGAGGAAGACACGGGACAGTGCTAGCTCTTGGCTCGGCGCTTTTGGGGTTTCTTTGGCCCTCGGCGCGGCTTTGGTTTTGTCTGTGGATTAAGAAGAAGGGGAACGTGGGGTGTTCCTGCTAATAATCTATACTGCTCATTAACATTCATTCTACTGCCTCCGAATCTACCTGACAAGTTGAGTACTAGTAGGAGCATCTTCAATAGCAGGTGTATATTTGGATGTCTATATATTTATATAGACAATGGTTTAAAAAAATTCTTTTATATACACGTTCAGTTTTGCATCAGAATGTTTATATACAGGAACCATGACAGGTGGGCCGTCGCTGAGGAGAAGAAGAAATCATGACTGCAACTGAGTTTAGACAATGCCTTCACATTGTCCAGACGTGGACATTGTCGAGATCGATTTAGAGGATGTGTATATTTAAACGACCATATAGATAAGTTGTTGAACACCTGTTTTGAGATCACGTCGTGAAAAACGAGTATAGATATTCATATAGACAAGCTATTAGAGATGCTCTAAGAAAGATTGCCGTGGGTAATGGGCGCATGGGCTAGTGGAAAAATAGAGCTTTACGGTCTTCTCCGGGGATAGTTTCGCAGTAAAGTCAGTGAGGAGAGTGAAAGCATTTGGCTCTCTTTTTTTACACGAAACTACTTTGTGCACGACGGTAGGTGGACGATTTACAGACGATGCATAATCGGACGCTGTTCTGGATGCTGCTTCCTCACACCAACGGTGTGATTAACACTATCGTGCATAAATCAGCCAGATGCCGTCGTGTGTATAGCAGTTCTCTTTTTTACATGAATGATTGTGGCACTGCATTTGTACTGCTGCCAGTCAAGTGGGAAGGCCGGAAGCGCATATGGATTCCTTGTGCTTTACGGCCGCACCACATGTTGCCTCTCCACGGAACAAAAGACAGTACTCCTATATTGCCCCAAGAAAAAAGGGGGGAACAAAAGGAGTGACGCGTCAAAATTCGAACTTTTTAGTTTAAAAAAAGTCTAAGAAGAATTGTACAGGTGAACAACGATGTTATGCGTATGTGTGTAAAATTTCATGATGAAATACCTTGAAATGCAATCTGTACGGAAAATATAAAATTCATGGCCTTGAGAATGGATAGTATCATGTATTAAAAAGCCCAAGATTTGATTTTTCTACACAACCCTCATTTAAACATATTTTGTTCTTGAAAATTTACATACTTGTGTATTATGCCTCTATGTATATCTATATTTTTAAGATTTTTTTATATATAAAAATATGAATTTTGGTAAATTTTAAATTTATAAAAAGGCTTTCATGGATGTCCGCCTCCAAAAGGGATTAAGTGGATCTCTTCCTGTGTACTCGCTCAAAATGATTGTTCTCTAACTATAGTTCATGGCATAATAGAAGTATAAGATGCTCTGTTGTAATCCTTACCGACAAAAAAATATTGCAGTCAGGTTGATAATAGTCGAGTGACATTACTTCTTCGGTCCGAACTAAGAGCATTTACAACCGGCCGCCTCAAACCGGTCTCAAATGCTCGGGTGGACAGCCCGTTCACTAACCGGTTACAAAAATGTAGCCTAGACGGGCGCCTCAAACGCCAGGGTTGACCGGCACCCCTTTTGTCCAGCCCGAATATGGGGCGGATATGCGGGCGCCCAGGCGCGGTCAGGCGCGTCGGACACGTAGAACTGATGATGGGGTCCCACACGGAATCACACGGATACCTCGCGGTCCGATGAACGGCCCCTCTATCGTCGCGGTGTGAACGATGTGTGGCACCGCTCGCTCTGGCTCGTCGCTCCACGCCAAATTCGGCTATTTAAGCCGGCCGATATCCCCCAACCCTAGCCCATCCAACTCCTTCCTCTCTGCTCCGCCAGCCGAGCCCGTCCACCTCCTCTCCCTCGCTCCCGCACGCTCTCCGGCATCGCCATGGTCCGGCAAAAGATCATCACGTAAGCTATGCTCACGCCGGAGCGCCGGAGGCATATCGTCGAGGAGATGCAGGCTACGCGCGCCACCCACCTCACTGTCGGGCTGCCTCCGGACTCGCCGGAGCCAGAGAAGGAGGATGGAGAGCAGCTGCCGGAGCTGATGGAGGTCACGGATTCGGAGGAGGACGAGGCGGAGCAGCCTGCTGCGGGTTCAACATGGAGGAGGCGGAGGCGGAGTTCAATGTCGCCAAACAGCGGAGATGGCGGAGTAGTAGAACATCATGTAGTCCATCCAGTATGAGGCTTATGTGGAGGCCAACCGATAGTTCCCCCAACAGGAGCGGGCTGTGACCGATGCGCTCTTCGCGAAACTCAGTGCGAGATAGAGGAGGAGGTCGGAGCTGCAGCTGTCGCCCATGTACCCAGTGCCGGGCACGAAGATGGTCGTGAAGGAAATATGCCCTAGAGGCAATAATAATGTTATTATTTTATTTCCTTATATCATGATAAATGTTTATTATTCATGCTAGAATTGTATTATCCGGAAACATAATACTTGTGTGAATACATAGACAAACCAAACGTCACCGGAAGTTGAGATACCGACGATCGAATCTCGGGCAAGGTATTGAGATACCGACGATCGAATCTCGGGCAAGTAACATACCGATGGCAAAGGGAACAACGTATGTTGTTATGCGGTCTGACCGATAAAGATCTTCGTAGAATATGTAGGAGCCAATATGAGCATCCAGGTTCCGCTATTGGTTATTGACCGGAGACGTGTCTCGGTCATGTCTACATTGTTCTCGAACCCGTAGGGTCCGCACGCTTAAGGTTCCGATGATAGTTATATTATGAGTTTATGAGTTTTGATGTACCGAAGTTAGTTAGGAGTCCCGGATGTGATCATGGACATAACGAGGAGTCTCAAAATGGTCGAGACATAAAGATTGATATATTGGATAGCTATATTTGGACACCGGAAGTGTTCCGGGTGATTTCGGACAAAACCGGAGAGCCGGAGGGTTACCGGAACCCCCCCCGGGAGAAGTAATGGGCCATATGGGTCTTAGTGGAGAGAGAGAGAGGGGCAGCCAAAGGTGGGCCACACGCCTCCTCCCCCCTAGTCCGAATTGGATTAGGAGAGGGGGGCGGCGCCCCCCTTTCCTTCTCCCTCCCCACTTCTTTCCCCCTCCTAGTAGGAGTCCTACTCCTACTAGGAGGAGGACTCCTCCTTGGCGCGTCATAGGGGCCGGCCGGCCTCCTCCCCTTGATCCTTTATATACGGGGGCAGGGGGCACCCCTAGACACACAAGTTGATCCACGTGATCATATCTTAGCCGTGTGCGGTGCCCCCTTCCACCATAATCCTCGATAATATTGTAGCGGTGCTTAGGCGAAGCCCTGCGACGGTAGTACATCAAGATCGTCACCACGCCGTCGTGCTGACGGAACTCTTCCCCGACACTTTGCTGGATCGTAGTCCGGGGATCGTCATCGAGCTGAACGTGTGCTAGAACTCGAAGGTGTCGTAGTTTCGGTGCTTGATCGGTCGGGCCGTGAAGACGTACGACTACATCATCCGCGTTGTGCTAACGCTTCCGCTGTCGGTCTACAAGGGTACGTAGATCACACTCTTCCCTCGTTGCTATGCATCACCATGATCTTGCGTGCGCGTAAGAATTTTTTTGAAATTACTACGTTCCCCAACAGGTCGACATCTCCGACAAGGAGTAGCTATGTGATCTACGTAGTACGTAGGTTTATTTTTTTCCTTTGCATGCTTTTGTATGGATTTAACAATCAACTCACTCCGTTCGTAAATATAAGTCTTTTCTAAATAATTCACTATGGACTACATACAGATGTATATAGACATATTAGAGTGTAGATTCACTCGTTTTGCTCTGTATATATAGTCCCTTGTAAGAAGGTAAACGTTTGCGAACGGCGCGCCAGCCGAACGCTCGGCCGGTCACGTGTCCACGCAAGCGCCGCGCGATCACAGGGCCCGCGTGCAGACGCCCCTCCTATCCTTCTCCTTTCCTTTTTTTCTTCTTTCTGTCGCTCATCTCTCTCTCCTTCTCTGCTTCGTTCTCAGGCCCCCATCGTTGCCATCGCCGCTTGTAGGCCTCCGAGGACGTCACGGCCATGGGAATCAGCCGATCCGGCCGCCCTCGGCCGGATCTGCTCGGATTCACGCCACTGGAGCTTTGCCTCCCTCGTCGGACCCGACCACGTTTGAGCTGAACCGACCACACGCGGAGCTGCAACGCAACCGTTGAACCTTTTTTTCCTCCCGGAACGGCACCACGACGATGATGGCCATGGGCGGGCGTGGGAGCTCGGCGGAGCAGCAACAAAGTAGATGTAAAAATGGTTGTAGCAAATCCCAACGCTGGTTGTAGCAAAACCAACTATTGTTGCAGTAAAACGGCGTCATTGTCATCGCGGGGTTCATAGCTAAGACAATAAGTTTGAAGTTTTTTCAATGCCGGTTGTAGCTTTTGTAACCGCCGGTTGCAGCTTTTCGTTTGTCCTCCATGGCTTACGGCACCACAATTGAAGCTTTTTTCATCGTCGGATGAAGCTTTTTTCATCGCCAGATGAAGCTTTTTTGTCACCGGTTGTAACTTTTCTTTGGTCGTTCATAGTTTTCCGTCATACGAGTTGAAACTTTTTTTCATAGCCACTTGAAGCTTTTTTCGTAAGCGATTGTAGCTTTTTCCGTCGTCGGTTACAGCACTGGGCATCTCCCCCGGTGCTTGATTTTTTTGTTGCAAGCGGCGGATGAGCGCCAGCGAGCACACCGACGACCTTTAAAACGGCCATTGGTTGTAGCTTTCCCTCGAGTCGTTTGCAGCAAAATCATGGATAAAAAGTTTCAACCGCAAAAAAATATCTTCGAGCGGCGTGGGAAAAGCTTCAACCGGTGTGCGGAAAAGCTTCAACCTTGAAAAAAGCTTCAATGGCCATGGAAAGAAGAGCTTCAATCCGGCATGACGGACGACGGCATGGGCGGTGCTACATCGCCACGCGGAGCTGCAACCAGAGGGTGGAAGTATTGCATGAGTGGAGCCGGGGACGAGGCGGCGACATGCCACGACGACGGAGGGCGAGGGCGCCGACCGACGACGAGGACGCAGCGGTGGTGCTTCAGGTTCAGTCGTTTTCTCACGGGGGGTATGGTGGGGCTGCGGGGGTGCGGAGCGTCGGCGACGCTCGAGGGCATTGCAATTTTTATCGTAGGAGAGGGGAAGGGGGCGACTGCGAGGAGGACGAAGCTGGGGTCTGATCTGACGGTTTTAATCGTGCATATCGGACGGCCAGGGCTCAATCGGCCCAACCGTTCGGCCGGCGCGCCGGCGCCTAGCGTCGCCCTTGTAAGAATCTCTAAAAGAATTATATTTAAAAACACGGAAGTAGCATGAGATGTTCGGATTCACTTGTATTAATTTGAGAAGTGCTCGGTCACTCTTTGTTTGTTTAAGTGGTCATATTAGTCATATTCCAAATTGATGCTTTAAAGAATCTTAATCTGTTAGAAATGTTTTGAAATAGTTTCGGCACAAATGACGGTAAAAAAGTGCGGGCAGAGCGCGCGCTGCTCTCGAGTGTGGTGGGACCCGCCTGCCAGATCCCGGGCGTCTCGTCCGGCTGCCATCATATCACGCGTGAATGACATACCGACCCCACTCAACAGTGCGCCGCCGTACACGTGTCACTGTTTGATGGACTGACGCCATGGCCCACCGGGGGCGGAGATATTTCCTCTCCTTTCCCACCCGACCCGCCTCGGCACGCGCGGGGGTCCGGGTCACGAGGCGCCCTGTCCGAGCGAAGCGAGCCCGCCCGCCCGCCGCACCGAATAATCCACGCACCTCGCCGCGCAGCGCAGCCCTACGCCACACGCCGACGCACGGGCCCGTGCCGCACCGGGGCCACCACCGTCAGCGACCCGTCCTGCACCGGCCCGCCTTTACCGTGGTCCTCGCGACCCGCGGGGCCCGCGTGTCCGGCAAAGGTGGGGGCAGGGGCTACGGAAAGGGCGAGGAAATTGGACCGGAGTACCGCAGCGCATCGATTGCGGTGGGGCCCGCGCCCCCGTCCTGGGTGCCGCACCGCGCCGCGGGGAGGGAGGAAATTTCTTCTAGCACCACCGTGCATGTGAACGAATCCAAGCCGTCCGTCCGGCACGTAGGGTGGGACGGGGTTACGGGGAGCCGTTCGCGTTCAGATCTGGGCGGTGATTTCTCCGGGGGTGGAGCGTGCTTGGCTGTTTGGGGGTGCACTTTGCTGCAGGGGTAAAATTTCAGGAGCAGGTAGTGTGCCCACTGCCCAGGCTCGTGAAATTTGCCCGTGAGCCGTGAATGAAATGATGGGTGGCCGCTGGTTGCTAGGGTTCGTGCAGAGTGAGTGATGGGGGTGTTTTAAAGCCGGCTGCTTGCTTTGTGAGGGTGTAGTGCAGTATCCTCTGATAGTGTCCGTTCATCCGTTGATCATGAGCGCTTAAAGGAATAGTAGGACTGACTGTATCTCTATTACCACTGTTCTTTTTACTAGGCAGCTGCCTGCTCCAGCAAACAGAATCTTATGGATCCGGATACTGTCTGTTTGAGTAGATTAATGGGGTCATGTCGAGGCAGTTTCTGAGATGCGGTGGCTGTGCGTTCAACACGCGAACACATCCCGGCCGCATCATGTCCGCATACTTTTTCCTTTACAAGCCCTTAAACTTTTTTCATCATTCATTTTGGATACATGAGAATACATCACCAAATTTTGACTAGAAAGGCAAGACTAAAAAAAACAAGAAACACAAGAATACATTTTAGAAGATTTCCAACTTCCATGACTGCTTCTGTAAGTTGGATTAGTGTTTTCTCGATGCATCCATTGTTGATCCGCGGAGGAGCTGCCTCCATCTTGCGTGTTTCTTTTTTCTTCGAGTGTAAAGAAATATAGGTTGCTTCCTCGCATCTAGTCTCGTGTCTAGCCTCTAATCTAGCAACAAGTGCACTTGTCTCATCTACAACCTCTATGCTAGCTAAAAATGCACGAACATCTACTAAATTGCGCTTTATTAATATATCGATGTACTCTTTTTTCCAATACCCAAGCTTATATTCATTCTACACAACAAAATTTGAAGTTAGCACAACTAGTCAAATCTAGAGCACAAACCGAAGCTAAAAAGAGGACATACCCCATCGTTTAAGCACTTGATGAACACTCATCCGGGATGTTTCGGCGTGGTAGACACGCGGCGCACGACCTTCTTTGGGCAGTGGTCGCACTTAATGAGTGGCAACAGTGCGTCGACGAGCTTTTGGCCTAGCACCGAGTCCAGCCGACCGCCATTCGTGTATCTGCCGACGGACCACCGACGGTGTAGATCCGAGCGGCTAGAGGAGGAGCCACTGCCTGCATGTGGCCTTGCGGCCCTGCCAAGGCCTTCCGGCCCGGTGATCGGCTAGTCCATGGCGTGGCCCGGCCTCCCATAACCGGGCGAGATCAAGACCGACCTTGTCCGCCCCAAATCCGGCCGGCGGGCACGCAAATCAGGTGGCCGTGGTTGGGTAGCTCGGGGGCGCCGAGGGGAAGAGGCAGGCCACCGACGGGCGGGCCAGGGGAGGACACACGCGACGGCCCGCGCGTCCACGTGTTGTCCGTTTCATTCAAAAAGCGGCGCAAATTTGGGCCGGGATGAGTCGAAAATAGACAAAAGTCTGTTTAGGCCCGCGCTGGAACGTTTTTATCCTAAATAGATGCGAACGAACAAGATGAGGTCGTGCGATGGAGTGGCCTGACACGGCTCAGATCAGGTCCTGTTTCGCAATGTTTATCGAGCCACGAGCTATTTCGACGAGGCTCCGTCAGGTAGGGCCTTCAACCTTGAAGGCATGGAGGCAGATTTGATAGGGTGCGGTCGAGTCAAACCCTGCTGAGCGCAGCAGCGTCTGCTGCCACGCTCCAGTACGTCCTCCTCTCGCTCCCTATTCCCGACTTGTTTGACAAGGCTGTGTGTGTGTGTGAGACCGCAGGCTCTGACTTGTGCCGTCGCCTGCAGAAAATAAAGAGGTCTATGACTCTTGTGTCGATTCTGGCATGGCACTTGGCACGCAGCAGGTAAAATGAAATGAAACTTGACTGCCGACGGTACATCGACGGTACATCGACGGTGAACGAGAAGTCGGCAGAGCGTTCAGGGTCCGCTGTAAAAAGCCAGTCCAGTTTGAGACGCAAGACAGTGCAAGGCAAACTTCCCTGAAACATGTTCATACTACACAAGACAAAGATCGACATTATCCTAAATTTTGTTTAGAGACGAAAGGTTCTAAAATGGGGCCTGAATGGGAAATAACTAGGAATCCCATACACAAAAATGTCTACGAACTCCAGCTGAACCACAAAATCCTCCCCCGCAAAAAAAAAAAAGAACCACAAAACCCGACGAGCAGAGAGACAGCCGAGATCAGAGCCAAGCATATGCAGCCTTTGGAAACAGCCTCCTCACGCACACATTGAATGGTAGAGCAAACACCTTAAGTTGGCTAATTAGGCTGGCCATCTATCTGACATATTTAGACATATTTAGACATATTTACTGTCAAACTAGCAAGATGCCCGTGCATTGCACGGAACATCAAGATGCATTTTTTTACAATCACCTATTGTGATTGACCTATGTGGGAGTAATCTTATGTGTAAAACTGATGATATCTCGAGAAAGAGGAGAGATAAGGTCAGGAGGAGTGGAAAGTGATGGTGATTGGTGGTCGGACTGGACGGATGCATGGGGATGGACGACGCCGTCAGTGGCCACCATGCCAGATTGTTCCAGAGGCTTCCGTTTTTAATTGCTCAACAATGAGGTTGTGACAGATAAGGATGAACGAGTGAAGGCCTTATCTGCAAATGTGAAGAGTGGTGCAGGTATCTTTTTACAAAATTATCATAGTTTGCTTTCTATCCGTCAGATATAGATTGGACAGTCTATATTGCAAGATAGCAGGCACACCATCGTCACCAACTCGGTTTTCTATATGAGTAGAGAATAAGAATTGATGTGCCCCATCAGTGGACAAGCCCGAACCGACAAATCATGTCATGACCTAACTGAATCAAATATGATTTGTTTCTGGCAAAAAAATGGAACAATCTTCATAATTTATATTTAATGGGCATCATGCCTATAAAACTTTAGTTAAGAATATTTGAATTCTACATCTAGTTCATGACTGTTTGACTATTCTATTACATGATTGAATGTTCTGAATTGATTATCCTCGCACATATAGAAAAAAAACCAAGTCATTTCTGCTAGTTGCCTGCCTTGCTATCTCTTTACTTTATGTTTTTTTTAGAAAAGATGGTTAAACCCCCGTCCTCTGTATCAATCGATGCATGCAACCATCTTTATTAATTAATTATATATTTCTCAAACGTATGACAAAAACATATATCAATCCACCCGAAGCCACCACTCACACCTACAAACTCGATAATGTGGAGTGCTCTCACTCCTCATATCTAAAACCGGTGTCGTCGCCGATCCATCCAGATAACATACCGAGACCAACATCCGGTGCAGTCTACCTAAAGCGCACACCACATGCACACATTTTAGGAGCCGCCATCATCATCGGACAACTGACCCATCTTCAGGAGAGGGATCCGCATCATCCTTGCCAGTCCGGACATCCGTTGACGCCACCACGGTGCCTAACGGCGCCACCGCCCTATGCTCATCCGTCCAAACATGAAGACTCTGGAAGATCTGTCGTGTGTAGCACCTACCAACCAGGCATGACTCAACGTAGCACCTGTCGGTCATCCATGACTTGACAGCTCCACCGAAGCTCCGTGCAAGATGAAGCCGCTCCACCTCCTACCTCTGTCTTCCAGCGCTGCTCCACAAACGATGCTCCCAAGAGAGAAACGGCACCGTAGTACCGCCATCGTCTGATCTGGAAGACCAGACCCTAGGGTTTCCCCTGAAGCAGCACGAGTGGGTCGATAATAGTTATACGGCGATGCCTTCATCAAGGTAACGGCACAAAGCGCCGCCATTGCTCGCCAATGTCTCGGTTATCACCGGCAACTATGTCTCTCCGACTCGTAGCCGGGACTAGATGACGAATCTCAAGACCCACCACCCAGCCGCTGGCCGACCACCTCTGGCGAAAGAGATGACCACCACCGCTGGCTGCACCAGCCAGAACATATCTGGTCGGAGGTGCCACCGACGCAACCACCAGACCCTCCATGCTGCTGCCGCCGATCCAAAGGTAGATGGCGCGCCGCCGCCGCCGCCGCCCGAACAGGGCTGGTCGTGCCTCCATAAAATTGGGGCCCCGCACAACCCTAGAGACGCGGGAGAGAGGTGATGTCCTCCGTCACCGTCGTCGGCCCCCGGGCTTAGGCCGACGGCGTCCCTCGGCGGCGGCGGAGGGAGGAGAGGAGGGAGTGCGGGCTGGCGGCGGCTAGGTTTTTGGGTGCCGCCCGAGTCGCCCTAGCGGCGGGCGACACGGAGGCCCTTCGATGGGTTGTTTCGCTGAGTTCAATGTAAACAAAATATTCTCTGCAACAAGGAAGGGATATGTGGCTGCAATAGATTGTCGCTAAAACACATGATGTATACTTTGCACACATATATAACTAACTCAATACGGGCCTACCAATAATCCACAACTATCATATAACTATGTCGTTGAACATAATGTTGATGCAGACGCTTTAGAGAGGGGAAAGAGAGTTTGGTTGCTCAATGCGCCGTCAAGTGCACTTTTGGTGTGAGGTACCCTCAAGTTCATGCGCGTTCATGCGCATGTACCAGTTTGAGCCTAACACAATTTTCCTAACATCTTCCAATCCCACTACGTATTCATCAAGACACTCACAATCTTGCACACACACTATCAAAGTTGTAGGCAGAGGCATGGGAAATAGTGCCACTTGCAAATGTTTGTGGTGGAATTTGTAATATGAAAACAACAGGTAGAAGCAACGACATTTATAGTACCCAGTTAGTAATAGTGGGCTTATGCCACATCATGGAGCTTGGAGCATCGATCTACGAGTCAATGATGCCAGCACTTCTATTGCCCATTAATTTAATTTACTACTTTCTCCGTTCCGAATTACTTGTCTAGAGGGAGTATTATATTTTCAGTGGGTTGCTGTTGGACATAGATTAGTATTACGTGCTTCCTTTGTCTCATAATATAAAAACATTTTTAACACTAATATATGTCAAAAACGTATTTATATTATAGAACGGAGGGAGTACTATTCTTGAGACAATTCTGGAGAGATATTATGGCAGAGGACTGGAAAATCAACGTATGGCTGTACCGGCAGCATGTGCGCCGGCGCTGAACTCCGGTGGGCAGAGGGCTACGTGCGGCGAGGTTGCATTGTTCCAGCTTGTCGTTCCATCGTGCATAGGAATCCAAGCGATCCGTACAGTACGTATAGGACCAAGTTACGGAGAGCCGTTCAGATCTGGGCGGTGATTTACGGGAGTGGAGCATGCTGGGTTGTTTGGGGGTGCACTTTCCTGCAGGAGTAAAACGTCAGGTAGTGTGCCCAGGTCTGTGAAATTTGTTCGTCAGCCGTGAAATGATGAGTGGCCGTTAGTTACTAGGGTTCGTACGAGTGAGTGATAGTGGTGTTTAAAGCCGACTGCTTGCTTTGTGAGGCACTACTGCAATATCCTATGTATTCGTGGTAATATCATCGGGAGTCATAGAATTTGTGCTGGGCGTTCAGTTTGGTGCTAAAACTTTAAAAATACGGATTTGTGGTCACCTAACTTGCCATCACGTGCAAATACAGTCACAAAACACATATGCGGACGTAGAAGCCGCTTGCGTGGCGTGCCATGTGCTTATGGTCCCACTGGCGCAGCCAGTGATGGTGCAGGGCGTAATGTATTTTTAAAGAAACCCCTTGTCTTTTTTTTATTTTTGAAAAAAGCCCTCACCTAGGTTCAGAGTGGCTTGGGAAATTGAGAACAAAAAATGGAAACATGATGACTCGAATCAATGACCTCAGCGTAGAGTACTTAGCGCACGCACTAACATTCGACCAGGAACTAGTTACTGTTCCTATAACATACTGATATTCTTTAGTAGCGCGTTCGCGTGGACATCAGCCAAACCAAGGAATAAACGGAAACTAAAGATATTCACCAGCTGTCTACGACCAACAATATAATCTCAGTAATAAAAATAAGTTTCAAATATTTATGTGTTATAAATACTTTACATACAAACAAAATAACTTACTTTTAAAATTTTCATGTATTATTTTAAAAATATTCATATATTATTTTAAAAATCTTCATATATTTAAAATTATATTTATGATTTGTTAAAAAACATTATTATTGAAATACTACAAATACTTTAAAAAATATTAGCTTAATCATTAAAACATTTCAGCAATTACACGCACATTTGTATAATAAAAAACAGTACTAGTAATTTAAAATTTAAACTATTGGTATGAATATTCAATCATGGCTAATAATTAAATTATACT
>NC_041392.1:36886519-36892491 GCF_002162155.2 Triticum dicoccoides
TGAATATAAGCCAAGAGAGTATAAATTTTCTTGGATTCATTAAACATATTTATTTAATAAAAAATTTCAATGTCCATTTTAACTAAATATGTTTTGTATAGTAAGGCGGTGTATATTTAAATGTTTTTATCTACTAATAATCATTTGATTCTATAATATTTTTAACACACAAATATTTGAACGCAATTTTACTACTTACATTTACAAATATTTTTAAAAATATATATTAAATGTGTTTATTACTTTCGTTTTACTAAATTGTTTTCACATAATACACATGTTTATATTTACTAATCAGTGTATGCATGTATCATATTTTGAAGGCGCAGATATTTGAACATAACGTTATTACTTACGTTTTCGAAATATCTTTAAAAATATAGTGCATGTAAAATGGGCCACTGTATTTGCAGCCCATTTAAGCTCCGCTCCATATGCATCCTCCCGAGTTCAATACATATAGATTTGTTATCAACGTCAGACAGCTGATTGTTACTGGTGTTGTGGTTGCACTAGCTCGTCTCATTAGATTAGTTCGCGTGTTTGAGACTTGGGGTGCCCGCTTTAATTTTTTTTTCTGAATTTGCTCAGGTATGAGCAGTATGGTGGTCGGCTTTTCTGTAAATAAAAAAAGTGAGGGGGTTTTGTGCAAGAATTTGTCGTGGTGGTCGGCTGTACCCACAAATAAATAAAACACAAGTGCATTTTGTGCAAGAATGCGCTAGCCGAGTGCCATCTCTCAATGACAGGTGGGGTCATACACATAGATCACCCGCGTACGTATTTTATGACCGTATATGCATGCTTGAATCAAGTTAAGTGACTGCAATCCCGTATTTTCAAAGTTCTAGCATCAAACTGAACATCGAGCGCAAGTTCTATGACTTTCGGTGATATTACCTCGTGCTAATTCTCTCACACGGCTCAATTCAGAGATTGTTTCCAAATGTTTATCGTTATCGAGCCACGAGCTACTGCGAGGCTCCGCCAGGCAGGGCCTTGATGCTTGGAGGCAGATTTGATAGGAGGGGGTCGAGTCAAAACCTGCTGAGCGTAGCAGCGTCTGCTGCCACGCTCCACCACGTCCACCTCTCGGTCCCTATTTCCAATTTGTTTGACAAGTCTCTGTGCGTGTGTGACCCCAGGCTCTGACTCATGCCCTCACCCGCAAAAAATAAAGAGGTCCATGACTTGTGTCCATGCAGGCATGGCACGCAGCAGGTAAAATGAAAATGAAAGTTGACTGCTGACGGTGGTGAACGAAAAATGGATATAGCGTGCAGAGTGTTTACTGTGAAAACCCGGTCCACTTTGAAACGCAAGGAAGTTTGCAGCAAATTTACACAAGCTGCCTAGAGGCATTTCGAAGTACCTCTAGTTTTTCGAATCGTATTCACAAGTTCTATGAAACTGTCAAGTGCATTTACCATATGAATGAAGATAGAAAGCTGAGAGTAGATACC
Source organism: Triticum dicoccoides (assembly GCF_002162155.2). Taxonomy (NCBI): domain Eukaryota; kingdom Viridiplantae; phylum Streptophyta; class Magnoliopsida; order Poales; family Poaceae; genus Triticum; species Triticum dicoccoides. The sequence goes on from NC_041392.1 coordinate 36,887,983, forward strand.
ACTGTCCGTTGGAATTCAACATACACAGTGCTTGAGAACTCTTTGTAGGAGTATTTCAAAGATGCATTGTAGTGGTTTGGTACTAGGGATGGCATGTCTCAATATGTCTTTATATGCTTTTCTAAAAATGCTCAAAGCATTTACCCCCTCACCACCACAAAATTGTAGAAAAGGAAAAAACATAGAAAAGAAAAGTTAAACAAAGGAGGTGGAAAAAAAGTATGAAAAGGAAAGGAAGAAGACAGGAAAAAGGAAAGAACGACAAGAGGTAAATGGGCTAGGCAAGGATGGGCGACTAATGCTTGTTTGCTCGTCTAATGAGTGTCAAATAAGAATTGACGTACCCACCCCAACCGACACAACATGTCATGACCTAACTGAATCAAACATGATTTGTTTCTGGCATGAAAATCAAACAATCTTCATAATAATTATTTAATTGGCATCATGCCTATAAAATTTCGTTAAGAATATTTGAATTCTACATCTGGTTTGTGACTATTCGACTGTTCTACGACACGATTATATGTTTTGAAAATGATTTTCCTCACACGGAAAGAGAGAAAAAAAACAAATCATTTTCTGCGAGTTGCCTGCCTTGCTACCTCCCTTTAGCTGAACAAGGTATCCCTCCATCAGGAAAGGGATATGTGGCTGCAATAGATTGGCGCTAAAACTCATCATGTATATTAAAGTAACTCAATATGGGCCTACCAATTATCCAAAACTATCATATAACCATGTTGTTGAACAGAATGCTGATGCACTCGCTCTAGAGAGGGGAAAGAGAGTTTGGTTGCACAATGCCCCGTGAAATAGACTTGTGGTGGGAGGTAGCCTGAAGTTCATGTGCACCTACCGGTTTGAGCCTAACATAATTTCCCTAATATCTTCCAATCCCACAAGATATTTATCAAGACACTCACAGTCTTGCACACGTACTATCAAAGTTGTAGGTAGAGACATGGGACATAGTGCCACGTGCAAATGTTTGTAATGGCATTTGTAACATGGCAAGCACAGTTAGAAGCAATGAGATTTATAATACCCGGTTAGTAGTAGTGGGTCTGGGTTTGTGCCACAACATAGAGCATTGATATATGAATCAATGGTGCCAACACTTCTAGTGCCCATGAATTTAATTTACCACTCCCTCTATACACTTTTATAAGATATTTTAGTGATCTGAAAGATATTATACTACTGTACAGAGGGAGTATTATATTTTCAATGGGTTGTTGAACAAAGGTGGGAGACGTGGGTTTGAGATGGTTTGGAAATGGTCAGAGAGAGTGAATTGAGGGAAAGGCGGCGACATAGATTGGTATTACTATTTCTAAGAAAATTCGGAAGAGTTGTCACAAGTTACAACTGAGGACTGGAAACTCAACGTATCGCTATATCCCTGTACCCCGCAACATGCGCGGCCGGCGTTGAACTTTGCTGGGCCGAGGGCCACATGTGGCGGGGTTGAATTGTTCCAACCTATCGCTCTGTCGTCGCATGAACAGAGCAAGGCGATGGGAATTTTTTTTTGAGACAATCAAGGCGATGGGATAGGCCATGGAGGAATGGGCGGGCTAAGAAAAGATAGGAACATGGGCTTGATCGGTGATATCGACCCATTTATAATCAACAAAGCTAGGTAGCAAAATTTGTGACATGTCCTGGTACGGGAGCCATATATAGTTTAGTGCCGAAATCACTAGTTGAGAAGTACTCGTTGCACAAATCACTTCAAATTCCCAGGTTGCGACAAGTGGCGCACATGCAGCGCGCCACTTGTCGCAATAGGGAAGTTTTTTCTTTTTTCGTAGATCCGTTTATTCAAAACGTTTTATCTCTCAAACCTTACGTCCAAATCACAAACCACTTTCATCGTTAGATTTCTCGCGTCGAGATTTTCAAAATTAGATCCCATGTTGATAGGTTTTGATGAATTTTTTTCACGAAAAAAATCGGCCGAAAAAATTGGACAAAAAATCTGAACCGGGAGCACATGTTTTTCCCTTTTCGAAAGAGGCACGCCTGTGCCTCTCACGAAATCACAACCCTGCCTCCCGAGGAAGCAAAACCATGACTCTTGCGGAAGGAAAAAAGAAGAGAAAATGCGTTTTTTTTCATTTTCGAGGAGGCATGGCCATGACTCTCGCGGAAGCAAAACCGCGACTCTCGCGAAAGAAAAAAAACAGAAAACACGTTTTTTTTCGTTTTCGAGAGGCACGACCGTGACTCTCGCGAAAGCACAACCGTGCCTCTTGTGGAAGCAAAACCGTGACTCTCGTGAAAGAAAAAAAACGAAAAACGCGTTTTTTTCATTTTCGAGAGGCACGGCCGTGACTCTCGCGAAAGCATATCTGTGCCTCTCGCGGAAGCAAAACCGTGACTCTCGTGAAATTAAAAAAACAGAAAACACATTTTTTTTCGTTTCCGGGAGGCACGGCCGTGACTCTCGCAAAAGCACAACCGTGCCTCTTGCGGAAGCAAAACCATGACTCTTGCGAAAGGAAAAAAAATAGAAAACGCGTTTTTTTCTATTTTCGAGAGGCACGGCCATGACTCTCGCGAAAGATAAATCGTGCCTCTCACGGAAGCAAAACCGTGACTCTCGCGAAAGGAAAAAAAAGAAAACACATTTTTCTGTGTAATTTTTTTTTCAGTCGGAAAGCTAAGGAAGACCGGTGGAAAACCAAAACGTAAAAAACCCGGAAAAACCCCATTTAAATAGCCGAAAACGCGTGCCAAAAAAAAAGAAATTCGGAGGGAGCGTCCAGAGCGCGACACGTGGCGAATGGATGAGAACGCGCCAAGTGAAGTTGATCGTTGCGAGGCTCCCGAAGGAGCGCTCGTTAACTAGTGGCTCCCGTTTAGTGCAACGCTACCATCTGTCTCGCCTCAAGGTTTCTCCACGTCAAGCGTTACCGGGCCGGCCCATTATGGGTTACTACGGAAGTGATTTTCTGGGCGAGGTTTTTCTTTTTTATGTGTTTCATGTGTTTCTTTAATCATTTTCCTTGCATTTTTCGGTTTTGTTTGTTTCCGACGGTTCTCTTATGTTTCCTCAGTTTTTCTTTTTAATTTCTATGTGGTTCTATTTTTTTGTTTCTTCATATTATTTTCTTCTTCATGGCTACTTGTTTTAGTAAATATTGTGCATTTTTATTATACACGTATATCATTTTTGATACACGTTGAACATTTTTCAACTACAAGATGTACATGCGAACTAAGCATAACTTAGATGGTTAGGTTTCTTGTGGTGAAACCATCCCACAAGGGTTTAAGTCCTAGACTTTGCACTGGTACTCGCATTTTTTGTGTGAGCATATTTGGTTGTTTGGTGAGCCGTCAAATGATGAGTGATCGTTACTACTAGGGTTCGTATGAGTAATGGCCGGCGGCGTTTAAAGCCGACTGCTTGGTTTGCATGTTTGATTCGCAAAAAAAAGCAGATACTGTTTCGAAATGCTTACCGAACCATGAGCTACTTCGACGAGTCCTCCTGCAGGCAGGGCCTTGAAGGCTTGGAGACAAATTTAGAGGGTGTTTGTTTCCAGGAACTTATTGATTTAGGGACTTAAAAAAGTCCCTATAAGTCCCATCTAAACCAAATAGAAGAGATTTATAGGGACTTAAAGTGGGCATTTGTGACTTATGAAATAAGACTCTTAAGGAGGGACTTCTAGGGACTTATTGTTGTAATATGGTCTTTTAATCCATGTTAAGGCCTAGAAACCAAACATGTAGGGACTTTTTAGGGACTTGAGACTTATAAGTTGGGACTAAAAAAAGTCCTAAAACTTATGAACCAAACATGGCCTTAATAGGAGGCGGTCGAGTCAAACCCTACTGAGCGTTGCTGCGGCTGCCACGCACCAGTCTATGTTAGTCCTCCTCTCGGTCCCTATTTCCAACTTGTTTGACACGTCTAATGTGTGTGACCGCAGGTTCTGAAGGGGTGCATTGACTTGTGTCGATGCAGGCATGGCACGCAGTAGGTAAAATGAAATAAAAGTTGACCGCTCATGGCACACTGACGGTGAAAGAAAAGTCGGCATTTCGTGCAAACTCTACTGTAAAAAGCTGGTCCAGATTGAAACGCAAGGAAGTTCACAACAAATTTACAGAAGTTCCCTAGAAACACTTCAAACTACACAAAAGAAAGACCAACATATCCTATTTTTTCTTTAGAAACGAAAGATTCTAAAAATGGGGCCTAAATGGAAAATAATTAGGAATCCCAATATACCGAAATTTCTACAAACTCCAGCTGAACCACAAAACCCTCTCCGCAAAAAAAAAAAAACCCCACAAAACCCGACGAGCAGAGAGACAGCCGAGATCAGAGGCAAGCATATGCACCGTTTGGAAACAGCCTCCTCACGCACACATTTAATAGTAGAGCAAACACCTTAAGTTGGCTAATTAGGCTGGCCACTGGTCACTCAATAATGTTTATGTACAAAAAGTTCATCTCTTGCACATCTCGCAAAAAAAAAGTTCAGCTCT
>NC_041392.1:36893035-36896135 GCF_002162155.2 Triticum dicoccoides
AAATTTTAGAAAAAGGAAAAGGAAACACATAAAGAAAAAAAACAGTTAAACAAAGGAGGTTAAAATAAAAAGTATGAAAAGGAAAGAAAACAAGAAAAAAGAAAGAACGGAAAGGTAAATGAGCTAGACAAGTATGCGCAACTAGCTTGTTTGCTCGTCTATCTAACATATTGAGTGTCAAATAAGAATTGACGTGCCCCACCAGTGGACAAACCCGAACATACAAATCATGTCATGACCTAACTGAATCAAACATGATTTGTTTCTGGCAAGAAAATGTAACGGTCTTCATAATTTATATTTAATGGGCATCATGCCTACAAAACTTTAGTTAAGAATATTTGAATTCTACATCTAGTTTGTGACTATTCGACTGTTCTATTACATGATTGCATGTTTTGAATTGATTATCCTCACATGTATAGAAAAAAACAAGTCATTTTCTGCTAGTTGCCTGCCTTGCTATCTCTTTCCCTTACGTGAATAAAATATTCTCTGCAAGAGTGAAGGGACATGTGGCTGCAATAGATTGTGGCGAAAACACATCATGTAAACTTTGCACACATATAAAACTAACTCAATTCGGGCCTACCAATAATCCACAACTATCATATAACTATGTCGTTGATCATAATGTTGATGCAGACACTCTAGAGAGGGGAAAGAGAGTTTGGTTGCTCAATGCCCTATGAAGTGGACTTCTTGTGTGTGATACCTTGAAGTTCATGCGCATGTACCAGTTTGAGCCTAACACAATTTTCCTAACATCTTTCAATCCCACAACATATTCATGAAGACACTCACAGTCTTGCACACACACTGTCAAAGTTGGCGGTAAAGGCATGGGACATGGTGCCACTTGTAAGTGTTTGTAGCGGGCATTTGTAACATGGAAAACACAGTTAGAAGAAATCATATTTATAGTGCCCGGTTAGTAGCAGTGGGTTGGTGCCACATCATGGAGAATTGATCTATGAATCAATGATGCCAGCACTTATATTGCCCATGAATTCAATTTACTATTATATTTTCAATGTGTATTTGTTGGACAGAGGTGGGAGACTGGGAGAGCTGCTACAACAGAGGCATAGAGGACTGGAAAATCAACGTATCAATGTATCCCTGTATGGCTGTACCCCACAGCATGTGCGGCCGACCCTGAACTCCGGTAGGCCGCGGGCCGCGTGCCGTGAGGTTGTATTGTTCCATCCTGTCGCTCTGTCATCGCATGAACAAAGCAGGGCGAGAGGATAGGTTGAGTGTATGTGCGTGCATATAATCATATGCGATTTGTACTTTGTTAAAAAAAACTAAATGCACATTTTTTTTCTAATATACGATTCTTCAACAACTTTATGAGTATGAGTTAAACCTTTTCAAAACAAGTGATTATTTTTCTAATGGCACACAACATTTTCTAGGCGAACAATTTTGTACATTGTATAAACATTTACAACAAATCGTAAATATATTTTTGTAACACGTGAACATTGTTTTGAAATGTTAGGTACATTTTTTTGGAATGGTACATTTTTTGGAATTATACAATATTCTTTCGTTGCAGAAATATTTTCAAAAATGTCACGACAATTTTTTAAAACAACATTTTTAAAATGGCACTTACATTTATTTTGAACACTTCTCTTAATTACGCAAATAATTTTTAACACTGTATAAACAGATTTCCTAAATGTCACAAACAATTTTTCGAAATGCATGAACACATTTGAAATGTCACGAATATTTTTTAATGCTATCTACATTTCTTAAATGCTGCAAGAAAACATTTTGGGAACACTGCATAATTTTTTTAAGTGCGATAAACTATTCTCAAATTTTAGTAAAATGATTGTCAATGTTAGACATTTAAGTAAGAAAAGGAAAAAAGAACACGCGCTAGAGAGACCAGCGCTGCTCCTGCGCTGAACTGACTCATTTAGGCTTCATTTCAATGCTAGGGGAGCTATTCCTAGGGAGCAGGTGCCTCGGGTGAAATTGTCTTGTGCACACTTAAATCCTGTGGAAAATCTACATCCGAGAGATAGGGTCGGGATCCTTCCCCTTTGATGGAAACCAAAGGCAACGGTAGGCTCTCCCGGCTCAATACTACTCAGGGTTTTCCCCACTAAGGGAAAGGATGGGGATCCGGGGAGGATCTCTGGTTACCAAATGAGCCCTTAGGGGGGCTCTTGAGGCGACGCGATGCTACAACTTCCGTCCTCGTATGAGTCGTATATATTAAAGCTCCTATTGCACGCATTACGGGCTAGAAAGACAGGAGATGCACAAACCTTTTTGTTTGTTCTTTTCCTTCCTTAAATCAAATTCGTAATTTCAATAAAAAAATTCACGAATGCATTTTTTCCAAATTTGAACATTATTTGCGAATTTTAAAATTTTCTAAGATTTCAAAAACTGTTCTGAATGGTTTGTGCATTCAAACAAATGTTCATGGATTCAAAAAATGTTCATGAATTTCATTTTTTTTTCTGAAATAAACAAAGTAAATCTATTTAAACAATGCCAGGCGATTCAAAAATACTACAAAATTATTAAAATAGTTCTACAATTAAAAAAAGCTTGTTGATTCAAAAAATATTCACAAATTTTAATAATTGCTCTTGAAAGTTTAAAAATGTTCACGAACTCAAAAAATATTTGCATATTCAATACATGTTCATGCATTTCATAAATTCTTCCCAAATTTCAAGAATGGTTCACTGATCTTCTTCACAAATTTTTAAAAATTCGTGATTTTAAAAACTTACCCAAATTTTCAAAAATGCTTCGAATTTCAAAAAACATGAAGTGGAAAAATCTTCACATATTTTGAAATATGTTTTAAATTTCAAAAATTATTTATGGATTTGAGAAAATGTTTGCAGATTTGAAAAGTAGATCACGAATTTGAAATTGTTCATTAATTTTAAAATCGCTTGCCAATTTGAAAAAGTTCACGTGTTTGAAAAAATGTTCAAGTATTTTGAAAAATAAAAAAATTGCAAAAAGAAATAAAAAGGGAAAAGAGTAAAAATAACTGGAAAAAGCAAATTAGGTTCAGGGAAGGTTCTAGAACCTTCCGAAAACTGGTTGGGGAGGG
>NC_041392.1:36896457-36901986 GCF_002162155.2 Triticum dicoccoides
TAATACAGCCCAGTTGAAGCAGTATTTGCGTCAGGGGTACGCATTACACGGCTATCCTCCCACGGACAAGCTAAAAAGGATCGGCCGTCCTATATTTTGCTTCATCGTGCTGACTAGAGCGGAAACATGCACCCCGGTCGCCTCTTGGGTCGGCCAAGTAGCTCTGCTTCGTTGAGAAATAAGTCCCTACTATTTGCATCCCAAGAAAACTAGTAGGCATTGTTGAGAAAAAAAAAGTTGCCACTGTGCCTTTGGAAAAAAAAAACGGTCGCTAGTGTCCGTTTCAGAAAAAAAAACCCGGGTTTTGACAGCTTTAAAATTTTCGTGGACCACAAAATCAGTTATTTTTTTAAAAAAAACTGGATTTTAGAAAATATTCCAGGATTTCCATTTATGGTGATGTTTTGTGAAAATTACACATATATATTGCTATTAAGGTTTACGTATGTGAAGAATGTTTGCATTTATGGTGATGTTTTGTGAAGCATTTGTGTTGTTGTATAGCGCTACATTGCTTCTGTATTTGTGTTCGTGAATCGCAGCCAGGCTTCGGGCCGTGCCAGGGTGGGGCTTCAAAACTAAAAATGGCCAGGCTTTTTTGGGCTCAGGCTTCAGTTTGTATGGCGCTTAAGAGCCCTGCTCGAAACCCAGCCCAGCCCAAGAGGTATGCCCAGGTTTACTTCGAACTACACAAGAGAAAGATCGACATATCCTTTTCTCCTAAATGGCATCAACATATATCACATCATATCTTGACCATATCACATCATATCTTGACCCTTAAAACTACACAAGAGAAAAAACAAACACACATAACACACACAAAATAAGAAAATGTGTAAAATGCAATTCACATAAATGAAAAGAAGAAACCAAAGAGAAAATAAAAGGAAAAACAAATATACAAAAGAACAGAAAGCAGACATGATATAAAACGAAAAGATAAATGGATTTGGCACACAAATGTCTACAAACTCCAGTGAGGCAACGATACCAGCTGAGCAAAGCAACAGCCGAAAACAAAGGCAAAGCATCCACAACCTTGGAAACAACCTCCTCACACGACCAAGAGCAAAAGCCTTTAGGCACCTCATTACGTTGGCCACTGGCATGCTCAACAAATCCAGATATTTCATTTTATATACAGTTTGGAAAAAGTGTTGAACATATTATGAGAATATGTTTTTTTAGTGTATAAAATATTGCTATTTTTCCGAAATTATTGCAATAGTTTTGAGACATTGTCAATATAATTTTCAAATAAATAAATAATTTTTGTATGAAATTTTTGTCATGCGTAAATAATTTTTTATGTATAAAATAAAATTAAGTTTTTAAAAAAAATTTCATGCATTTTTAAACGTGCATTTGAAAGGAATTGACGTACCCCACATGTCAAGACACCCCAACAGGCACACCATGTCATGACCTAACTGAATCAAATATGAGTTGTTTCCGGCAAGAAAATGGAACAATCTTCATAATTTATATTTAATGGGCATCATGTCTATAAAAATTCCGTTAAGAATATTTGAATTCTACATCTAGTTCGTGACTGTTCGACGGTTCTATTACATGATTATATGTTTCAAAATGTTTTCCCTCGCACGAAAAGAAAAAAACAAGTCATTTTCTGCGAGTTGTTTGCCTTGCTATCTCTTTCCTTTACATGAACAAAGTATTCCCTCCATAAGCAAAGGGATATGTGGCTGCAATAGATTGTCGCTAAAACCCATCATGTACATCACACATATTAAACTAACTCAATACGGGCCTACCAATTATGCAGAGCTATCATAACCATGTCATTTAACAGTATGCTGCTGTGACGCCCTCGATTCAATCGTACACTAATCATACATGCAAATGTGTACGATCAAGATCAAGGACTCACGGGAAGATATCACAACACAACTCTAGACACAAATGAAAATAATACAAGCTTTATATTACAAGCCAGGGGCCTCGAGGGCTCGAATACATAAGCTCGAAAACACAAGAGTCAGCGGAAGCAACAATATCTGAGTACAGACGTAAGTTACACAAGTTTGCCTTAAGAAGGCTAGCACAAAAATAACAACGATCGAAAAGGCAAGACCTCCTGCCTGGGAGCCTCCTAACTACTCCAAATCGTCAGCGGTCGTCACGTAGTAGTTGGCATCCTCGGGGTAGTAGTAATCATCATGGTGTCGTCTGGCTCCTGGAATCCGTCATCTGGTCGCAACAATCGGGTATGGGGGAAAAGAAGTAGCAAAGCAACCGTGAGTACTCATCCAAAGTACTCGCAAGACTTACATCAGATCTAAACTAAGTATGCATGTGTATCAAAGAAATGGGTTGTATCTGTGGACTAAACTGCAGAATGCCAGAAGAGAAGGGGAAAGCCTAGCCTATCGAAGACTAGCGTCTTCAAGCATCTTCAAGCATCTTGCAGCATATAGAAGAATACAGATCAACATAATGTAAGTAGTAGAGTTATCAACCTCGGCTAGAGATCCTTTCTCAACTCCCTGCGAGAAAGCAATCCCAGAGCCATACTATCCAATTCTCATCACAATCCATTTCTCATCACAATCCATTTCTCATCGTAAGTATCCAGTTCTAGTTGTATCGATCGGGATACAACTCCAAGTGTCCGTTACCGTAGGACAGGCTATCGATAGATGTTTTCTTCCCTGCAGGGGTGCACCAACTTACCCACCACGCTCGATTAACTCCGGCCGGACATACTTTTCTGGGTCATGCCCGGCCTCGGCCAAACAATACGCCGCAACCCGACCTGGGCTTAATAGAGAGGCCAGCACGCCGGACTAAACCTATGCCCCCAGGGGTCATGGGCCATCTCCCCGGGAACTCCTGCACGTTGCGTGGGCGGCCGGTGAGCAGACCTACCTACCTCCTTCAACAAGGTACGTGCTTACCAGTCCAACCCGGCACGCGCCGCTCAGTCGCTGACGTCTATTAAGCTTCGGCTGATGTATATGACGCATAACGCCCATACTATGCCCACGTGATGGTTAGTGCTATCAAGCCAGAGGCCCCTCGGATCAAATATCAAAATCGTAGTGGATTAGGAATGCACGATAACGAGCAGAGACTCACGATCGATGTGACCCCGTCGCCCCGTCTCGAGTACTTGCAGCAAGGGCTAAGAATGCCCGGCCACGCCTCGTAAGTATCCCGTGGGCACCTTACATGTCAACCCGACTCCACATCACTCGCTATTAAGCTCGCGCGGGTACCCCTCAGGGCCGACCCGTCTTTAGTAACATGGCTCAGTGTAAAGTCATAGTAACCATAGTAACTGTGTGTCTAACACCAAAGGGAAAACCCGAGGAATCACCCCCGGTGAATTCCACTCGATGTTGTCATCAAGGTGAACGTAAGAGGATCCACCCTCGAGGCTCACACTTGAGGGGTTGCACGACAGAGCCGTATCGGAAGTAGTTAAGGAGGAAATCACCCTCGATGACCACGACCGGATAGCTACACTATAGAGATCTCAACAGGAGTGATGTAAGAGGTTCCACCCTCGACACTCGATGGTAACTCTGCAGAGTCGAACAACTAAGGGGGGGTGATGTGCGGTGTTGGGGCTTGGACGTCGATCACGTTGATCGAGTCATCGAACATAAAGCGGGGCAACTGGGACAAGGTGGGGGTCACTGATGGATCACTAACCAACCTATACTAAGCAATTTAGGATAAGACGATAAGGTATGAAAGCAGGTAACAACAACAGGCTATGCATCAGAGTAGGATTATACAGAAATCAGTAGCAGTTCTAATGCAAGCATGAGAGGGAAAGGAATAGGCGATATCGGAATGCTCAAGGGGGTTTTGCTTGCCTGGTTGCTTAGACAAGAAGGAGGGGTCGTCGGTGACATAGTCGATCACAGCGGCATCATCGGTCTCGGGGTCTACCGGAGAGAAGAGAGGGAAGAAACAGTAAATATAGAGCAATCAATGCATCACAAGGCATAACATGACGACGGGCAGAGCTAGGGTTTCCCTAACGTAGTACTACACGTTGCAGACGGAGGGGATAAACATCCGAGGATGAATTCCCGACGTTAGGCGAATTCCGGACAAAGGGAAAGAGGGGGAAAGTTCCAAGTTCAGCATGCTAGGGGCATGCGATAGATGAACTGACAACGTATTTAGATTCGTTGGATTTTTCTGAGCAACTTTCATATAGAAAACATTTTCATCCGAGCTACGGTATAAAAGTTACGGATTTTCGAAATTTAAACCAATTTCTGAATTATTTTAAGAAAAGGTTTATTGCGTCAGCAGTGACGTCAGCACTGCGTCAGCTCTACTGACCAGTCAAACTGACAGGTGGGACCCACCTGTCAGCCTCTCTGTCTAACAGAGGCTTAACTAAACTAACAGGGTTAGTTAGGGGGTGTGGGCCCCAACAGTCAGTGACTAGTTAGTACTAATTAACTAACTAATTTAACTAACGTTTTAATTAATCATTTTATTTATTTTAAAAAACGTTTTACTCGCGGGACCCACATGTCAGCGAGCCAGAGCTGCCACGTGGGCAGTTGACTTGGTCAACTGGGCCCGCGGGGCCCAGCAGTCAACGACCCAACGCGTGGGGCCCACGGCCATGCTGGCGCCACGTCGGACGCGTGGCCGGAGCTGCTCCGGCGACCCAAAGCACGGTGGCGCGCGGTGGAGCAGCCCGGAAAGGCGCTAGAGGGCACCATTTGCCGCGCGGTTGGCTACGTTCGGACGAGTCCTCGCCCGCGAGTCGAACGGTGGTGCTGGCTTCGCCGGAGTTGGCCGGGAACGGCACCGTCGACGAGTGGACGCGATGGTGCCGTTCGGGAGCGCGTCGGGAAAAGCCTACGGGCGGTTAAAATAAGCGCTGTGACGCGCGTTCGAACGAGGGAAGCCGCACGCATCCAACGCCGGCGGTCCCACGTGCTGGGATGGCCTAGAGCCATGGCAGCGCTGACCGGAGCGGCGCCGGAGTTCGGGCGTCGATGGAGTCGAGCGTCCAGGGCACGCCAAGGGTGGCGGAGGGGCGCGTTGAGCAGCTAGGAGCTCCAGGAGCTCGATGGTGGCGTTAGCGTGGCGCGAGGGGCATCAGGTCGACGACAATGAGCTCAAGGGCGGAGCTCGGCTCGGCCATGGCGGGTCCAGCCGCTCCGGGCGCGTACGGGAGCAAAAGAGAGGGGGAAGGAGCGTAGCACATAGTGAGCCTGCAGATGTGCATCAGTGGGCTCGGGGAAGGCGCGAGGTGGCCGAATTCGACACCGGCGTCCGTCGGAGCGGAGGAGGAAGAAGAGGTGGCCGCGCTCGTTGTGGGGGCTCCTGGCTTGGTCTGGTGGTCGAGGGAGACACCGCGGGGCACGATGACGCTTGAGGACTCGTCGGAGAGGGACGGGGACAGTGGTGGCCGCTGGCCACGTCGGAGCAAGGTGGACGACGACGGGCGCGTTCAGGCATGGATGGGGAACCGGGGGAGAGGAAGTGAGCGAGGGCTCTAGTGGGGAGAGGGAGAGGCAGAGAGAG
>NC_041392.1:36902338-36911334 GCF_002162155.2 Triticum dicoccoides
GGGGGGGGGTCTTATCCCTCTCTCGCCGGTGACGGCGATTGGGTTCGGCGGGGCTACACCCCTGTTCCGACCCCGGTCGGGGGAACAGGGAAGGGGACGGGCAGGGGGGATCTGGGCTAGCTCAGTGGGCAATGGTGGGCCGGCGCAGGTGGGCTTGGCCCCAGTGGGGCAGGGGCACTTCCCTCTCTCTCCTTTCCTTTTCCCTTTCCCTTTTTCTTTTCTTTTTTTAGCTTTTCTGTTTTAGCTATTTTAGGCCACCTTCACATTTTGCAAAAATGTTGGTTCACCACCAATATTACCAGAAGAATACTTCCCACATGATGAACATTTTAGTTTTCATGTTTGAGCATTTTGAATTCCACACAAAATTTGAATTTGAATTCAACTGGAATTTGAAAGAGAGAGGAGACAAAGATGATCAAGCACTTGTTTAGCAAAATAATTAACTGAACCCCAGGGGTTACTGTAGCATCATTACATCGGGGTGTTACAACTCTCCTCTTCTAAAAGAAATTCTCGTCCCGAGAATTAAGAGGTAGAAGGGAATAGGTCGGGGTACTCAGCACAGAGGTTATCCTCGCGTTCCCAAGTGGCTTCATCTTTAGAATGATTTGACCATTGCACCTTGAGGAACTTGGTAACCTTCTGGCATGTTCGACGTTCAGCTTCTTCAAGAATGCAGATCGGATGCTCTTTGTATGTGAGATCATCTTGCACTTCAATCAGTTCCGGATCCACTTCACATTTCGGATCCTTGAAGCATCGACGAAGTTGCGACACGTGGAAGACATCATGGACGTGAGAGAACTGAGGTGGCAACTCCAGTTGACAGTCCACGACGGGCGAGGATGCGGAAGTGACCAATGTAGCGCGGAGCTATCTTGCCCTTGACTCCGAACCGATGAGTGCCTCTCAAAGGAGTGACACGTAGATAAGCTTGTTCACCAGGTTGATAAGTTGAACCCCAGTGTTTCCGGTCATAGTTGCTCTTCTGACGGGACTGGGCCGCCTTGAGATTATCCCGGACAATGCGAACCTGCTCTCCAGCTTGTTGAATAATGTCTGGACCAATGAGCGTCCGTTCCCCAGTTTCCGACCAATTCAGAGGGGTTCGGCACTTACGTCCATAAAGCACTTCGAAGGGTGCCATCTTCAAGCTGGCTTGATAACTGTTGTTATAAGAGAATTCCGCATAAGGAAGAGATTCTTCCCACTTCTTGCCAAAATAAATAACACAAGCTCGAAGCATGTCTTCAAGAATTTGATTGACTCGCTCGACCTGGCCTTGGGATTGGGGATGATAAGCAGTGCTCCAGGTAATATGAGTTCCCATTGCCTCTTGGAAACTATCCCAGAACTTAGAAGTGAAAATACTTCCGCGGTATGAACTGATCTCCTTCGGAATGCCGTGGAGCGACACAATTCTGGAGATATACAAGTTTGCTAATTGACTAGCAGTGATAGTCTCCTTGACTGGCAGAAAGTGAGCAACCTTTGGGAATTGGTCGATGACGACAAACATAGCATCATTACCTTTCTGAGACTTGGGAAGGCCAGTGACGAAGTCCATCTGAATCTTATCCCACTTCCATTCAGGAATCGGAAGCGGTTGTAGAAGTCCAGCCGGTTTCTAATGTTTTGCTTTGACGCGACGACAAACATCACATTCTTCAATATATCGAGCAATGTCTTGCTTCATGTTAGACCACCAGTACTTTTGACGGATGTCTAGATACATCTTGGTACTTCCCGGATGAATAGAGAGAGGGGTATCATGCGCTTCTTTCATCACCTTCTATGTCATAAGCTCGAACCGGGGTACGATAATGCGACCTCTGAAGTATAAGGTTCCATCTTCACCAAGTGAGAAATCTCTGGATTTCTCTAAGGCAAGATCCTTTTTCATCAAATCCACATGAGCATATTTGGCTTGAGCAGACTTAATTGCTTTCAGCAGAGTTGGTTCCAGGACAAGGTTATTCAGAGAACCTTGTGGAACTAGTTGAAGGTTCAGCTTGCATAGCTCTTCATAAAGGCGGGGTTGAGCTTTCAAGACCATGTGATTGTTGCAATAATACTTACGGCTCAGGGAATCGGCCATTACATTAGCCTTGCCAGGTGTATAAGATATACCGCAGTTGTAGTCAGCAATAGCTTCCATCCATCGCTGCTGACGGAGGTTCAGATCTGGCTGAGTAAACAAATACTTCAGACTGTGATGATCAGTGAAGATCTCGCAACGATTACCGAGAAGGTACTGTCTCCATAGTTTCAATGCATAGATAACCGCGGCAAGCTCAAGGTCATGAACTGGGTAGTTCTCTTCACAAGGACGCACTTGACGAGAGGCATAAGCAATCACTCTGCGCTCTTGCATTAGGACACAGCCTAATCCTTGACGTGAAGCGTCGCAATAGATGACAAAGTCCTTGTGAGAATCAAGGGGAGCAAGCACTGGGGCAGATGTCAGCTTGTCTTTGAGTGCCTGAAAACTTTCCTGACATCTGTCTGTCCAATCGAACGTAACGCCTTTGTGAAGCAGATTGGTCAGTGGCTTGGCAATCTTGGAGAAGTTCTTGACAAAGCGGCGACAATAGCTGGCAAGACCGAGAAAGCTTCTGACTTGCTTGACAGTCTTCGGAGGGGTCCAGTCAAGAATAGCCTGAACGCGCTCTGGGTTGATGGCAATACCATCCTTGGAGATGACATGCCCAAGGTAGGTGACTTCGGGTAACCAAAATTCGCACTTGGAATACTTGGCATAAAGTTGATGTTCTCGAAGCTTCTCTAGAACAAGTCGGAGATGTTCAACATGTTCTTTTTTGTTCTTCGAATATACCAGGATATCATCCAGATAGACTACGACGAACTTGTCGAGGTAATCCATGAATATGTAGTTCATCAGACGAGAGAATGTGGCTGGAGCATTGGTCAAGCCAAAAGACATGACGGTGTACTCGTAAGAACCATAACGAGTGACGAATGCGGTCTTTGGAATATCCTCTTCATGAACACAGATCTGGTGGTAACCCAACCTCAAGTCGAGTTTAGAGAATATCGATGAACCAGCCAGTTGATCATACAGATCATTGATCCGAGGAAGGGGATATTTGTTCTGAATTGTAGCTTGGTTGATAGGACGATAGTCTTGGACCAAACGATTCGTTCCATCCTTCTTCTTCACAAAGAGAGAAGGTGCTCCCCAAGCTGAGGAACTTGGACGAATAAAACCATTGCGAAGAGATTTGTTGATTTCCTCCTTAAGTTCAAGGAGTTCGTGAGGCGGCATCTTGTAGGGTCGTTTGGCAATAGGAACGGTGCCTGGTTTCAAGTCGATGACGAACTCGACAGCCCGAGTAGGAGGTATTCCTGGAAGTTCTTTTGGAAAGACGTCTAGGAAGTCGCGAACAACTGGGATCTTTTCAATTCCCTCAAGAGGTGCCGCGTTCAACGCATTCAAAGCATAAAGTCGTGCTTCAGCGTTTTGAACAATCTGAGCATAGTAGCTTACTATCTCATCGGAAGGATGTAGGAGATGAACAACTTTGGTGGCACAAATGATGGAGGCAGTATGTGCCTTCAACCATTCCATTCCCAGAATGAGGTCAATGTTGGAAGACTCCAGAATAATGGGAGAAACATGAAATTCCAACCCTTCAATTTCAACGGGGACGTCGCGACCAATCATGGTACTTCGACACTGACCCGCAGGGGTGCGTACCACTATCGGAGTGTTCATGGGCTCGCATCGAATGTCGTGTGCATATGCAAAATTTTCTGACATGAATGAATGCGATGCTCCTGAATCAAATAAAACAGATGCTGGTACTGAATTAACAAGGAGAGTACCCATCACAGTAGCAGGCTGGTCTTGAGCTTCATTCAGATCAACATGATTAGCCTGACCACGACCATAAGGTCTGGCATTGTTGTTGTGGAGCTGGTTGTTACGGCCAGTTGAAGGCAAAGCCAGCTGGTTCCTTTTTTGATTGCACTCTTTGGCAAGGTGACCTGAGCGGCCACATTTGAAGCACATACCATCATTGGGATCGGGAGCAGAAGCTTGGGGTGGTACAACCCGAAGGGGCTGCCTCTGCGGTGGAGGAGGCAGACGAGGTGCGGCATAGGTCTGTCTTGGTGCAGGTGCAGCTGGACGACACATGCTGTGGGGAATCCATATCCGACGCTTCTGTGTTGACGGGCCCGAAGATGAGCCGGCGTCACGGCTGCGCCTAAGGGATCCCTGGTGTTCCTGAAGACCAGTCTCAACCTGAATAGCCTTGTTCACCAAGGTGGCGAAGTCGGCAAAGTCATGAGCGAGCAGTGCCAGCTTAATATCAGGGTGAAGTCCATCACGGAACTTTTCTTGCCTACGAGCATCAGTTGCAATGTCTTCTTCAGCATAACGAGACAAGTCCAGAAATTCCCGCTGATAAGCATCTACAGTATTGTTGCCTTGGGTGAGGTTGCAGAAATCTCGCTTCTTCCTGTCCATGATTCCTTGAGGAATGAAGCGGGCACGGAAGGCAGCTTGGAAATCCGGCCAAGTGATGACTGTTCCAGTAGGCAGGGTACGCCTGTGGCTGTCCTACCATTGAGCAGTGTGACCCTTCAGAAAGAAAGATGCAAAGGTGACATAGCTAGCAAGGGCCACACTAGCGGACTCCATTTCATATGTGATGTCGCGGAGCCAGTCATCAGCATCAAGGGGTTGAGTTGAGCTGCGGTAAATAGTTGGGTTGAGACGCATGAAGCCCTGCAGAGTTCCTGGGGTTGACTGTTGATCCATGTTCGGACGAGGAAACTGAGCCATCATTCCCTCCATGAACTGGCGGTTCAACTCAAATTGTTGCATCATTCCAGCAAAGAATTCGGGCGGTGGTGGATCGTGGGCACCACGGCAACGACCAGCGGGTCTAACCATCCTGCTAACAAGTAACAGGGGGTAGTTCATCATTGAGCATTTGTAAAAACAAGGATCATTCATGATGAAACATGCATAATGAAAGAGGTACGATGGATACCACTTTGTTGTCATCACGACGGTGTGTGTACTATCCAGAACACTATTCTAAGGAAAACTATGGCTTATCCAGCTTTGGGGTGGATGTGGTCACGGGATCCTAATGTTAGAGTTAGTAAAACCATTTTAACCCGAATAGAAGAGAGATCAGATTCCCAGAGTATAGACGAGGAATAAAAGATCCTAATACCACCCATATGACGACGTGGGCCCGTAAGCCACACAGCCATGTTAGTAAATTTTTTTGTAGTGACTAGACTCGACTTCGGCCAAGGAGTTGGAAAGGGGCTACCTACAGGCAGTCGGCTCTGATACCAACTTGTGACACCCTCGATTCAATTGTACACTAATCATACACGCAAATGTGTACGATCAAGATCAAGGACTCACGGGAAGATATCACAACACAACTCTAGACACAAATGAAAATAATACAAGCTTTATATTACAAGCCAGGGGCCTCGAGGGCTCGAATACATAAGCTTAAAAACACAAGAGTCAGCGGAAGCAACAATATCTGAGTATAGACATAAGTTACACAAGTTTTCCTTAAGAAGGCTAGCACAAAAACAACAACGATCGAAAAGGCAAGACCTCCCGCCTGGGAGCCTCCTAACTACTCCAAATCGTCAGCGGCCATCACATAGTAGTTGGCACCCCGGGGTAGTAGTAATCATCAGTGGTGTCGTCTGGCTCCTGGAATCCGTCATCTGGTCGCAACAATCGGGTATGGAGGAAAAGAAATAGCAAAGCAACCGTGAGTACTCATCCAAAGTACTCGCAAGACTTACATAAGATCTAAACTAAGTATGCATCTGTATCAAAGGAATGGGTTGTATCTGTGGACTAAACTGCAGAATGCCAGAAGAGAAGGGGAAAGCCTAGCCTATCGAAGACTAGCGTCTTCAAGCATCTTGCAGCATATAGAAGAGTACAAATCAACATAATGTAAGTAGTAGAGTTATCAACCTCGGCCAGAGATCCTTTCTCGACTCCCTGCGAGAAAGAAATCCCAGAGCCATACTATCCAATTCTCATCACAATCCATTTCTCATCACAATCCATTTCTCATCACAAGTATCCAGTTCTAGTTGTATCGATCGGGATACAACTCCAAATGTCCGTTACCGTAGGACAGGCTATCGATAGATGTTTTCTTCCCTGCAGGGGTGCACCAACTTACCCACCATGCTCGATTAACTCCGGCCGGACACACTTTCCTGGGTCATGCCCGACCTCGGCCAAACAATACGCCGCAACCCGACCTAGGCTTAATAGAGAGGCCAGCACACCGGACTAAACCTATGCCCCTAGGGGTCATGGGCCATCTCCCCGGAAACTCCTGCACGTTGCGTGGGCGGCCGGTGAGCAGACCTAGCTACTTCCTTCAACAAGGTAGGTGCTTACCAGTCCAACCCGGCGCGCCCCGCTCAGTCGCTGACATCTATTAAGCTTCGACTGATGTATACGACACAGAACACCCATACTATGCCCACGTGATGGTTAGTGCTATCAGGCCAGAGGCCCCTCAGATCAAATATCCAAATCGTAGTGGATTAGGAACGCGTGGTAATGAGCAGAGACTCACGATCGATGTGACCCCGTCGCCCCGTCTCGAGTACTTGCGGCAAGGGCTAAGAATGCCCGGCCACGCCTCGTAAGTATCCCGCGGGCACCTTACAGGTCAACCCGACTCCACATCACTCGCTATTAGGCTCGCGCGGGTACCCCTCAGGGCCGACCCGTCATAGTAACTGTGTGTCTAACACCAAAGGGAATACCCGAGGAATCACCCCCGGTGAATTCCACTCGATGTTGTCATCAAGGTGAACGTAAGAGGATCCACCCTCGAGGTTCACACTTGAGGGGTTGCACGACAGAGCCGTATCGGAAGTAGTTAAGGAGGAAATCACCCTCGATGACCACGACCGGATAGCTACACTACAGAGATCTCAACAAGAGTGATGTAAGAGGTTCCACCCTCGGCACTCGATGGTAACTCTGCAGAGTCGAACAACTAAGGGGGGGTGATGTGCGGTGTTGGGGCTTGGACGTCGATCACGTTGATCGAGTCATCGAACATAAAGCGGGGCAACTGGGACAAGGTGGGGGTCACTGATGGATCACTAACCAACCTATACTAAGCAGTTTAGGATAAGCAGATAAGGTATGAAAGCAGGTAACAACAACAGGCTATGCATCAGAGTAGGATTATACAGAAATCAGTAGCAGTTCTAATGCAAGCATGAGAGGGAAAGAAATAGGCGATATCGGAATGCTCAAGGGGGTTTTGCTTGCCTGGTTGCTCAGACAAGAAGGAGGGGTCGTCAGTGACATAGTCGATCACAGCGGCATCATCGGTCTCGGGGTCTACTAGAGAGAAGAGGGGGAAGAAACAGTAAATACAGAGCAATCAATGCATCACAAGGCATAACATGACGACAGGAAGAGCTAGGGTTGCCCTAACGTAGTACTACACGTTGCATACGGAGGGGATAAACATCCGAGGATGAATTCCTGGCGTTAGGCGGATTCCGGACAAAGGGAAAGAGGGGGAAAGTTCCAAGTTCAGCATGCTAGGGGCATGTGACAGATGAACGGGCAGCGTATTCGGATTCGTTGGATTTTTCTGAGCAACTTTCATATAGAAAACATTTTCATCCGAGCTACGGTTTAAAAGTTACGGATTTTCGAAGTTTAAACCAATTTCTGAATTATTTTAAAAGAAGAAAAGGTTTATTGCGTCAGCAGTGATGTCAGCACTGCATCAGCTCTGCTAACCAGTCAAACTGACAGGTGGGACCCACCTGTCAGCCTCTCTGTCTAACAGAGGCTTAACTAAACTAATAGGGTTAGTTAGGGGGCGTGGGCCCCAGCAGTTAGTGACTAGTTAGTACTAATTAACTAACTAATTTAACTAACGTTTTAATTAATCGTTTTATTTATTTAAAAAAAACGTTTTACTCACGGGACCCACATGTCAGCGAGCCAGAGCTGCCACGTGGGCAGTTGACTTGGTCAACTAGGCCCACGAGGGCCCAACGGTCAGCGGCCCAACGCGTGGGGCCCACGGCCACGCTGGCGCCACGTCGGACGCGTCGCCGGAGCTGCTCCGGTGACCCAAAGCACGGTGGCGCGCGGCGGAGCAGCCCGGAAAGGCGCTAGAGGGCACCATTTGTCGCACGGTTGGCTGCGTTCGGATGAGTCCTCGCCCGCGAGTCGAACGGTGGTGCTGGCTTCGCCGGAGTTGGCCGGGAACGACGCTGGCGACGAGTGGACGCGGTGGTGCCGTTCGGGAGCGCGTCGGGAAAAGCCTACAGGCGGTTAAAATGAGCGCTGTGACGCGCGTTCGAACGAGGGAAGCCACACGCATCCAACGCCGGCGGTCCCGCGTGCTGGGATGGCCTAGAGCCACGACAGCGCTGACCAGAGCGACGCCGGAGTTCGGGCGTCGATGGAGTCGAGCGTCCAGGGCACGCCAAGGGTGGCGGAGGGGCGCGTTGAGCAGCTAGGAGCTCCAGGAGCTCGGTGGTGGCGTTAGCGCGGCGCGAGGGGCATCAGGTCGACGACAATGAGCTCAAGGGCGGAGCTTGGCTCGGCCATGGCGGGTCCAGCCGCTCCGGGAGCGTACGGGAGCAAAAGAGAGCGGGGAGGAGCGTAGCACATAGTGAGCCTGCAGATGTGCATCAGTGGGCTCGGGGAAGGCGCGAGGTGGCCGAATTCAACACCGGCGTCTGTCAGAGCGGAGGAGGAAGAAGAGGTAGCCGCGCTCGTTGTGGGGGCTCCTGGCTTGGTACGGTGGTCGAGGGAGATGCCGCGGGGCACGACGGCGCTCGGGGACTCGTCGGAGAGGGACGGGGACAGTGGTGGCCGTTGGCCACGTCGGAGCAAGGTGGACGACGACAGGCGCGTTCGGGCGTGGATGGGGAACCGGGGGAGAGGAAGCGAGCAGGGGCTCGTGTGGGGAGAGGGA
>NC_041392.1:36911533-36914719 GCF_002162155.2 Triticum dicoccoides
CGAGTGGGTTCGGCGGGGCTACGCCCCTGTTCCGACCCCGGTCGGGGGAACAGGGAAGGGGACGGGCAGGGGGATCTGGGCTGGCTCGGGTGGGCAATGGTGGCCCGGCCAAGGTGGGCTTGGCCCCATTGGGGCAGGGGCACTTCCCTCTCTCTCCTTTCCTTTTCCCTTTTCCTTTTTCTTTTCTTTTTTTAGCTTTTCTGTTTTAGCTATTTTAGGCTACCTTCACATTTTGCAAAAATGTTGGTTCACCATCAATATTACCAGAAGAATACTTCCCACATGATGAACATTTTAGTTTTCATGTTTGAGCATTTTGAATTCCACACAAAATTTGAATTTGAATTCAACTGAAATTTGAAAGAGAGAGGAGACAAAGATGATCAAGCACTTGTTTAGCAAAATAATTAACTGAACCCCAGTGGTTACTGTAGCATCATTACATCGGGGTGTTACAGCTGGTGCAGACGCTCTAGAGAGGGAAAAGAGAGTTTGGCTGCTCAATGACATACTTATCTTCCAATTTGAGCCTAACCCAATTTTCCTAACATCTTCCAATCGCACGACATACTCGTCAAGACACTCACAGTTTT
The DNA here is from genome assembly GCF_002162155.2 of Triticum dicoccoides. Taxonomy (NCBI): domain Eukaryota; kingdom Viridiplantae; phylum Streptophyta; class Magnoliopsida; order Poales; family Poaceae; genus Triticum; species Triticum dicoccoides. Next base: position 36,912,127 of record NC_041392.1, read on the forward strand.
GCACACACTGGCAAAGTTGGTGGTAAAGGCATGGGAAATGATGCCACTTGCAAGTGTTCATACTTCATAGTGAGCATTTGTAACATGGAAATCTCGGTTAGAAGCAATGCTATTTATAGTACCCGGTTAGTAGGAGTGGGTTGGTGCCACATCATGGAGCGTTGATATATGAATCAATTATGCCATCACTTCTATTGCTCATGAATTTAATTTACTGTTATATTTTCAATGGGTTGTTGTTGGACAGAGGTGGGAGACACGGAGATGGGGGTTTGAGATGGCCTAGAGAGTGTCAGAGAGATTGAATTGCGGGACATAGATTGGTATTACTATTGGTGAGAAAATTTGGGAGAGCTTACAGTAGAGGATTGGAAAATCAACGTATCGATGTATCCTTGTACACCGCAGCTGCGTGGCCGGCGCTGAACTTCGGATGGCTGACGGCTACGTGCGGCGAGGTTGGCATTATTCCAGCCTCTCACTCCGTCGTTGCATGAACAGAGCAGGGCAAGGGGGTATGCTATGGAGGAATGGTTGGGCCAAGAAAAGATAAGAACATGGCCTTGATTGGTGAAATCAACCCATTCATATAATCACAACGCAAGATAGCAAAGTTTCCGGCCCGCCCTGGTACGCGGGAGCTATATATAGCTTTTTTTTTAGTCCAAACACACTCTCATTTATTGATCAATATTCAAATACATAGGAATACAAGATAAATCCGGGGGATTAAGGAGCCAAAGATGGCGCCCCGGAGAGAGTCCCAAAGTGTGTTTGGCGAGGCTATGCGCCTCAAAGTTCGTCTCGTGCCCTTCGAAGATGAAGGAGCATGCTGAAAACTGCGAGCCTCGGGAGATGATCTCTTTAACAATACACTACCACCAGTCTCGCCTCAAGATTTTTCCGCGTCAGTCGTTATTGGGGTAGCCCATTATGGGTTACTACGGGAGCGGTTTTCCGGGCGAGATTTTTTTTTGTGTGTTTGTTGTGCGTTTTTCAGTTTTCTGTGTTTTTGGCGGTTCTATTATGTTTCATAGATTTTTTTCTTTTCATTATCTTTTTCTTCGGGTTTCAATCTTCCTTTGTTTCTTCCAATGGTCTCCTTTGTTTTTTTTTTCATTCTCTTCTTTTCAACAACGTCTCTACTTGTTTTAATACATAATGTACATTTTTGTTATACACATATCATATTTTTATACACACTGAACGTTTTTCAAATACAAGGTGTACATGTGAACAGAGATTAGCTCAGATGGTTAGGTTCCCTAATGTGGAACCATCCCCCCAGGATTTAAACCCTAGACTTGTCACCAGTTCCCGCATTTTTCTGAATTTATTTTAGACTTTTCGACGATGTTCATTCAGTGAGATAATACATTCCCGTCAGGCATGAGGCACATGTGGTGAGTTCATCAATCTCAAGATGTTGTGCCGTCTCGGTATCTCAGAGATGATCATAGGAATGGAGCGTACGTGCGTGCGTTCATAGGGGTGAGTCTATGTAAAAATCTACGACAGTACTATGTTAAGAAAAAAATAAATACAAGATGCATATTTTTTCAAGTGCATGATTCTTGCGCATCTTTTTGAGAATGAGTTAAACCTTTTCCAAAACATTTGATATTTCTAATGGCAGGAAACATTTTCTAAACGAACATTTTTATACATTGTATACACATTTAGAAAAACTCATGAACATATTTTCATTGAGGGGAGTACATTTTTTTCAATGGTACAAATCAAATTTTGAATTATGCGAACAATTTTCTATGTTGTATGAACATTTAAAAAATGTCACAAATAACTTTTTGAAACAACATTTTTCAAGTGTCGAGTCCATTTGTTTTGGATGCTACAAACATATTTGTTTCAATTATGCGAACATTTTTCTACATTGTAAATATATTTTTAAATGTCATGAACAAGTTTTGAAACGAACGAACAATTTTCAAATGTCACGTACATTTCTTTTGAACATTTTTTCAGAATAAAGTGAACATTGTTTTTACACCTGTAAAATCATTCATCCTAAATGTCACAAACATTTTTTGAAACATATTTTGAATGTCAGGAGCAGTGTTGTAATGCTATATAAATTTCTTAAAACTGCCATAACTATGTTTTAATGCACAGTATTCTTATTTTAATTTAAATAAAATGATCGTCCATCATACAGATGAAAGTAAGAAAAGAAACCAATGCGCGTTAGAGCTCCCACACTGGAATGGCCCATTTAGGGAATTTCAATATAGCTCCCAATTTTTCTAAATGCTCCAAACTGCAAAAAATAAAGAATTTTCAAAATGATTCATACATTTAAACATATTTTAAATTTCGAACATTATTCAAGGATTTATAAAATATTCACAGATTTGAAATATACTTCACAATATTTGAAATCATTTGTGAATTTGAAAAATAGTTAACGGATTTGAAAAAGTTCATGTGTTTGAATAAAAGGTAACATGGTTAGAAAAAGGAAACAAGAGTCAAAAAGAAAAGGAAAAAAGAAAAAAGAAAAAAGAAATAAAAAACATGAAGAAAAGAAAACGGGTCGACGAAAGATTATAGAACCTTCCGAAAACCGATGGGG
>NC_041392.1:36914858-36920183 GCF_002162155.2 Triticum dicoccoides
TACATCGCCATCCCTTGACGCATAATGATATCTATCGCTCTCTGCAATACATTCTTTTTGAGAATTGCCAACACTTTGTTGATCAATGTGAATATTTACCGGTATACAAGCTTGGCCATGAGGATTCGTAAGCCACAAGTGACGACCCGATCAAGCATGGCATAGTGTTCGGCAAGATTATGAGCATAACTATTTGATGCTCTACCACCCAAACAGAACTGGAGAACTAACAAAATTCCTAACCGCATTAACAAACTTTTTGACAATTGAAGCATGGGCTCCTCCCATTCCTTCCTTTATGTCATCAACAATATATTTGCAATCACATGCAATAACAGTCCTTGAGAGAGAGAGAGAGAGAGAGAGAGAGAGAGAGAGATCTTCTACCAAGGCCAACGCTTCACGAAAAGCAAGCACCTTGAGAATTACTAGTTCAATAATACCCGAAAGGACAATTGACGAAGATCCCAAATAACTTTCATCATGCGCTTTGCAAATTGCCGTTGCAGCTCCTACCTGGCCATTTTGGGATAGACCGTCGTCGATGTTAATTTTGCATGGCCATCTTTTTTTTGCGAATGAATTTTTGCATGGCCATCAGCTGGTTGCTTCCCGCGGTAGAACTAGCGACCGGATGAGGCACATGTCTAGCCAACATAGCAACAAGGTTACTTTGATGCATTCAAGTTCGAGCTCATTGATGAAATGATCAATGAAGAGATGAGTTGACATCAGACTTTGAAACAGACCCTCATGGATCGCCTTCCTCCTTGATGTCCTCGATCGCCCACTAGCACTCTGAGTGGGGTTGGTCCAATAACATAGATAGGTTGCGGGACGGGTTCCTGAATGTTTTCTGAGCCAATTTAGTGAACATCTAGAAGGTTCCCAACCTTTTTACCGGTTTTGTGAACCTTCTAGAAGGTTCCTGCCCGTTTTTAATTGTTTTTCATTTTTTATTCGTTTTCTTCTGCTTTTTTATGTTTCTTCTGTTTTCCTGATAGTTTTCTTTTTTCCTTTTCCCTTTTTTTATTTTTTCAAATGAAAAAATTTCACAAGTTGTTTTTGTTTATAAAATGTTTCTATTTTCATAATATGATTGAAATTTCAAATAATGTTCATAACTTCATGAAATATTTACATATTTCAAAAACTCTCCGAGATTTCAATTTTTTTCTTTTAAAGAAATGTTCTTATTTTCAAAAATAGTTTCTCAAAATTTGTTCCTGAACAATTTTGTGATTTCAAAAATGTTTTCTCTGTGTTCATGAACATTTTTTATTAGAGGGTAGTTTTTCAAATTCATGAACAATTTTTGAATTAATGATTAGTTTTTCTATTTCATGAACAATTTAAAAATCGGAAAATTTTCGAATCTACGCACATTTTGTTTGAATTTGTGATTAATTTTATGAATTCATGAACATTTCTTTTTAAATTTGGAACAACTTTTGAATTAATGAACATTTTATGATTTAGTGAACAAATTTTAAATTCTTGTACAAATTTTGTATTCATGAAGATTTCTTCAAATCCATGAACATATCCTGATTGTATGATTTTTATTAATTCAAAACAATTTGTGCATTCTCTATTTTTTATTTATTTATAGTTAAACAGACCAAAAAAGGAAAAAAAAGCGACGCTAACTCCCGCCGTGGCTAGGCCCATCTGGCACGAGCGACGCGGACGATGCGAGCCGTAGCGATCGTTACGGGCGACGCATATCACCCTCCTCCGCGCGCCTATGCGCTAAATAGGATCGACCGTCCTATATTCCATGCTTCATACGTACCCGTGTGCCTCTTTGGCCGGCACTGTAGCTCTGCTTTGCTGCGAAAAAAAGTTGCAGAATTTGCTTCCCAGGAAAACTGGTAGGCACTGTTGAGAAAAAAAATAGCAGTAGCCACCGTTCCTTTGAAATAACCGGTCGTTGTTGTCCGCTTCAGAAAAAAACCATGTTTTGAGAATTTCAAAATGTTTGTGGACTAGAAGAAAGCATTCACAGATTTTGAAATGTTCAAGAATTTGAAAGACAATTGATTTTTTCTTAAATTCTCGGATTTTAAGAAATGTTCCAGGATTTAAAAAACCTGTTCGAATTTAGGAAATAGTCCTGAATTTAGAAATTGTTCCCAGAATAGTAGCGCGGACACGCACCCCGCTCGCCTCTTGGGTCGGCCCAGTAAATGTGCTTCACTGAGAAAAAAATGTCGCTACTATTTGGTCCCAAGAAAACTACTAGTAGGCACTGCTGAGAAAACAAACAGTAGCCACCATTCCTTTGGAAAAAGCGGCCGCTGCTGTCCGTTTCAGAAAACCCCCGGTTTTTGACAGTTTCAGAATGTGCCGCACTAGAATGAAGTATTCACTGATTTTGAAATGTTTAAGAATTCGAAAAACAATCAATTTTTTAAAATATTTCTGGATTTTTAAAAAGGTTCCAGGACTTAAAAAAACCTTTACGAATTTAAGAAATACCCCTGAATTTAGAAATTGTTCCCAGATTTTAAATTGGCGTCCAGGTATGTGGAAAAACAGCTGGCCTCTTTTATCAACCCATGCCATGAGCACGCCACCGTAGCTGCCGAAAAAGCAGCAGAGTCGGGAGCGTCAGTGCGTGGAGAACTGACGGCTCTCTGGTGTTAGCTGGAGCTGCCTCTCCAGGCGCCGCGTCCTGCTCGAGTCGTCGGCATCGCGGCGTGACGGCCGCACGCAGTAGTCGGCGCCATTAAATAGAAACTGCAAAGAGGAACATGTACAGACTACAGACACCTCGATCTTTCTCGTCCACAAAGCAGTGCGGCGTGTGCATCATCAGGCTCTCGCAAGATCATGGTCGATGCATGCGCGCGGAAGTGGAGGAGACGGAAGCAATCAAGCAAGCTCTCATGGTGGGTTCTCAGTTGCGGGTTGCAGAGGTGTCAGGGTCTGAATGGGATTATGGGAGCATGGCAAAGATCCCTGAGCTTTTCAGCCGCTGGTGTTTCCATTGCCATGGGGGACGTGTCCCAACAGTGGGTGGTTGATCCTTCCTTGTACATGCTGTCCCCATCTGGGCTGTTCATCCCCACCGGATCCCCGCCGCGCCGCACCGCCCCACGGTATCGGCATCCTCGTCGCGGCGCGCGAGGGTGGCCGGTGAGATAGGATATGTGTAGTGTGTGTTGTCGCTGCATGGAGCTTGTGGCCGGACCGGATAGAGCAGTAGAGCACTATGGAGACCAGCCATTGGTCACCATGGGGCATGCCTGCCTTTAGCTTCTCCAGTTCTCTTTGGTCTTTGCTTTCTGCTTTGCTTTGCTGAGTTCATGTGTGCATGATGCAGGATATGTATTTGCACGGTTGCTGTAGCTTCAGTGCTCAAATGCCAAACCTTCCCTCTAAGATCCGGTTAAAAAAAATGCATTCATCGGTTCTATATTGTATTATTTTCGATCAACCAGCAGAAGAGTTGCCTTCTCATTAAGAGAGAAGAGAACACAAAGCATTTACAATAGTTGGCATGTTTTTAAGGGGAACACGCCGAAACCCCTCCGGGTCGAGCGGTTCGGTCACACGGGAGCCACATCACGGAAGGAACCTGCCACAGCCGCCCTATGTGCGGCCCGTTGTCTCTCCAGGCGTGTCGCCCGTGCCTCCGATTGGGGTGTCCTCCCCGGGCTCAGCGGTGCAGGCAAAAGGACCCAACGTTGACCGACGGGAGCAGGGCAGTGGCGGAGCCAAGAAAAATGAGTGAGGGGGGCCATAGTGTTGTTAATCCTTGTTGGGCAGGGCCAGCCCACTAGATTACGCTATTTTAACAACAAAAAAAAATCATATATTTACATGCATATTAGGCCTAAATCAGTGTTTTTAGGGGGGCCAGGGCCCCTGCTGGTCCCCCTGTCTCCGCCACTGGAGCAGGGGACGGCGGATCTGGACCAGCGTGGATTGTCTTTGCGTCGCCGGAGACAGGGGACGGCATGGAGCTCGAGCTCCCACCCATGTTCACCCATGACCGCTGCAGTGCGAGACGGAGGGCTGGGTCCTCGTTGTTGTCCTCCGAGTCCTCTCACAACATGGTGTCCCAATCGACGGGGTCTGCCTTGTTGTCGAAGCTCGAGTTTGACATGGGGAGGGAGGGGAGGAGACGCGGAGGGGATGGAACAAGGAGTGGATCGAAGCGGAGAGTGAGAGAGTGGGACTAGGGTTTGGTCCAGGTGGGATTTTGTGGGGACAGGGTGCAGTCGGTGCAGGCCAGCACGGGACGGTCACCCGGTCCGTCTTATATCTGTCCCGAATATGAGCTGGGTTTGAGAAGTGTCGAACAACCCGAATGCATAGAGGGTCGATTTGAGGGGTGCAGTTGGGTCGAGTTTTCGTCACCGGTCACTGGCCGGCCTATCCGCTAGATGTTTGGGGCCGATATGAGGGGTCCAGATGTTACTGTTTTCTAAGACAAGCGGGTCAATTGATCTCATCCCTGCCATGTCGATGCTAATTCTTAAATTGAATTGTGGCAATGCGCCTCGCTCACTTCATGGATGGTGTACCGTGTCCAGCATTCATTTAAAAAAATTGTACGACGTCGAATGCTCCTTGTAGAAAATGTACCATGTCCGATAATAATTTATTTGTAATTATATGCACACTTTCAAAAAAGTGAACACAAGATAGCAAAGTGCATTTGTGGTCCCTAAGCTTGTCCTACGTTTTCAAGTAGGTCTATAAACCACACTTGTTTGGTCATGATGCTAACACGTACGTACTGCGCAAAAGCAAACTCGCCACACCCTTGAAATGATATCTTCACTTTCTTTTGGAGGTTGAGATCGATGACACCTTTACTTGGATTGGATCAATCATTCCATGGCGCAAGAAAGATGATCACGCAGATCATCTGAGTGCTCACTCAAGCAAAGTTGCTGGGGGATGAAACGACCAGCTTGGGAGAGTTTGATGCAACTTGGCCTAGTTGCTATTGGGTTTGCCCCTTAAAACAAACCCCAGAACTAACTCCTCAACTCGCCGGCCTATATACGCTGCAAATTAATGATTCTGTCGCCCGTATAATATCTAATCCATGCAAGTGCTATTGCTTTCTTGTCGAGAAGAGAATTTTGAATGGTCTAGAAGAATGGATCGTGTAAGATATTAGTACTTGATTTTCCAAATCAAGACTAGATGTCGCACCATGTTAAAATAAATCAGATGACGATTTCGTCACCCATCACTAGTTTTTGACTTCTAAAGTGAAGCTGTGGGAATAGGGGATTTCTAAAGGTTAATTAGGAACAGCATGATGTATCTGGACTTGTCATGCCCAGTTGATCACTCTTGATA
>NC_041392.1:36920422-36979444 GCF_002162155.2 Triticum dicoccoides
AGGAAGGGACACACGGTTTTCTTTGGGCTGCGTAATTTCACCCTGCTTTCTCTCTCTCTTTATATATGGGAAACACTATCGATCAACCGGCGGATGTTTGTGTGCGGGCATCGACCTTCTCCGTAGCCGTTCAGATTTCATTTGGAGCGAACGACTCAGAAACAATCTCTATCCTAGTATAGTTCTTGCAACTTGCCCCTTGCTTTAGTTCGCTTGACCGAAACAAATGGTCTATTGCTCTGAGCACTAGCGACCAACAGCCAAGGTCGCGAGCCAAGCCAAGTGACCCTGCTTAGAGGTTGTCGTCGCCAAGCATCGCAGCCTGTAGGCGCCGCCCCTTGTAGGTCGTCATCACCGAGCGCCGCCACCAGTAGGTCGTCGTCATGAGTGCACCCATGCCGGATCTCCACCGCCAAACGCCTACCGGTGACCGAATCAACGGATCGAACGAGATCCGCCACGTCAACGTGGAGCGCCATCAACCTCATTGCCATCCTGGCACCACTAGCACTAGCAATAGCAGCATCACCACGCTGTGCATCTACTCCAAGTTTCTGCAACAACGACTTTGTTGCAGAACCGTGTTAGTGCGTGATGCGGCCGGGTACGTTGTTGCATTTTTTGCAACAAGGGTCTTGTTACAAAAAAATAGATGCGGCGGGTGATGTGTTTGCAATTTTTGCAACAAGGGTCTTGTTGCAAAAAATTAGAGTAGAAGAGGTTTTGCAACAAGGGACTTGTTGCAAGAAATTAAAGAAAAGAAGGTTTCGCAACAAAGGTCTTGTTGCAGGAAATTGGAGAAAAGGAGGTTGCATAACAAGAGTATTGTTGTAGAAAATTAGAAAAAGGGGACTGGCCGCTTACGTCACATAACTGAACAGCTCGCAAGGCGGCAGATCTTTTCGAAAGATCCGTCGGCTGACACGTATATTCAGAGTACAAAGAGGAAGGCCCTAACGGCCTGGGCGATCTTTGAGGCTCGTGCCATCCCACGAGCCAGAATGTGTAGGGGTGGGCTACACCATCACGTCGAGCTCCGGCTGACTTGTTCTATCATGCCACCCCACGACTAGATCAACCAGAAATCGACGACTACGACACCTACTCAACTAACAAAGGCACACCGTAGTGAGTGCACAGACCTCTACCATGTCACAGTTTGTTGACCCTACAAACGCTGCCATGGCTGCCGGAAAAGCTTGCCATGACACCTGCCGAGAAATGTTGCCATGGCAGCCAAACTAAACTTAAGTTTAACTGCAACAATCACTTCCTGTCATCTCCACCATACCCACACTCGATCGTTGTTGATGCAGACGAACACACCCGAGAGGGTTGGTGAGCATATCCGTGAGCTGATGTTCAGTGGCCACGAACCCGAGCTTGATCTTCTTCGTCGCCACGCAATCCCTGATGAAGTGGTACATGGCCTCAATGTGCCGCTAGCGGTCATGGAGCACGAGATCCTTGACGAGGGAGATCGCCGATTTGTCATCCATCTTTAGCATCACGGTCTCTGCCATATCATCTATGAATTCTCTCAGCACACATGGCGGATAAATCCCCTGACAGGCTGCAATGGTGGCCGCAACATATTCAGACTCACAGCTCAATAGCACCACAAATTTCTGCTTCTGTGATTGCCAAGGCACCAGCCATTGTCGAGGAAGTAGAGGGTTTCAAAGGTGCTCTTATTTGTTCGACGTTGCCGCACATGTCACTGTTACTGTAGCCAACAAGGCGTGGCAAACTAGTGCTCCTTGAGAACTTGCACCCTAGGTGGATCATGCCGACGATGTAGCGAGGGATGTGCTTTACAACGGTGAGAAGCTCCTCTGTTAGCACCTCCAGGAAATGGGAGACAAATCTGACAGAGTACGCTAGATTGGGCCACGTGTGCACCATGTACCGCAGGCTCCCGACGATGTTGCGGTACTCCATCGCATCGACCGTCGGCTGTCCCAGCACATCTTGAACCATGACTCCATCAGCATGTGATAGGGCTTGCACCTGGCCATGCCGCTCTTCTCAAGCAGCTTGCATGTGTAGGCGCTCTAGCAGATGGTGATCCCGTCCACATAAGTGCAGAGGCAAAAGCTCAACAAATCCCATGTCTGACTTCTTGAAGTGGCTTTTCATTTCCTTGTTGAACTTGGCGATCTCGTCGGCATCAGGTCCTGTGATCACCAGGTCATCGACGTACACCCCGACGATGAGCTACGTTGACGTCGTGTCGCGCATGTAGATAGCGTGCTCCAACTCGTTACGAACAAAGCCCAGCTCGACTAGGCATGTGTCGAGCTTTGTGTTTCAGGCTCTGGGCGCCTGCTCTAGTTAGTAAAATGCCCTTGTGCAACAGTAGCACCAGATGCTCCTTCTCGGCGACGGCGAATCTAGGCGGCTACAACGCGTACACCTCCTCCTTGAGCTCAGGTTTCAAGGAGGCAGACTTAATGTCCATGTGGTGCGTAACCCAGTCACACCCGCTGCGAGTACCAGGAGTGGGCTCACAGACTCAAGTCAAACCATTCGTGAGAATACATCGTCGTAATCAATGTCGTCTTGCTGGATGTAGCCCTTCGCGATCAGGTGTGCCTTGTGCTTCAGCACAAGCCCTTGCGCGTCCTTCTTTACCTCGAACACCCATTTCGTTGAAGATGGAGTTCTGGGTGATGTGCGCACATCATGTTACGGGGTCGTACACACTATAGTCGGGCTCATAGCCGATGAAGAAAATTGACCGACACTGGCTCTCCAACTTGTTCAATCCAGGGCGCGTGTCCTTAACGTGCATGATGCATACAAAGGAGCGCATGAAATGCACGTTGGGCTTGTTCTCGTGCCAGGCCTTGAACTGTGTCATGCCGTACACGGTTTTTATCGACGACCTGAAAAATGGCTGTTGTGACCGCTTCGCTCTAGACTCGCCGGGGACGAACTTGGCCTTGAGCTGACTACGGGCCATGTCCACCATTGTCTGATTATGCTGCTTGATGATGCCGTCTTGCTGTGGGAAGGATGTCATGGTGAGGTGCCTGATGGCGCCTAGTTCGACGCAGTATTTCATGAAGGAGTCAGATGTGAAATCACCGCTGCGGTCCGTCTGTAGCACCTTATATTTGCGGTCGGACTCCAATTCGGCTCCGGTCCAAATCCGCTTGATCGCTGGTGAGGAGCTGTTTGGTTTGTGACTAAGTTTGTCAAAGATTGCCACATCTAGGGTTAGGCAAGTTTGACCAACTTAGATGAGTGTTTGGTTCAAGCCACACCTTAGACAAGTCACACTTGGACCCTACATGGCATACACACAAAAAGTGTGGCAAGACTCCCTTAGGCTTGCCAACTTGTGGCTCTCATTTTGATGAACTAACCCTAAATAAGTTTGGCAAAAATGTGAGGCAAAGTATGTCAATGCTAGTCCTAAAATCAAACAGTTCGATGCAAGAAGTGCAAAATTCCACATGTACCGCGTGGCCCCGTCCACAAGTCGCCGTGCACCAACTTGAGGTGCTCCTCTACGCGGAACTTGGCCTGTTGCACGAACGACAATCCTACGAGGCATGCATCACAAAGTTGGTCCGCATGCTCGACCAAGGCAGGTCGTACACCATGTATTGTTGGGCCAGCTTGCGCAGGGCATCAACGTTCGTGTGGTTGAAGCGTGTGTGCCAAGTCTAGGCCGCGTCCACGCTGATGTGTGCTGCAAGACACACTAACTATGTGACCCACGGAGAGACCGTGTACAAATGATTTAGCTCGCAGTTTACCTTGGCGAGCAGACGATGTTGCCGACCGTAGATGCACAAAATATCGTTCTCCATCAGCATCTGGCAACTACTCTGGTTGAGCTGGCCCAGGCTGATGATGTGCGACTGTAGCTTTGGGATGTTGTACACCCCTGTGATCGCGTGATGCTGCCCAGTTTTGCAGGTGAGCATGATAGTGCCCCGCCCACAGATGTTGACGACCGAGCGGTCACCAAACCTCACTGTCCTGATGGTTGCAATGTTTGTTTCAACCAATTTGGGTGGCATCTCACTAATATATTATCCGGTTGATGGGTCATGTAATCTTTTTTACCAACCGATTGTGGTCTTTTTTTTCCTTTTCTATTAGTTAACACTAGTGAACCACTTGAATTTCTTTTTCTTTTAAAATGTTTATGTGCATTAGTTGATGCAGAGGCCGGGATACACCCCCTTTCGAAAAAGAGTATATATGTCCTATTCGTGACACATATCATGATCAATTGCACGTGCCGCCCACAAATTCCAGTCACATCCTATATGCAATGCAAGAATTCTGCAAATTGCAAGTCGGATAAATTGACACTGTATATAATTTGCTAGAGCGCATCAATCATGTGGCGTAATTAATTACCATAATAAATTCGCATCTACTTTGTACGACAAATGTCCAGTGTATGCCGTTAGTACTTGTTTCCTGAGGATGATATGTAGGTCCAGAGCCACATGTCAGTGGCACAAATGGATGATATATATTTGCGATGCCAGTCGCTACTAATTAAGCAATAAGCTCATGCATATGAGAGGTGATATAGAAAGCTTATATTAATAAATAATAGGCAGAAGCGAATGAAGGGTCGAAGTAGTCATGCATGCTGAGGATGCGTACTTTATCTTTCGTAGCTCCCTATCTTGCAGATGTGCGCACATCATAATTAATCCATGAACTAGCTAGTAGAGAGAAGAAGTCAAACAACTACTTTGCTAGATTGCTCAAATCTGAAAGATCTGTGAGGATTCTTACTTAATTAGGGAGGTATTTACCACACATCAAATAATAATGACGATGATGAATGCAACCTCCGTTGTTTACTCTTACTATGTAAGTATTATGACTGATTACTGTGAAGCAAACTGGTCACATTCGTTCGACTAATCAACCATCCTGGCAATACTTTGGATTCTCCACCTGGTTGACATGTATACTGGTGGTGCAAATTAATAATATGGAAGCCTTTCACTTAGGGCCTTAATTAATTATGCAACTGGCCTCAAAGTTGAATCTAGGCATAATTGCCTTCACCTAGGCTTAAGCAGAGATCAAATATTTTTAGCAATGGAAGATCATCACCATCGCGAGTGGGAATCCAGATAATCCATCCCCTTCCCACTCCCGCAAACCTGAATAACTTATTTTAGGCATGATGCCCTGGTAGATTAATTAGTTGAGGGACTAATATTTTGGTAGGCATCCATGAATTCAAACTCACTTTACCACTTTTGTCTATCTATATATTACTCTCGGTTGCCTAAAGAATATTTCGCCTTCGAGGTAGTGCAGCACATGTATAGAGGATTGATGCATGCACGTCGAGCAAACTATGTAGTTTAGCCCTCTAGTGTAGAGGGAATGTTTGCATATGTTATCTGAATTGTACTTGTCATCTTAGAAATCTTCAAAAAGCACATTCTAGACAGAGCCCACTTCAGTTCACTACTAAACGCACATTCTAGATAGGTTCCAGTTCGGTTCACTGTTATAGAAGCACATATCCAAGACGCCTCATGTGAGTCGATTCCAAAAACCAGTCACGAATGAGTCTTATTCCAGGTGGGTGTCTGACGCAATAAACTAAGTTACCTATCCTAGGCGGTTTCGTCAGCCCAGATCCATCTGCTGGCGATCCGGGGGCTGACATCTCTGACAACTGCCTAGATGAGTAGGATCTATCTTAGACGCATGCAAAAACAGCATTAGATGCTCACATGCTCACCCCTGAGGGAGAGCTTTGAGATTGACAGTGTCACCACAAGCACCTCATTATTGGCGTCCACGTTATCTACCACCGAAAAGGATATCGCCAAAAATATTGAAATAAATCAAAAGAAATACGAGCATTCCATCACAAATAATCTAAACAACCGAGCGTTATATTAGTGGTTTCTTAAAAAAAAACCAAAATGGAGGATGGGCCCTGGCCTCTGCACCTAGCGATGCACACATCCATAGTTGTTTCTTTAATCTATGTATGGTATAATTAATATTCAACTATTCTCTAGATGCATGCAACTAGAAATTGCATCTCCATTGTCAAAATGCAATAGGCAATGTATAAATAGAACAAGAGCCATTTTTTGGTTGGACAACAAGAGAGAGCACCGCTAATGTAAATACGATTCATTTGATCCTCGCGCCCACAATAAACTCCATGTTGAGCCTGCTCATGAAAATTTTCCGTCGGCCGAGCACAGACGGCAAAGACTGATATCATGTCTCTAAATTGCCATATGTGATCACACCATAAATACATAGGAAATGTATATTATGTCCTACACATGTCTCTAAATGAGGATTTTCGGCATGATATTACATAATCTACAACCGGATTTCCCAAACCCACCGTTTATGTCCTGGTGGATGCCCCAGTCAAAAAAAAAATCAGACCCAGACGGGCTCCTCGCACCGGCCCCGTACACCCGGCCTGACCGGCACGCCTCATATCCAGCCCATATCTGGGGAAGATATGGGGAGGCCCGGGCGCATCCTTCATGTCGGACTGGCCTCAGAGACCCACACGAAAACACTCAGAAATACATCGGTCCGATGGGCGCCTCCTCCGATTTTTTATGAGGGCGGTGAGGACGCATTCATGGCGCCACTCCCGCGCACCGCCCGAGGGCCCATGTCCGGCTATTTAAGCCGTACGATGACCCCCAACCTTAGCCGCATCCCATTTCCCTCCCCTCTGCGCCGTCACCCACCCATCCGCTCGCAGCTCGTCGTTTGCAGCTCTGGCCCGACAACATATAACCACCTTCCCTGTTCTCACTCTGAAGCGTTGGCTGTAGCTCCTAGAGCAGATCCGGGCACGACATGCCGCTAGGATTACAGTCGGCCTACCTCTGGACTCTCCAGAGTATGAGGAGGAGGAGGGCGAGGCGGGCCCAACGCTTCCAGTTTCTCAAGCCGGGTTTGGCATGGGCAACGTACAAGCCGAGTATGAGGTCGCTTGAGGTGGCTGAGCAGCAGGCCATCCTCGACTCCATCCACATGGAGGCGGAGGTGGAGGCAAACCGCTGCTACATCTGCGAGCGATGGGCGGAGGTGGACGCAATCTTCACGGACACAAAGTCCGACGAGTAGCCAAAGCCGCCGCGGGAGGCATCCATCCGCGAGGTGGCAGGTCTGTCTGGCACTTCTGGCATAGACGTCATCTACATCTCAGATGACAGGTAGGCTAGGTTTATTTACATAGCATGTATTTATGTAGCTTTTGTTTGTTGCAGGATCTAGTATGGATTTGAGAGTGAAGTTTGAGGTATGTGGTTGCGACGGGCCAAAAAATGAGTGTTGACCGGTCACAGTCCTCATGCATCCGTGGAACTTTTGGGGGCGGATGGTATGTCTGGCTGTAGATGCTCTTAGTTAAGTTGCTTTGGGTGGCTGTATGTACAACGAGGCCTCATTTATTCTATGATCAAACTAACGTAGCATTTACCCTAATATTGTTCTTTCTATCTTTTGAGCAGAAAGTTAGATTGGAAGGCGTAAGTGGGATCTATCATTTATCCTAAGATTTCTATATGCAACATCAGTTCCAGATTTCCTCCATTATCACTCATGCAATGGACATGACGCGACAACTTTAAAATGCAATTTCATCTAGCGCTTTCACCATCGATATGCCAATAATGGCTAGATCATAGGTTAGAAAACGGCCTACTCCAGCCGCCATGTGTACTAGTAGCACTTAATTACATCATTTTGATATTCTTTATTGTTTATGCCAGCAATAGGTTGGTGGGTCGTTGGAGCAGGATAAAGAGGTAACAATGGCGAGAAAAGGGGGGCCATGTAGTCAATGGAGGAGACGCGGGAAAGAAGAGGAACATGAGAAGAGGGAAAATATCTGGTGCTCCAGGAGCACCTAAGCTTAGGTGCTCTAGTGCGACCTCAGCCGTTGGATCTCAAATCCAACAGCTCCTGTGAGATGGTGAACATTTTTGCAAAAAAGCCCTCATAGAATCTGAAAAATGCGCATAAGTACAACAACTACAACAGCTTTTCATACGCCGTTGGATCTGAGATCCGATGGCCCAAAAACCTGTATCATGGGAGCACCTAAGCTTCGGTATCACAGGATAGTCTCCCCATGAGAAGAAGGCAAGGAAGGATGGGCGGTGGAGGGCCTGATTAGGTAGCGAGGAGAGGAGGTTAGCGATGAGACTAGAGGATCAAAGGGGTCAACTAGAATGGATGGGTGAACTGATAATTACCAAATATTTCAGATTATTTTTGTTCTTAGAAATGAGAAATTTGAAGATTGTGTACTGCAATATAGTGTAGGTCAAACAAAATGAGCTAAGCAAAGTACCAGTAAGAGATAGAAAAAAGGGGAGCTAAGGAAAGTAAATAAGAAAAAAAAGGAACCGATGAAACAGAGGTCTTTTCGTGAAGTTTGGATCCATGGAGGAATCCTACGTCTCGTTTGACATGCCCTGACAACAGAGGTCAATATCTAGCTTTTTGTCACATCCCTTGGAGGTGATGTGCCTGATGAGTGGTACACCCAAAGAGGGCTGAGTGGAACAATGTACAACCTCTCATGAACGCCCATGCCCCCGCTCAAAATTTCAAAATATTTTTGAATTCCAAAGGATAATATTTGATTTTTTTTGAATTTTCAAATTTAGTTTTTCCACTTAAACTTTTTACCCCATTCTTTCTGGGTCCACTCCTACGCACAAGAAACTAACATATGCTTAATTCCTTATTGGACTAATTACACTAATGCTGAGGGTGTAGTAGGGCGAACCAACAGTGCAAAAGGAAGCAGAGGGGGAGCTATTTCAGAAAGAAAAAAAATGCCCGGTTGCCGCCTGGTGGTCGCCGGTTTTTATGACTCTACACCCAACTGATCTTTTTGGGAGGTACACCTAACTGACATGTGACTTAAAACAAATATACGAGCTCGAATGTTTAACAAATGGGTAGGCCCAAGAAAATTAACCAGGTGTGCATCATATTGTGGGTCCAAAAATATGTCAACATATTTTTTTCCACTGAAAAGCGAATATGGCCATTTTCATCAACTTTCTCGTCTACAAATGTAGCTGTTGTACAATACATGATTTTATATAAAAAATGCTGTTAATTGATTTTCTGTATATCCCTGTATGATAATATGCATTTTCCTCTATTTCAAACAAAGCTAGTGACCATTGGTACGACCAACTGACCTGAGATTTTTTTGATGCCGGTCGGCTGAACCGCTGAAGTAGTGTAAATCCACAACACAACTTTTGTCGGCCACAGTAGAAATTGATCACATATCTTTCTGTTCTCCTGTCGAAGGGGTGTTAATGTAACAAGTTGATGCCTGCCTTGATGCTAACGAAAGTAAAAGATTCTAAGCTATGTAGCCTTGTAGTCATAGATGCTTAGGGCGGCAGTGTATCTAATCTTTTATGCTATGCCATGATGCTCACGAAAGTAATAGATTCTAAGCTATGTAGTCTTTGTAGTCATATATTATCTCTCCATGAATACAAGTGCAGTCATAGATGTTTACTTGCGTTTATTCAGCTCTACATGTATAGCTAGACTGAGGATCGATCCGTCTAGTCTTTGTATGATTCCGCGCACCTCCAGAAATCGGAACAAAAGAAAAGGTGTTGTCATAAAAAAAACTGATATGGCTTTAACACTAGTATTCCCTCCATTCATAACGTCATCCATCTCATTCGTAGCCGTCGCCTCCTCTTCTTCAAGAAAAGAAGTCTAGCGTTCTCTGCCTCCCGTTGGCGTTGCCGTTGGTCCGCAGGAGAGATCTCCCTCTGTTTTTAGGTTTCTTTATGAGTTCAGTCCAGGGTCTGTGTCCTGTTCAGGGAGATGAGGCGATGGTGGCTTTCGGAAGATGGAACAAGATTCTCCCTACCTAGTCTCCATCCCAGTGATGTGTCAAGCATCATTGGAGGGCGTGTGGTGGTGTGTCTCCGGCGGATCTCGCAGGATCTGGTCGGTGATGATCTTCGGTGGATATGTTTAGAGCCAGTAGTCTTTGTTTGTGTGTCTACAGATTGGATTATTTCGATCTATACTTCTCTTTATCGGTGACGGTTGTTGTTGTTGTTCTAATGCGTTGATTTTATGGGGCCATAGCATGACGACTTTGGCACAGCTCCAGTGAGAGACGGGCGATGACGGCGGCGCACCTTTGGCTCGCTCCAGTGCTTTTAATCGTCGTTAGGTGGTTTACGGACATGGATATGATTTTTGTTATTTCTATGTTCTTTGTACTGTCATGGTATGATGAGTAGATCAAAAGTTTTCTCGCAAAAAAGTACCCCCTCCGTTTATAAATATAAGATGTTCGAACTTTTTTCCGAATCAGATATATAGACACGTTTTAATGTGTTTTTTTGCACATTTTGGTCCGTTTGTAGCTCATATTAAAATATTCAAAACATATTATATTTGTGAACAGGGGAATATCTTTCAGGTTTAACTTTCTATAATACAGTTAATGTTCCATCAGCACATGAGTAATGAAACTATGTAAGAACATTCCAGCTTGGTTAATTCCTACACATTCATGGAGGGATAATTGGGATCTTGTTTATATATAGGTTACTCTCTACACATGGAAACCTTGAAAAGGTGGTCCAAAATTGATGGCTACAAGCAGATATTCGTACTCGTGGACCCCCCCCCCCCTGCGTCGCCTCCTCTGAGGCGACTCGAGGGCAACCTTAGCGCCGCCCCCGCGCTTCCCCTGATACGTCTCCAACATATCTATAATTTTTGATTTTTCCATGCTGTTATATTATTATTCATATTTTACAATCATTTTATAGCAATTTTATATCATTTTTGGGACTAATCTATTGACATAGTGCCCAGTGTCAGTTGCTGTTTTTTGCTTGTTCTTTTACTTCGTATAATATTAGTACCAAACGGAGTGCAAACCCAACAAAACTTTTTGAAGAATTTTTATGAACCAGAAGGAACAACATGGGCCAAAGAAGTACCAGAGGGGTGCCCCGAGGGGGGCACAACCCACCTGGGCGCGCCTGGGGGCCTAGGTGCGCCCTGGTGGGTTGTGCCCACCTTGGTGGCCTCCCACACCACCTCTTCGCCCTATAAATACCCAAATATTCCGAAAACCCTAGGGGAGTCGACGAAACACAATTCCAGCCGCCGCATGTTCTAGAACCACGAGATCCAATCAAGACACCATCACAAAGGGGTTCATCATCCTCATTGGCGCCTCTCTCTCTTTTGATTCTCAATACAATGGTCTCTTGGAGATCTATTTGATGTGACTCTCTTTTGCGGTGTGTTTGTTGGGATCCGGTGAACTTTGAGTTTATGATCAGATTAATATACCCATGAAAGTTATTTGAGTTTTGATCTCTTATATGCATGACTATTGATAGCCTGTATTTCTTCTTCGAATCTTTGATTTAGTTAGGCCAACTAGATCGATTTTTCTTGCCATGGGAAGAGGTGCTTTGTGATGGGTTCGATCGTGTGGTGTTCTTTCCCAGTGACAGAAGGAGCAGCAAGACACGTACTGATTGTTGCTATTAAGGATAACAAGATGGGGTCTATTACTACATGAATAGATCTTGTCTACATCATGTCATCGTTCTTATTGCATTACTTCTTTTCTCCATGAACTTAATACACTAGATGCATGCTAGATAGCGGTCGATGTGTGGAGTAATATTAGTAGATGCAGGCAGGAGTTGGTCTACTAATCTTGGACATGATGTCTATATATTGATCATTGCCTAGATATCGTCATAATTATTTGAGGTTCTATCAATTGCCCAACAATAATTTGTTTACCCACTGTGTGCTATTTCTTGAGAGAAGCCACTAGTGAAATGTACGGCCCCCGGGTCTATTCTTTATCATATTTGCTTTGAGATCTATTTTTATTCGCGTTTATTTTCAGATCTATTATTACAAAAATCGAAAAATACCTTGCTGCACTTTTTTGTTACTTATTTTATTTCGCGTTTATCGAGATCTATTTATCCAATCTATCACAATTTTATCCCGTCAATTTGACAATTTCCAATTCCGTTACCCGTAAGAGGGATTGACAACCCCTCATAAGCGTCAGGTTGCAAGTATTTGTTCTTTGTGTGCAGGTACCGTTTACATAGTGTTGCTTGGTTCTCCTACTGGATTGATAACCTTGGTTTCATAACTGAGGAAAATACCTACCGTAGTTGTAGTGCATCATCCCTTCCTCTTTGGGGAAATACAGACGTAGTTCAAGCCGCATAAAAAAGAATTTCTGACGCCGTTTCTGGGGAGACATTGATGTGTACTGCATAACCTTTTTCTTGTAGATGTTTTTGGGCCTCCAAATGCAGAGGTTTGTAGGACAGTAGCAAATTTCCCTCAAGTGGATGACCTAAGGTTTATCAATCCGTGGGAGGCGTAGGATGAATATGATCTCTCTCAAACAACCCTGCAACCAAATAACAAAGAGTCTTTGGTGTCCCCAACACACCCAATACAATGGTAAATTGTATAGGTGCACTAGTTCGGCGAAGAGATGGTGATACAAGTGCAATATGGATGGTAGATATATGTTTTTGTAATCTGAAAATATAAAAACAGCAAGGTAATTAATGATAAAAGTGAGCACAAACGGTATTGCAATGCTTTGAAACAAGGCCTAGGGTTCATACTTTCACTAGTGCAAGTTTTGTCAACAATAATAACATAATTGGATCATATAACTATCCCTCAACATGCAACAAAGAGTCACTCCAAAGCCACTAATAGCGGAGAACAAACGAAGAGATTATGGTAGGGTACGAAACCACCTCAAAGTTATTCTTTCTGATCGATCTATTCAAGAGTTCGTACTAGAATAACACCTTAAGACACAAATCAACCAAAACCCTAATGCCACCTAGATACCCCAATGTCACCTCAAGTATCCGTGGGTATGATTATACGATATGCATCACACAATCTCAGATTCATCTATTCAACCAACACAAAGAACTTCAAAGAGTGCCCCAAAGTTTCTACCAGAGATTCAAGACGAAAACGTGTGCCAACCCCTATGCATAAGTTCACGAGCGGAACCCGCAAGTTGATCACCAAAATATACATCAAGTGGATCACGTGAATATCCCAATGTCACCACAGATAAGCACATGCAAGACATACATCAAGTGTTCTCAAATCCTTAAAGACTCAATCCGATAAGATCACTTCAAAAGGAAAGCTCAATACATTACAAGAGAGTAGATGGGGAGAAACATCATAAGATCTAACTATAATAGCAAAGCTCGCGATACATCAAGATCGTGTCGAATCAAGAACACGAGAGAGAGAGATCAAACACATAGCTACTGGTACATACCCTCAGCCCCGAGGATGAACTACTCCCTCCTTGTCATGGAGAGCGCCGGGATGATGAAGATGGGAACTGGAGAGGGATTCCCCCTCCGGCAGGGTGCCCGAACGGGTCTAGTTTGATTTTCGGTGGCTACGGAGGATTCTGGCGACGGAACTCCTGATCTATTTTGCTCCCCGATGTTTTTAGGGTATATGGACATATATAGGCGAAAGAAGTCGGTCAGGGGTGAGGGAGTCCTGGACTAAGGGGTCCTCAGGCGTCCGGCCTGTTGGCCATGGGCCGGACTGATGGGCTGTGAAGATACGAAGACCGAAGACTGCACCCGTGTCCGGATGGGACTCTCCTTGGTGTGGAAGGCAAGCTTGGCGACCGAATATGTAGATTCCCTTCTTTGTAACCGACCTTGTATAACCCTAGATCCTCCCAGTGTCTATATAAACCGGAGGACTTAGTCCGGAGAGGGGGAGATTCATTATCATAGCCATACAAGCTAGACCTCTAGGGTTTAGCCATTACGATCTCGAGGTAGATCAACTCTTGTAATACTCATATTCATCAATATCAATCAAGCAGGACGTAGGGTATTACCTCCATAGAGAGGGCCCGAACCTGGGTAAACATCGTGTCCCTTGTCTCCTGTTACCATCGACCTTAGACGCACAGTTCAGGACCCCCTACCCGAGATCCGCCGGTTTTGACACCGACATTGGTGCTTTCATTGAGAGTTCCACTGTGCTGTCGCCAAAAGGTTTGATGGCCCCTTCGATCGTCAATAATGACGCTGTCCAAGGAGAAACTTTCCTCCCCGGATAGATCTTCGTGTTTGGCGGCTTCGCACTGCGGGCCAACTCATTTGGCCATCTGGAGCAGATCTAAAGCTACGCCCCTGGCCATCAGGTCAGATTTGGGAGCTTGAACTACGTTGCGGACATCCGTGGAGACTTGATCTTCGCCGGATTCGAGACCGCGATAGCCGCTCTCGGTCACCATGATGATCATGACCTAAATATGTCATCTGGCTGCATCCAGGAGATTGCTCCTGTAACCGCTCTAGCCCTAGATCCGGAGCAAGCTACGCCATCCAAGGACGGGAGGATCAACCCCATGCGGAGGCCACAGATTCCACGACGTTGGAGCCGCGCATAGACTTAACCTCTCACGATGTGTTTGTCAGTGGAACTCCGGACTCGTCTCTGGTCGTAAGTTCCGAACCACGTGAGCCCACGGACGCCGAGCTTGATCGTTTGTCGATCTTCGAATTCAGTGCCGCAGACATCTTCCAGCACTCGCCTTTGGGCGATGTGCTAAACTCATTAAAAAATCTGTCCTTGGCGAAGGAATCACAACCAAACTATATCCGGCTCGAACTAGGGGATGACGGTGGAGAATTTGTTTCCCACCCGCCACCCACTTCATAGTCACGGTCGAGGATTTGACCGATGAACTTGATTACGACTCCGAAGACATCGATGGTATGGACGATGATGCCGGAGAAGAAGAGGCCCAGAACCTGCCGTTCATCGGACGCTGGACGGCCACTTCCTCGTATGATGTATACATGGTGGATGCACCAAAGGAGAACAACGGCGAGGACAAGGAAGATCCAGCTGAGGATAAACCTTCTGAAATACAGTCCAAGCACCTGCATCAACGGTGCCCCTCTAAGGCACGCCGTAGTAAAGACAGCAACACCGGCACAGGAGAAGATAACACTCCAGAAGGTGCCGAAGACAACGAAGACCCCGTCGATACAGCTAATGAACAAGATGAACGGGAAGGCGGGCAGGTTAGCCCCGGTAAACAGGCCACACACGAAGATTCAGAGGACGATAATTACCTTCCACTCTCCGAGGACGAGGTGAGCCTCGGCACCGAGGATTTCATCGTGCCTGAGGAACCTCTTGAGTAGGAGCGCTTCAAGCGCCAGCTAATTGCCACTGCAGGGAGCCTGAAAAAGAAGCAGCAGCAGCTTCAAGCCGACCAAGATCTGCTCAATGATAAATGGACCAACGTCCTAGCAGCCGAAGAATACGGCCTCAAGCGCCCAACCAAAAGCTACCCAAAGCGCAAATTGCTACCTCAGTTTGATGAGGAGGCGCTAGAATACATACCTCCATCGTACAATGCGGCTGACCGACCACCACTTGGTCGAGACAAAATGGCAACTCACGCCGAACACCAGCCAGCCCCACCTCAGCGCACAGGTAGAGGGAAATTAGCCCACAGTCACACGTATGACCTCCGGCAAAACCTAAACAATAAAGCAGGACATACTAGATCAATCTATGGATTGCGAGGACGTGCCTCGACACGCGACGACGGCCACCTATTCGGATGTGACAAATTTAGTCATGCGCGGGCTGAAAACTGCAGACGGACTCCATCAGAGCTACGTCGCGATACGGCCCGATATAGAGGCGCCGCACCCCTCATTGCTTCATCGATGAGGTCCTGGATCATGAATTCCCAAAAGGGTTCAAACCCGTGAATATAGAATCATACGATGGAACCACGGACCCCGCGGTGTGGATCGAAGACTTCATTCTCCACATTCATATGGCCCGCGGTGATAACCTCCACGCCATCAAATACCTCCCTTCGAAACTCAAGGGGCTAGCTCGACACTGGCTCAACAGTCTACCTGCAAATTCTATTGGCAGCTGGGAGGACTTGGAAGAGGCCTTCTATCGGTGTCAAAACCGGTGGATCTCGGGTAGGGGGTCCCGAACTATGCGTCAAGGCCGGATGGTAACAGGAGACAAGGGACACGATGTTTTTTACCCAGGTTCGGGCCCTCTCGATGGAGGTAATACCCTACTCCTACTTGATTAATATTGATGATATGGGTAGTACAAGAGTAGATCTACCACGAGATCAAGGAGGCTAAACCCTAGAAGCTAGCCTATGGTATGGTTGTTGTATATATTGTATATCTATTGACTAGCCTGGCCTCGGTTTATATAATGCACCATAGGCCTAGGATAACAAGAGTCCTAGCCGAATACGCCGGTGGGGAGAAGTCCTTGTCTTGATCGCCAAGTCTTGTGGAATCTTCCTTGTATGCGGTAGCCGTCCGAACTGGCCCATGAGTATGGCCACGGGGGTCCTCGGCCCAATCTAATAGATCGGGAGACGACGTGGTGAGTACCCCCTAGTCCAAGACACCGTCAGTAGCCCCCTAAACCGGTCTTCAAGTTAGGGACGCTCCTCGATTCTTCCGAACTATTCTTCATCTTCGGTTGCCGGTCTTGAAAACTGGTTCAACAAATCTTCTTTATCTTCGATCTTGAGGATCGCCGAAATGCATTCGACGAGTTTACACGTTGGGTATCCGAGGAGCCCCTTTAAGTTTCCGGCCTTTATCAATGCCTTGTTTATTTTTATGCCACACCTCGGGTTTGAAGTTGTTCCCGGGAGGCAGGGTCCTCTTGCGTCCGAGCTCCAACGCCGGACTGCATTCGAGGTATCTTTTGCAGCCGAGCACCAACGCCGGACCGCTTCCCAGCTCTAGCGCCGGAATGTATCCAAGCTCCAACGCCAGACTATGTATCCGAGCTCCAACGCCGGACAATATATCCGAGCTCCAACGCCGAAATATATCTGAGCTCCAACGCCGGACTGTGTCCAGGCTCCAATGCCGGACTATATCCGAGGTGTCATATCACCTTGGTTCAAAAAAGTTGAAGGAGTTTAGCCGAGCTTAATGCCGGAAATGCCCTTTATGGAGCCAGCCACTAGCGCCCGAGCTTTATGCCGGACTGCTTCCGAGGTGGTGCACCACCCCGACTATGGGCCGATTTTTTGTCAATATTTTTTATTGGTGCAATTTATTCTCTGCCGAGATATATAGCCAGTAGCCCTCAAGATGTGTATCGGTCTAAAACCCGAGATGCACATGAAGGATGACATAAGACCGCTGATCCCAGTAGCCGCTGAGACTCAGGTTGATTTGCAAAATCGGCATGAGGATCAAGTCCTAGGTCGGCAGAATACTTCGGGACACAAAAGCGGCGTGCTCAGTCCTCAAGACTCAAGGTGGGTGCGGCCGACCAACCTGAGGATCAAAATCTCCTCGGAAACTATATTGCACATAAAATTTTCTGCATTGGACAAGCAATGCAGTAGCCCCCGAGACACTGGTCGGGTGGCAACACCAGATCAGGGGATCGATGTGCCCCTTTAATATTTGTAAATAATAAGCCCGAAGCCCAGTAGCCCCCGAGCCTTAATGCAGGCACGGGTGGCCGAATTAAGGATCAATATCCATAGTAAAATCACAAATTATGTGTAATGACTCTATGTATCCAAGTACTTTACGTCATTAATGCTCGGATCCGCATTGTACAAAACTTTGTTGACCGACCATCAGCTTCCACCTCCTTGGCCAGTAGCCGAGGAGTGTTTGTCCTACTTTATAAAGCCTTTATGAGGGCAAAGATTTACGACAAGCAAGGCAATCTGGCCACATGGTTTTATAAACAAAGGTACGCAGAGAGATATGTTATATTACTGTCTAACAGAAGAAATGTATTCCAAAGAAAATAGTCCCGCTATCGGTTCCTTTCTTTGGGTTGTCATGCTAAGCATGATCATGAAACCTCAACTTGAATGTAAGAGCAAAATATCGAGGATTTAGTTTGGGAGGCCAGTTAATAGCCCCCGGTAGTGTTCGGCGACAGTCGAGGTCAAGCCGTAAACACTTCGGCCAATGTTATGAATGGCCCGTCATAGTCATCGGATCACTGACCAGTTTACGCTTATTGTGACAGTCAGTTTTCGGCTATCTCCACTAAGGTGCTTAACCATGTGAGCTGGAAGCACAATCGCAGTGGTTCTCCCTTTGCACGCCTAGCCGAACAAAACGGAACGTAGGAAGCAAGTGCAGGAGCCGGGCAACCCAACTATTGACCGAAGACACAATTCGAAACCGATGCATATATAGCAATATCTGAGAATGTTTTTGCCGAATCCCTAAAGGTGTCCGGCGTTGCACTGTGAGACTAATGCTGGAAAAGCACAAATAGTTTAAAAGTGCCAAAAAGCTTGGAAAACCAAGAAATGTCAGTAAAAACATGACGTCCGAACAAGATCAAGTGTTCGGTGCCAATCCAAAAATTGGTCTTAGAAAAAAGAAGTGCTTCTGTCGTCCTTTAACATGACACATCCTATCTCAAGACTTCGAGCGGGTCAGCCTACGGCTTCAACCTCCTATCCTGAGGGCAGAGTACTTCTCATTAGGCCAGTTTAGCAAACTAAACTCTAGCGGCTTTGAGAGAGAAATTAGGCTCCCCGGCTAGTGACCGCACACTCGCGTCGAAAAAAGGAGTGATAAATAATAATAATAGAACTTTGCTACGACTGAGAAGAAGAACACTTATTATAAAACGGCTCAAATAAACTTAAGAGCCCCCAAGTGACTTGGTTAGGAGAATGATTGCATGTACCAAAGTACTTATATCATATCTATGTTCAACCGAACTTTAAACGCGTCTTAACCGACCGTCGGCTTCTCCCTCTTCGGTTAAGGACCGAAAAGTGTTATGTACTCCATCGGTCGAGAATATCGACGGTGTTTCCAATAACCAGGCAATCAGGCCATAAGGCTGTAACAGACAAAGCGCGCTCAGGGAACTTATGCTATATTACTGCGAAGAGTAAGAAGCATCTTCGAAGAAAATAGTACCCCCACTGATACCTTCCTTCGGTGCTCATTGTTATTATGAGACTTGTGCAATAGATTTTTTGTACTCATGAGTTCCGTTGTGTGCCGACCATCATTGAATAACTATAAGAGCGCTAGCTTTCGGCTTCACCCAGTTTGAGGTCCGGCTCGGGTGACCCTATCGTGACAATCGCAGAGGTGCTCCCTTTACTCCCTAGCCGAACAATCGGGAACGTAGGGGTAAACACAAGAGCGAGGCAACCCAGCTTGCAAATTGCTTAAGTCAATGTGGTGCATATTGTGGCGTAATACACGAACAAGGAACGAAGCCGTACAAGTATAATCATATGCAACAGGAAAAGCTTCATAAGGAAGCCCCCAAGTAAACGGGGTATTTGAATTTATGCGTCACAAACAAAGTTTGGACAAGGAAAATTTTTAGAAGCAACTTTTTTCCAAAAAAGTATAATGCTTGGTCGAACCGAACGCAAGTTAGAAATTAAAGCTTTGAGCATGAAAGCGACTTAGCTGGTTAATGTGTTCGGTATTGATGACGCGGTCCGAGCTTGATGCGGGGCAAGGTTCCATCCCTCAAGCCGGTCCCGAGGTGGCGGAGCGGAGAGCTTGACAAGCCGAAGTGGTGACATAGCACGATCAATGCAGACCGGCAGAGTGACGCCGAAGTCCCCGGATCATTTTCCTGTGCACAAAAATAGTGCAAACCGGAGATAATAGTAATAATGATAATTAAAAAAAATCGTTGCATAATAAATAATTTATGCAAAGTGAGTAATAAAAGAAATATGGCCTGGCGCCGAAGTCAATGTCGATGCAGGGCGTCGGCGTGATGCGGTAAAGGCGTAGCAAAGCCTGAATTCGCAGGTCGGTCTGAGCTCCGAGTGCGGCGTTCGCCGGACTATGTACGGAAACTAACCGAACCACCATGCGAGTGTCGTTAATGCAGCCACCATTTGATAGACCTGTGTACATATGACGGACAAACCAGAGTAATAATTCCTTGGGAAAAATGAACCCAAACAAGCAAAAAATACTGGGATTAATAGCACCTGGTTTATTTGTTGTAGCAATCCGAAGGAAGGTGATTCCTAAAATTGGGACCCGCTCCGCACACCCATTGCCTGATGGGCGATAAAACGACAGCATGGCAATGCTGGTAAAGGTTGACTCGTCGAGGCAAAGCCCTCGGCCCAGCTAACGTGACGGAGTTGGTCGGCTAGTGACGCCGAAGTGTCCGGAGTAGGTTGATGAAGAGATGACGAAGCCCCCGGTCCAGCCGAGATGTCGAAGCCTCGATGTTAGCCGATGAGTCGAAGTAGGTCGGCGTGATGGACACCAGCTTGAAGAAGCAATAGTGCGGCCCTGTCGATGCAGGTCGTGACGTGGTCGATGCCGGCTTGATGAAGCGACCATGCGGCGATGCCGGTATGCCCGCTCCGTGTAATCCGTGGGGCGGCGATGTTGGTGATGATTTATCCATCGCGATGCCGGGCTCTTGTTCGGCTTGCCAAGATGATGATCCGAAGAAGTTGAGCTCGGCTCAACAAAGTGACGCCGTGTCTAGCGCAGGTCGGCAGCCGTGGAGTAATATTGCCGGACTGGTTTGACACCAGTATGATGTTGAAGATCATGTTCAAAAGATCTTACAGTTAGTGGGATGTGTTTGGGAACAAAACACAATACCCCATACAAAACTTCCTTCAAAAGGGATGTCCGAAATCCTGTTCATAAAAAAGATGAACTCGGGTCGGATTCGTTTTCGCGCAGAAAACAGATCCGAAAAGTGATACACTAATCAGAAGGTTCCCGGAGTTTGGACGGTCAGATCGAGCCGAAATTTTGAGAGGTGGTAGATATAGGAATTCTGCAGCCGATCAACGGTTGGATCTTCCAAAAGACGTCCGAGCTAGAAGCTGGACACCACGCCCTAAACTCATCCAAATTCCCGTCCAGATTTGACAGGGCTCCGGTATATCGTGGATTGCCAGAGATTCCTCCATCGGAACTCGACGAAATTTTCCAGGGTTGTTGTAGACTCAATTCCGCACAATTCCACCAAAGCGATCGTCAAAGCGATACTCGAGGAGGTGGTGGTGGCAGATACGAGTTTACTGTCCAGAAAAACAGCACAGTCGCTTGAGGGCAATGTTGACGTTGAGCCCCCGAGCTCCATAGATGATTCCTCCGTGATCTTGATAGAGATCGGAGTTGATGTTTGATGAAGGCCCTCGTCCGGACATGGTGATCCGAACACGGGGCGCAATTCTTGGTCGAACCAAGGTGACCAGTCGAGCTGGTGACGAAGATGCCCAAGTCGCAGTTGATCTGCAGGAGAGCCATCGATCCTTTTGTCGATCACACAGCAGAACTCTCAATGAAAGCACCAACGTCGGTGTCAAAACCGGCGGATCTCGGGTAGGAGGTCCCGAACTGTGCGTCAAGGCCGAATGGTAACAGGAGACAAGGGACACGATGTTTTTTACACAGGTTCGGGCCCTCTCGATGGAGGTAATACCCTACTCCTGCTTGATTAATATTGATGATATGGGTAGTATAAGAGTAGATCTACCACGAGATCAAGGAGGCTAAACCCTAAAATCTAGCCTATGGTATGATTGTTGTATATATTGTATATCTATCGACTAGCCTGGCCTCGGTTTATATAATGCACCGGAGGCCTAGGATAACAAGAGTCCTAGCCGAATACGCTGGTGGGGAGAAGTCCTTGTCTTGATCGTCAATTCTTGTGGAATCTTCCTTGTATGCAGTAGCCGTCCGAACTGGCCCATGAGTATACGGCCACGGGGGTCCTCGGCCCAATCTAATAGATCGGGAGACGACGTGGTGAGTACCCCCTAGTCCAGGACACCGTCACCTTCCTCGATAACTTCCAAGGTACATATGTTCGACCTCCGGACGCTGATGACTTAAGCCATATAGTTCAACAGCCCGGAGAGTCCACCAGGAAATTCTGTACTAGGTTCTTAACTAAAAAGAACCAAACCGTCGACTATCCGGATGCCGAAGCCCTAGCAGCCTTCAAACACAACATCCGCGACGAATGACTCGCTCGCCACCTCGGCCAAGAAAAGCCAAAATCCATGGCAGCCCTCACGGCACTCATGACCCGCTTTTGTGCGGGCGAGGACAGTTGGTTGGCCCGTAGCAAAAGCAATGCAAGCAACGCCGACACCCCTGAAGCTAAAACTAGCAAAGACAAGTCTCGACGCAATAGATACAAACGTCAAAACAATAGTGATAACACTAAGGACACGACATTCAATGCCGGATTCAGGGGCTCTAAGTCCGGTCAGCGGAAGAAGCCGTTCCAAAAGAACAATTCAGGCCCATCCACCTTGGACCGCATACTTGATCGTCCGTGCCAGATTCATGGCACCCCAGACAAACCACCCAATCATAAAAATAGAGATTGCTGGGTTTTTAAACAAGCTGACAAATTAAACGCCGAGAACAGGGAAAAGGGATTGCAAAGCGAAGACGATGACAAAGAGCCCCAGCAACTGAACATAGGGGGACAGAAGAAGTTTCCCCCTTAGGTTAAAATGGTGAATATGATATACGCTTCCCACATCCCCAAGAGGGAGCGCAAGCATGCGCTCAGGGACGTCTACGCGATAGAGCCAGTCGCCCCAAAATTTAATTCATGGTCGTCATGCCCGATCACCTTTGATCGCTGAGATCATCCGACCAGTATCCGTCACGGTGGCTCAGCCGCACTTGTCCTAGACCCAATAATTGATGGGTTCCACTTGACTCGCGTCCTTATGGATGGAGGTAGCAACCTTAATATGCTCTATCAGGATACAACGCGAAAAATGGGTATTAACCCATCTCGGATCAAGCCCACCAGGACTACCTTCAAAGGAGTCATACCAGGTGTAGAGGCCCGCTGTACAGGCTCAATCACACTAGAGGTTGTCTTCGGATCTCCGGACAACTTCTGAAGAGAGGAGTTAATCTTCGATATTGTCCCTTTCTGCAACGGCTATCACGCATTGCTCGGATGAACTGCGTTCGCTCGATTCAAGGCAATACCACACTATGCTTATCTCAAGCTCAAGATGCCCGGTCCACGTGGTGTCATAACAGTCAATGGAAATACAGAACACTCCCTCCGTACAGAAGAGCACATAGTTGCCTTAGCAGCAAAAGTACAGAGCGGCCTTCTCAAGCAGAACCTTAATTTGGCTGCCGAGCCCACGAACACCGTTAAGAGGGTCCGAACTACTCTGCAGCAGGGGAGCTCGGCTCGTCAGGAGCTCGACTAGCAATCCGGCCTCCGTCGCCGTTCTGATCAAGTGGTGGCATTCGTGCCGCGCGTACATAACTACGCACTCAAAATCCCATGGGCATCGACGGAGGCATAGCTAGCTTGTGGTTAGTAGTACGACTCAACCGACATCAGATACACACATACTTTCACTTTCACTTGTTTCCTTTCCAGGTCTCAATCCCACAGGCACCATCTGGTGGTCTGGTCATCGGTCCTCTTGAAGGATAAACACACCAAGACGGCGAGAAATGCAGACATATGGGGGACTTTTTAGGTGATTCCGTTAACGATAACTCTACCAGTTTTTCAGGACCCACATGCATCTCTCCCTTGGTTTCGGCATGTCAAATAGCCTGTTGCTTATCGCACTACCTGTATCAATGCGCCTTGACGTACTAATTAAATTACAATGAGAACAGTCTGTGGCTGGAGCTGTAGGACTCCATCTTTTTACCTTCATACCTTTTCTGTTTTCTTTCCTTTTTTTCAGTCCCCCTGTGGATAACCCTATCAGGTAGCACCCGTACACTTTGGTAAGTTTCATGTTCGCCAGGGGCTGCACAACACCCCACACTATGGCAACAAAAGCCCGAACACTTTTTATAAGTATAGTTCGGCACCCCGAATTTAGCATTATATGCATTGGCTCCGAATCATGTCTTTGGAATACTTGGGTTGCCCGTCTCCTGTGCTTGCTACCTTACATTCCACTATATCGGCTAAGGTAGTAAAGGGAGAACTACTCGATTGTGCCTTGGTTTATCCAAAGGAGCACCTCAGTAGAGAAAGCTGAAAACCGACTGTCATGATGCGGTGAGAGCCGGTCAGCTGTTCGGAGGTTGCAAATCGTTGGAGATTTCTTCCGCATTACGCGAAGGATTGGTACTTTTCGATCAGACGCTTATAGCACTCTAGTTTGGATACTAGGGGCTGCACCCATGTTTTTATTGTCACACTCCTATAACTAAGTGAGGGCGTTACAGCCGCATAGTCTGGTTGCCTGGTTCGTTGTGCTAAACAACTCCTTCAAGGACCATCTAATTGGATCAAGATTGTTTAGATTCCATCCCGAACACCCCCGTACTACCTACATGGGGGCAGAAGCCGATGACTGGTTAACCCTCAGATTTCATACAACACGGCCGCACAGGAAGTAAAAATTTAAAAACATAACAAGCATTATATTGCATAAACACTTTGTTCTATCATACAAGGCAGAGGGAGATCGAATGCATTCATTCAAAGATGGTGTCCTTCGCACAATGATCCGCAACAATGCGGGACCCCTCTAAGACATCGCTGAAGTACCGCTCAGGTGTGCGGTGCTCCTTGCCCTCCGGCGGCCCCCCGATCGCTAGCTTGATAGCGTCTAGCTTCGCCCACCAGACCTTGCAATAAGAGAAGGCCAGACGCGTGCCCTCGATGCAGACGGACCACTTGATGACATCCAATCGAGGACAGGCATCCACCAACTTCTTCATGAGGCTGAAGTAGCTGCTGGGAATAGCTTCGGCTGGCCAGAGCCGGATTATCATATCCTTCATGGCTAGTCCGGCCACCCTGTGCAGCTCAACCAGCTATTTCAGCTGATCGCTGAAGGGTACCGGATGTTCTGGCGCGCAATATTGCGACCAGAACAGCTTCTCCGTGGAGCCCACTTCTTCAGCTCGGAAGAACTCCGCAGCGTCGGTCACACTGCATGGCAGATCAGCAAAGGCCCTTGGAGAACTCTGAATCCGGGTTAGTAAAAGAAATTTCCTCTTCAGACTCCTGCTTTGCATATTGAATGCCTTACCTGCCGCGATCTTCCTGGCCTCCTGGATCTCATGGAGGGCGTCCTGGGTTCAATCTGGTCCGCCTCCGCACTCTTACGAGCCTTGGCAAGTTTGGCCTCTTGAGCCGACGCATTGTGCTCCAAGGTCTCGCACTTCCTCACCGCGTCCTGGAGCTCCTGCTGGACTTCGTTGACTCGGGCCTTGAGCCTCTTACGGGCGGCCTGCTCCTTGACAGCCTTTCCTTCGACTTCGACCAGGGCTGCTTTCAGGGCCTCGACCTCGGTCGTCGCCTCTATTCACATCATGGTATTTCGATCATTGCATATCATTTTATCCTTTTACGAATCCATAACATGTTATTACTTACCTTGTTTTTCCTGGAGTTGCCTCTTCACCTGGCCCAGCTCCTCCTCGGCCAATTTCTGCTTCAGTCCAGAGACTTCAGCAGTATGCGAGGCTGCGGCCAACAATGACACATGCGCATACATTTCAGACAAATTCAGTTAGTTTCCTGCGATAGGAGATTGATCCTCTGTCCGGTTTTTTTCTTTTTGAACACCGGAAGTGTCTTAGGGGCTACTGTCTATATTGGGATTTTCTTCTTTTTTTGCGCTGCTTACCTCAAAACCTGTTAACAGGCTGCTGCAGGCTTCGGTTAATCTGCTCTTGGCGGACTGAACCCTTTCAATTATCGTGCCCATAAGGACACGGTGCTCATCCCCAATGGAAGCGCCTCGTAGTGCTTCCAGCAGATTACCCGGTGCCCCTGGTTGGACAGGGGTCACCAGGGGAGCAGGCATCCCCCTTCTTCCGAAGAAGGCCGTGTGCCGGATTCTGGAGCAGCCTCGGTCTCCAGAATTGAGTCCGGCAGAGGGTCGAACTAAGTACGGCCCTCCCCACCAGTCTCCATGGGGATTGATTCCCCTTGGTGTCCGACGACGGGAATTTCTCCTTCTGGCGCCTCCTGAGCCTCTCCCCCGCCTGGAACAGTCCTTCATGACATCACCTCTGCATCATCCTTGGCCTTGGGGGAGTGAGCGGCTGGAGGTGAATCACTGGCCATCGCCTTAGAATCCAGCGAGCCTCCTGACGAGGATCACGGGGAGCTGTTGTGGGCCGGACTATAATAAACATAACCAATCATCTCAATGTAGTGAGGAGGAGAAACTTTATGGGTGGATACAAGTCTTAGTGCTTACGATGCGGCCCGAGGCTTAGCGCGGGGGCGTCTCTCTGGACTGTTGTCGACGTCCCATGCAGAGTTATTCACGAGGGAGCCCTTCCCCTTCTTGGGCGCCTCCGCCTCCAGAGTTGTGGAGGCCGCCTTCTTCTTCCTCCCCCTATCAGGGGGAGAGTTTCTTTCCTCCTCCTCCTCATCCTCGTCGTCTTCGGCGGCAGGGGAACAGGTCTTGTCTTCGGACGTCACGTCCAAAGTGCCCTTGCGGCGGGGGCCACTCCAGACCCCCTTGGCCTTTCCTGTGGCCTTCTTCTTTGGTGCCTTACAAGGCGCCAGCTCCAGCATCTTTGCTAAATGCGGGATGACTGTTTCTTCAGGCAGGGGAGCCGGACACCGGATCTGCTTCGCCTTCTTCAACCAGTCTGAAAAAGCAATGATAATAAAAGCTTAGATATCGCCCTTGAAACAAGCAAGTAGGGGATGTGTTTAAAATAACATACCTCGTTGCGGAGGTGATTTATGTCATGACCACGGTCCGAATCTCTGGCCGGTGGTATCTCGTTTCCTTTGAAGAGCAACTTCCATGCATCTTCGTGAGCTGTTTCGAAGAGCCTTTCCAAGGTGTGGTGCTTTTTCGGGTTGAAATCCCATAGAGGGCGGCTTTGGCTCTGGCAGGGGAGGATCCAGCACACCAGCATAACTTGGATTACATCAACAAGATTGATGTCCCTATCGATCATGCTTTGAATGCGCGTTTGCAGCACAATCTGCTCGTCTGACAAACACCAGTTCGGGCTCTTCTCGACCCAAGAGGTGAGTCGCACGGGAGCGCCGGAGTTGAACGCGGCAGCCGCGGCCCAGGTGGCACCGTGGGGTTCAGTGATGTAGAACCATTGTTTCTGCCATTCCTTGATAGACTCCATGAATGTGCCTTTTGGCCAAGAGACATTGGTGAGCTTGCTCACCATGGCGCCCCCGCACTCTACATGCTGTCCATCCACCACCTTGGGCTTCACGTTAAAGGTTTTGAGCCACAGCCCGAAGTGGGGTTGGATGCGGAGCAAGGCCTCGCACACGGCGATGAACGCCGAGATATTGAGGAAGGAGTTCGGGGATAGATCTGGAAGTCTATCCCGTAATAGAACATTATCCCACGGACGAAGGGGTGGAGTGGAAACCCTAGCCCGTGGAGGAAATGGGGGAGGAACACTACCCTCTCGTCAAGCTTCGGCATGGGAATGATTTGTCCTTGGGCTGGAAGACGGTGGACGATTTCCTTCGCCAGGTACCCGGCCGCCCGAAGTTCGGCGATGCCCTCCTCCTTGATGGAGGAAGCCATCCACTTGCCTTGACCTCTAGATCCGGACATGGTTGAGTGCTTTCTCGAGTGGGAAACAAATGAGAACTTGGGTGCTGGAGCTCAAGAGTGGAAAGGCAGGAAGAAGGTGTGGGGAAAGAAGGAGGCATCTTATCTCCTTATAAGGGCAGTGAATATTGAACTCCACCCCACTCGCCTCAAAATTCGCCTACTCCCAAGGGCTATGTAAATGGCACAGTTGGGTTACCCACGCCCGTATTGATGAGAATCCCGTAATAAGGGGACAGGATCTCTGCTTTGACAAGACATGCCAATGACAACCGCGTCTCGAAACATGGAGCGGCAGACAAAAAACGGTTCGAAATTATGACAGGATGGACGTGATGTCATGTTGTAAAAGTTGTTAGCGGATTGGACTCGTGTATTATTATATTCTCTCTACAGTTGTGTGTGGTGTGTGTTACAGGTCTGGACACGATCAATTCGTCCGAAGACTATTTTGGAGTTTGGAAGGAGGAACCCGGCTTGCAATGCCGAACACAACACTACACACCGGATACCTTGTCATTGAAGACAGGTTCAGGGGCTACTGAGGGAGTCCTGGATTAAGGGGTCCTTGGGCGTCCAGGCAGTTGGCCATGGGCCGGACTGATGGGCTGTGAAGATACGAAGACCGAAGACTGCACCTGTGTCCGAATGGGACTCTCCTTGGCGTGGAAGGCAAGCTTGGCGACCGAATATGCAGATTCCCTTCTTTGTAACCGACCTTGTATAACCGTAGATCCTCCCGGTGTCTATATAAACCGGAGGACTTAGTCCGGAGAGGGGGAGATTCATTATCATAGCCATACAAGCTACGCCTCTAGGGTTTAGCCATTATGATCTCGAGGTAGATCAACTCTTGTAATACTCATATTCATCAATATCAATCAAGCAGGACGTAGGGTATTACCTCCATAGAGAGGGCCCGAACCTGGGTAAACATCGTGTCCCTTGTCTCCTGTTACCATCAACCTTAGACGCACACTTCGGGACCCCCTACACGAGATCCGCTGGTTTTGACACCGACAAGGGGAGCCACGAGGGGCCCACGAGGGTGGGGGGCGCGCCCAAGGGGGTAGGGCGCGCCTCCCTGCCTCGTGGCTTCCTCAAAGCTTCCCTGACGTCTACTCCAAGTCTCTTGGATTGCTTCCGTTCCAAAAATAACTCTTTCGAAGGTTTCATTCTGTTTGGACTCCATTTGATATTCCTTTTCTTCGAAACACTGAAATAGGCAAGAAAACATTAATTTGGGCTGGGCCTCCGGTTAATAGGTTAGTCCCAAAAATAATATAAAAGTGTTTAGTAAAGCCCATAAACATCCAAAACAGATAATATAATAGCATGTAACAATCAAAAATTATAGATACGTTGGAGACGTATCAAGCATCCCCAAGCTTAATTCCCGCTCGCCCTTGAGTAGGTAAATGATAAAAATAGAATTTTTGATGTGGAATTCTACCTAACATATTTATCAATATAATTCTCTTTATTGTGGCAAGAATATTCAGATCCATAAGATTCAAGACAAAAGTTTAATATTGAGATAAAAATAATAATACTTCAAGCATACTAACAAAGTAATCATGTCTTCTCAAAATAACATGGCCAAAGAAAGCTATCCCTACAAAATCATATAGTCTGGCTATGCTCTATCTTCATCACACAAAATATTTAAATCATGCACAACCCCGATGACAAGCCAAGCAATTGTTTCATACTTTTGATGTTCTCAAACTTTTTCAATCTTCACGCAATACATGAGCGTGAGCCATGGACATAGCACTATAGGTGGAATAGAATGGTCGTTTTGGAGAAGACAAAAAGGAGAAGATAGTCTCACATCAACTAGGCGTATCAACGGGCTATGGAGATGCCCATCAATAGATATCAATGTGAGTGAGTAGGGATTGCCATGCAAAGGATGCACTAGAGCTAGAAGTGTATGAAAGCACAAAAAGAAACTAAGTGGGTGTGCATCCAACTCACTTGCTCACGAAGACCTAGGGCATTTTGGGGAAGCCCATCATTGGAATATACAAGCCAAGTTCTATAATGAAAGATTCCCACTAGTATATGAAAGTGACAACATAGGAGACTCTCTATCATGAAGATCACGGTGCTACTTTGAAGCACAAGTGTGGTAAAAGGATAGTAGCATTGCCCCTTCTCTCTTTTTCTCTCATTTTTTTGTTTTTTTGTTTTTTTGGGCCTTCTCTTTTTATGGCCTTTTTTCTCTATTTTTTTCGTCCGGAGTCTCATCCTCACTTGTGGGGGAATCATAGTCTCCATTATCCTTTCTCACATGGGACAATGCTCTAATAATGATGACCATCACACTTTTATTTACTTACAGCTTAAGAGTTACAACTCGATACTTAGAACAAAATATGACTCTATATGAATGCCTCCGGCGGTGTACCGGGATGTGCAATGACTCATGAGTGACATGTATGAAATAATTAGGAATAGTGGTTTTGCCACAAATACGATGTCAACTACATGATTATGCAAAGCAATATGACAATGATGGAGCGTGTCATAATAAATGGAATGGTGGAAAGTTGCATGGCAATATATCTCAGAATGGCTATGGAAATGCCATAATAGGTAGGTATGGTGTCTATTTTGAGGAAGGTATATGGTGGGTGTATGATACGGGCGAAAGGTGCACGGTATTAGAGAGGCTAGCAATGGTGGAAGGGTGAGAGTGCGTATAATCCATGGACTCAACATTAGTCATCAAGAACTCACATACTTATTGTAAAAAGCTATTAGTTAACAAAACGAAGTATTACGCGCATGCTCCTAGGGGGATAGATTGGTAGGAAAAGACCATAGCTCGTCCCCGACCGCCACTCATAAGAAATACAATTAATAAATAAATCATGCTCCGACTTAATCACATAACGGTTCACCATACGTGCATGCTACGGGAATCACAAACTTTAACACAAGTATCTCTCAAATTCACAACTACTCAACTAGCATGACTCTAATATCACCATCTTCATATCTCAAAACAATCATCAAGTATCAAACTTCTCATAGTATTCAATGCACTTTATATGGAAGTTTTTATTATACCCATCATGGATGCCTATCATATTAGGACTAATTTCATAACCAAAGCAAATTACCATGTTGTTCTAAAAGACTCTCAAAATAATATAAGTGAAGTATGAGAGATCAATAATTTCTATAAAATAAAACCACCACCGTGCTCAAAAAAGATATAAGTGAAGCACTAGAGCAAATGACAAACTACTCCAAAAGATATAAGTGAAGATCAATGAGTAGTCGAATAATTATGCAACAATGTGAAGACTCTCTAACATTTAAGAATTTCATATCTTGGTATTTTATTCAAACAACAAGCAAAAGAAAAGAAAAGAAAATGACGCTCCAAGCAAAACACATATCATGTGGTGAATAAAAATATGGCTCCAAGTAAAGTTACCGATGAACGAAGACGGAAGAGGGGATGCCATCCGGGTAATCCCCAATCTTAGGCTCTTGGGTTGCCTCCCAACAAGCGCTATCGTTTAACGCCCCTAGCTAGGCATGATGATTTCAATGATGCTCACATAAAAGATAAGAACTGTAACATGAAGAGAGCATCATGAAGAATATGACTAGAACATTTAAGTCTAACCCACTTCCTATGCATAGGGATTTTGTGAGCAAACAACTTATGGGAACAGGAATTAACTTGCATAGGAAGGTGAAACAAGCATAACTTCCGGATTTTAAGCACATAGAGAGGAAACTTGGTATTATTGCAATACCTATAAGCATATATTCCTCCCTCATAATAAATTTAAGTAGAATTATGAATGAATTCAACAATATAACCATCACATAATGCATTCTTTTCATGATCTACAAGCATAGAAATTTTATTACTCTCCACACAAGCAAAATTCTTCTCATTCGGAATAGTGGGAATATCATAAGAGACTCAAATACTATAAATTGTCTCCACATTAAAAGAGTAATGTTCAAAAAAAGGGTAATCCTAATCATGACAAGTTTTATAAATATAATCATCACTACTTTTTATAGCATACGTGTCATCACAATAATCATCATAAGTAGCAACTTTGTTCTCATCATAATCAATTGAAACCTCTTCCAAGATAGTGGAATAATTACTAAATAAAGTCATGACCTCTCCAAATCCACTTTCATAATTATCACAATAAGATTCAACATCCTCCAAAATAGTGGGGTCATTACTTCGTAAATTTTACACTCTTCCAAACCCACTTTCATCAATATAATCATCACAAGTAGGAGGCATGCTATCATAACAAATTTGCATATCAAAACTTGGGAGGCTAGATATATCATCTTCATTAAACATAGCATCCCCAAGCTTGGGACAAACATTAATTGCAGCAAATATATTCTCAAACATGTCATTCTCATCAAACATAGCATCCCCAAGCTTGGGCCTTTTCATATCATAAGCATAATCACTCTCATCATTAATAGTATGGATATCACCGATAGTATAGCAATTATCATCATCACAATGAGTAATAGGGGCAACATAATTTGGGAGGGATACCTTTTCACCTTTACTTCTCCGTCTTTTCTTTTTATTCTTCACATTATGTGTGGGTTCAATCCTCTTTTTGGAGCTCCTTATTGATGAGATTGGTTGAATAAAAGGCTCCTCCTTGTTACCTGATCCATCATAAGAAATAATAGAAGGATATTGGGAAGCCTATTCCCTTTCATTAGTATTCTCTTCATCCTCTATTTGTTTTCTTTTCTTTATGTAATTGGCAATATAAGGACTTTCAATGCAATTCACCGAACAATACATAACACTTTCTTCTAGATCAATATCGAGGAATTTCTCAAGGTTATATTCTGGAATATGCTTACTTATACGTTTCATTTCTTCATAACCCAAAAGCAAACTAAGTTCATTATAATGTGCAAGGGAAATCAAATCATCACAATTTTTGGACACGATACGATCATGAAACAATTTGCATTAGAGATTTAAATGACCATGTCATTGCAAAGTTCACAAGTATGGCGAAGAAATTTTAAATTTTCAGCACAAACATCTAGCCTTTCTTGCAACCACTTAGTTTCCAAATACTTATGCCTCTTGCAAAATCTATCTTCCCTATTTGGTGTGTACTTGCAAACTCTATGCACTCCACAAAAATTGACATGCTTATAAGAGACATTTTCATCATGACTAGTGCAATCATCATTAGTA
Source organism: Triticum dicoccoides (assembly GCF_002162155.2). Classification (NCBI taxonomy): domain Eukaryota; kingdom Viridiplantae; phylum Streptophyta; class Magnoliopsida; order Poales; family Poaceae; genus Triticum; species Triticum dicoccoides. The sequence continues at coordinate 36,953,308 of NC_041392.1, forward strand.
ATATGGATATTCAAGGAGTTCATACTAACAACATTGCAATCATGCTCATCATTCAAAGATTTAGTGCCAAACATTTTATAGACTTCTTCTTCTAGCAGTTGAGCACAATTTTCCTTTCCATCATTCTCATGAAAAATATTAAAACGATGAAGCGTATGAGGCAAACTAAATTCCATTTTTTGTAATATTCTTTTATAAACTAAACTAGTGATAAAACAAGAAACTAAAAGATTCAATTGTAAGATCTAAAGATATACCTTCAAGCACTCTCCTCCCTGGCAACGGCGCCAGAAAAGAGCTTGATGTCTACTACACAACCTTCTTCTTGTAGACGTTGTTGGGCCTCCAAGTGCAGAGGTTTGTAGGACAGTAGCAGATTTCCCTCAAGTGGATGACCTAAGGTTTATCAATCCGTGGGAAGCGTAGGATGAAGATGGTCTCTCTCAAACAACCCTGCAACCAAATAACAAAGAGTCTCTTGTGTCCCCAACACACCCAATACAATGGTAAATTGTATAGGTGCACTAGTTCGGCGAAGAGATGGTGATACAAGTGCAATATGGATGGTAGATATATGTTTTTGTAATTTGAAAATATAAAAACAGCAAGGTAACTAATGATAAAAGTGAGCAGAAACGGTATTGCAATGCTTTGAAACAAGGCCTAGGGTTCGTACTTTCACTAGTGCAAGCTCTCTCAACAATAATAACATAATTGGATCATATAACTATCCCTCAAATTGCAACAAAGAGTCACTCCAAGGTCACTAATAGCGGAGAACAAACGAAGAGATTATGGTAGGGTACGAAACCACCTCAAAGTTATTCTTTCTGATCGATCTATTCAAGAGTTCGTACTAGAATAACACCTTAAGACACAAATCAACCAAAACCCTAATGTCACCTTGATACTCCAATGTCACCTCAAGTATCCATGGGTATGATTATACGATATGCATCACACAATCTTAGATTCATCTATTCAACCAATACAAAGAACATCAAAGAGTGCCCCAAAGTTTCTACCGAAGAGTCAAGACGAAAACGTGTGCCAACCCCTATGCATAAGTTCACGAGCGGAACCCGCAAGTTGATCACCGAAACATACACCAAGTGGATCACGTGAATATCCCAATGTAACCACAGTTAAGCACATGCAAGACATACATCAAGTGTTCTCAAATCCTTAAAGACTCAATCCGATAAGATCACTTCAAAGGGAAAACTCAATCCATTACAAGAGATTAGAGGGGTATAAACATCATAAGATCCAACTATAATAGCAAAGCTCGTGATACATCAAGATCGTGCCGAATCAAGAACACGAGAGAGAGATCAAACACATAGCTACTGGTAAATACCCTCAGCCCCGAGGGTGAACTACTCCCTCCTCGTCATGGAGAGCTCCGGCATGATGAAGATGGGAACCAGAGAGGGATTCCCCCCTTCGGTAGGGTGCCGAAACAGGTCTAGATTGGTTTTAGGTGGCTACGGAGGCTTCTGGCGGCGGAACTCCAGATCTATTCTGCTCCCCGATGTTTTTAGGGTATATGGACATATATAGGCAAAAGAAGTCGGTCAGGGGAGCCACGAGGGGCCCACGAGGGTGGGTGGCGTGCCCAGGGGGGTAGGGAGCGCCTCCCTGCCTCGTGGCTTCCTCGAAGCTTCCCTGACGTCTACTCCAAGTCTCCTGGATTGCTTCTGTTCCATAAATAACTCTCCCAAAGGTTTCATTCCGTTTGGAATCCGTTTGATATTCCTTTTCTTCGAAACACTGAAATAGCCAAGAAAACAACAATTTGGGCTGGGCCTCCGGTTAATAGGTTAGTCCCAAAAATAATATAAAAGTGTTTAGTAAAGCCCATAAACATCCAAAACAGATAATATAATAGCATGGAACAATAAAAAATTATAGATACGTTGGAGACGTATCACACATCATCAACATCTATCAGGTTCCTAATCACAAATCTCATCTCCTTTCAATTTACATTATTTGCCATTTGCCTCTCGTTTTCATCTCCCCACTTCACAAAATTTGCCGTTTTATCCGCCCTCTTTTTAAGTTCACCCTTTTCTCATCAGATATGTTTTTGTGTGCAATCTTGCATGTTTTTTTGTTATGGCCAGTGTTGGTGTCAAAACTGGCTGATCTCGGGTAGGGGGTCCCGAACTGTGTGTCCGAGGATCGAAGGTAACTAGAGACAAAGGGGAAATGATGTTTACCCAGGTTCAGGCCCTCTTAATGGAGGTAAAACCCTACTTCCTGCTTGATTGACTTTGATGAGTATAGGGTTTACAAGAGTTGATCTACCTCGAGATCGTAATGGCTAAACCCCAGCTGTCTAGCCTATGTGAATTTCGATTTCCTCTATGGACTAAACCCTCTGGTTTATATAGAAACCGGAGGGGCCTAGGGTTGTGCAGAGTCAGCTTATAGAGAAAGGAAACCATACATCCGGACTCCAGACTTGCCATCCATGCAAAGGAGAGTCCCATCTGGACACGAGGGAAGATTCCCACTTTGTATCTTCACGACCCATCAGTCTGGCCCACAACCCACGGGCCGGACACCTGAGGACCCCTTAATCCAGGACTCCCTCAGTAGCGCCTGAACCAGTCTTCAATGACAATGTGTTCGGTACGCAGATTGTCTTCGGCATTGCAAGGCTGGTTCCCCCTCCAAATACTTCAAGGTATTCTTCTGAATAAGAGAACTGTATCCGGCTCTGTATGACAGCCACAACCCTCAACCACAAAGGAAATATACTTAATCAAACCATAGTCTGTCTATTACCAACTTTTTTGGTGAAACATTACGTCTAGCCTCTTTATCATTTCGAACTGTTTTTAGCCTCCCGCTTCACGTTTCGAGGCGCAACCTCCATTGACACGTCTTGTCAAAACAGAGATAGTGTCCCCTTATTGCGGGAATCTAATCAATACGGGTTTGGGTAATCCAACCGTGCCATTCGCATGACCCCTTGGGAACAGGCGAATTTTAAGGCTCGAGGGGGGGCGTTTGATATTTACTGCCTATATAAGCGGATAAAGATCCCCTCTTTTCACCCCACGCCTCCTCCCTTCCCCTGCTTTCCCATCCTCGAGCTCCAATGCCCAAGTTTCGATCTTTCCCACCGTCTCCAACCTCTCCGACCATGTCCGGATCAGGCTCTCAGGGCAAGTGGATGACCTCCTCCGCTACGGAGAAGGACGTCAAGGAGCTCCTAGAAGCGTGGTACCTAGCTGCGGATGTTGCACACATGATCCCTGCCGAAAAGCAAGTCATCCCCACTCCAGAGCCCGGCGAGAGAGTGGTTTTTATCCCCCACTTCCTCTGTGGACCAGGGTTTCCTCTTCACCCTTTCGTCTGTGGCCCCATGTTCTATTACGGGCTAGATTTCCACGATCTAGCCCCAAACTCCTTCCTCCACATCTCGACGTTTATCATCATGTGCGAGGTGCTCCACCGCACCCCCCACTTTGGTCTATGGCTCAAGGTTTTCAACGTGAAGCCAAAGCTGGTCGACGGGCAACACGCGGACTGCAGAGGCGCCATGGTGAGCAAGCTCCCCAATGTCACCTGGCCCAAAGGGGCCTTCGTGGAAACTGTCAAGATATGGCAGCAGGAGTGGTTCTACATCACCGAACCTCATGGCGTCAACTGGGCGGCCACTCCTGAGTTTAGATCCGGACCCCAATGCGGCTCGCGTTGTGGACCAACAAGGGTCTGGACTGTGGGTCAACCGACGAAGTGATGATGCTGCAAAAGCGCATCAAAAATATTATAGAGAAGGACACCAGTCTCACTGATGTGATTCAGGTGATACTTTTCCGTTGGATCCACCCCTGTCAGTGCCGGCCTCTCCATATGTGGGAGTTCAATCCGGGAGGGCCGCGAACCCTGCAACGATTCTTTGGCACAATGCACGAAGAGATCTGGAAGCTGCTCTTGAAGGCCCAGAAGACATGGTCGGAGATGACCGACGACATCGGCCTCGACAGCGTGCATCCGTCCACCCCGGTAAGTATTTAGTTATCAAACATAACTTCAGTTCACAAATAAAAGGGTATATATGCTGAGCCTTCTATCCTTCAATCAGGGCTAGACAAAGAAGGCAGATCAAGTGTCCGGCTCCGCTACCAGAAGACCTAGCCATTCCTCTGCTAATGAGGATGCTGGTTCCGGTGCTGGATCATGCGCCGGCGAAGAAGGCCAAGAAGAAGAGCAAGGAGGCTATGTCCGGAGAGACCGAAGCTCCCTCCTCCCACGAGGAAGATGAAGACAAAGAGGAGGAGGAGGCTGAAAGCGACTCTCCTCTTAAGGGAAGAAGAAGAAAAGGGCAGCCTCCATAGATCTGGTGGCGGAGGCGTCCAAGAGGGGGAAGATATCCCTCTCGGATGGCTCATATTCGGATGCCGAAGCCATCCCCAAGCGGCACCCCAGGGCGAAGCCCCTGGCCGAATCGTAAGTATCCAAGGATGCTTTAAATACATCCGGTCTTTTACGAGTTGTAGGATAACATATTATATTATGTGTTTCAATCTGGCCTGTGACCTCCCTCAACTATCATCATCTTCAGGGAACTCTTTGGCGCCGGAGATGGTGGAGAGCGAGACGCCTCCACGCCACCCACCGCAGATGACACCGAGGTGTTATCCCAAAGGACCTCTCCGGGCCACAAAGAGGTGCGGGAGGCCGCCAATACGATGCTAGAGGGTAATGCCTCGGTTGCAGAGAACATGGGGGGCACAAACCCCATGGAGACTAACGACGGGGGCCCTGACCAGTCCGGCCCCCAACCGAACAGCATTCTGGAGACCCATGTGGCTCCGGAATCGAGTGGGAAACCCTCTTCAAAGGACGGGGAGCGCAAACTCTGGCGACGACCTTCACTAATCCGGAGGCGCCGAACACTTTGATGGAGGCACTACGATGTGCATCCATCGTGGAGGAGCACTGCACCCTGATGGGCGTGGTGGTTGAGAAGGTTCGGTCCGCCAAGAGTGGGCTGAACGAAGCCTTCACCAGCCTACTAACAGGCTTCAAGGTATGCGATGTAATATTTTTAGCTGCTTTTCATATGAAAAATATGCATGTGTATATAGTAGCCCCTGAGACTCTGTTCGGTTTTGAAAGACGGCCGAACAGAGGATCCAATAATAATCGTAGGAGGCAACGTACTAGTCTATTGGTAAACAGGCTTCCCTGTTAGTGGCGACCGCCCAGGCCGCTAAAGTTTCCGAACTCAAGTGGAAGCTGCAGCTGGCCGATGATGATATCGTCCGCATTAACAAGCGGTTCGACGAGGCGCAAGGTATGTTTGAAAAATCATTTACACACCCAAAGTGGTATGCCAATGCGGAGTCTAAGCTCATGTGTTGCGCTGATCATTATTGCAGGTAGTGCGGCCGAGGTCGAGACCCTGAAGAACGCCCTCGCCCAAGCCAAGGAGCAGGCACAGGTGAGCCAAGCGGCCGCTGATAAAGCGGCTGCAGATTTAAAGGCCGGGCAGGTCACCCGCCGCCAGTATAAGGAGCGGGTGACCAAAGTGGAGCAAGAGCTCAAGGATGCCGCCAGCAAGTGCGAGGCCTTGGAGGAGAAGAAGAAGGCCCAAGCGGTCGATCTCACCAAGGCTCTCCAGGAGGACAAGGAGGCGCGGACCGAGTCCTGGGTGGCTCGCGAGGAGATCAAGCAGGCCGGACAGATAGCGGCTGGTAAGCCCTTTCTTTTACATGCCAAAATTTGTACATAAGGGAAAGCTGTATACGGGGCCTAAAAAGGTTGGTCTTGAAGATCTCATTGATGCCCTGCTGCACGTCTGCGTCGCTTTCGCCTTTGTGGGAGAGATCCCTTGAGAGGAATGGTCCACGGTCGTTTATACGAAAACATGCCCAGAAAGAGTCCTTGCACGACCGTGGAGTAGCTAGGCTTTAATGCACCTGTGGTATTGAAAACAAAAGATCGAAGGAAGAATGTCAAGGTCACATAGGGTCGAGCCGCACTATAGACCTATCTGCATTGTGCCTTCGTCGTTGCCCATGTTATTTTGAGTGTGTAATTATGCACAAGCGGTACATATGCCGCAGATGTGTGCGGCGATCGACGGAGGCGAAACTGCTGGTCTAGCTCCGGAGTCGCCGAGCTGTCATCATGTAGAGTAGATCGGAAGCGTTTGACAGTGTTCGGGGGCTTGATGGCTGATGGGGTGTCCGGTCTAAGGAGGCCGCTCTGCACTTCTGCCGCAAGGGCCGCGGTATGCTCCTTAGTGCAGAGGGAGCACTTCATGTTTCCATTGACTGTGATAACACCGCGGGGCACGGGCATTTTGAGCTTCAAGTAAGCATAATGCGGGACCGCATTGAAGCGAGTGAAGGCGGTTCGTCTGAGCAGTGCGTGATAACCACTGCGGAAGGGGACGATGTCGAAGATCAAGTCTTCGCTTCGGAAGTTATCTGGTGAACCGAAGACTATTTCCAATGTTATTGAGCCCGTGCAGCGGCCTTCCACGCCGGGTATCACTCCTTTAAAGGTGGTGTTAGTAGGCTTGATTCTTGATGGGTCAATACCCATTTTGCGGACCGTGTCTTGATAAATAAAGTTAAGACTGCTGCCGCCGTCCATGAGGACTCGGGTGAGATGGAATCCGTAGATGATTGGATCAAGGACCAAGGCTGCCGAACCTCCATGACGGATATTGCTCAGGTGGTCCTTACGATAGAAGGTGATCACACAAGCCGACCAGGGGTTGAATTTTGGGGTGACCGGCTGTACGACGTATACGTCCCTTAGTGCACGCTTGCGCTCCCTCTTAGGGATATGAGTGACATATATCATATTCACTGTTTCTACCTCAGGGGGAATTTCTTATGCCCTCCTGTGTTTGGTGGGCGGGGCTCATCCTCATCCTCGCTTGGCGGCCCTTTCCCCTTGTGTTCAGTATTTAGCTTATCAGCCTATTTGAAGACCCAACAATTTCTGTTGGAGTGGTTTGCAGGCTTGTCGGGGGTACCATGAATCTGGCAAGGCCGATCAAGTATCTTGTCTAAATTGGATGGGCCATCCCTGTTTCCTTTGAATGGCTTCTTTCGTTGAACGGGTTTAGAGCCACTAAATCCGGCGTTGACCGCCGTGTCTTCGGTATCTTCGTTGTTGCTTCGACGCTTGTGTTTATTGCGTCGTGGCCTACCGTTGCCATCTCTAGCTTTGGAGGTGCCAGTGTCGCTGGTACTGTTGCTTCTATGAGCTAACCAACTGTCTTCTCCTGCGCAAAAGCGGGTCATGAGTGCGGTAAGGGCTGCCATGGATTTCGGCTTCTCTTGGCCAAGGTGTTGGGCGAGCCATTCGTCATGGACATTGTGTTTAAAGGCCACGAGGGCTTCGGCGTCTAGACAATCGGCGATTTTGTTCTTTTTAATTAAGAACCTAGTCTAGAGTTTACGGGCTGACTCACCGGGTTGCTGGACTATATGACTAAGGTCATCGGCGTCCGGAGGCCGGACATAGGTACCTTGAAAGTTACCTCTAAAGGCATCCTCCACATCTTCCTAGCTACTAATGGAGTTCTCTAGGAGGCTGTTTAACCAGTGTCGTGCTGGTCCTTTCTACTTCAAGGGGAGGTATTTGATGGCGTGGAGATCGTCGCCGCAAGCCATGTGAATATGGAGAAGAAAGTCTTCAATCCATACCGCGGGGATCAGTCATTCCATTGTATGCTTCAATGTTTGTGGGTTTAAACCATTCTGGGAACTAGTGCTGCATTATCTCATCGGTAAAGCATAAGGGGTGTGCGGCGCCTCTGTATCGGGCAATGTCTCGACGGAGTTCGGATGACATTCGTAATCGGTTTTTGGCCCGGGTGAGGTTATGCCTGTCGTGCCAGGCTTGGTGGCCGTCGTCTCGCGTTGGGGCACACCCCCTTGATCCATAGATTGATCTGGCCTGACTGACTCTATTGTCCAGGTCCTTGCATAAGTCATAGGTATAGCCCGGAGTTGCTACCTCTTTGCCTCGATGGCGAGGTGGTAGGGGCTGGTGTTCGGCATAAGCAGCCGCTTTATCTCGCCCACGTGGTGGTTGGTCTGGTTCATCAGCGTGGTCATATCTCGACGGTATTGGCTCAAGGGCCTCGTTGTCGAATTGTGGTAGTAGCCGACGCTTTGGATAACTCTTTGTTGGGCACTCGAGGCTGTATTCTTCGGCAGCTAGGACTTGGGTCCATCTGTCGTTGAGGGTATCCTGTTCGGCTTGGAGCCATTGCTGCTTCTTCTTTAGACTTCACGCAATTGCGATTAGCTGACGCTTAAAGCGCTCTTGCTCGAGGGGTTCCTCTAGCACGATGAAGTCTTCGTTGCCGAGGCTGACATCATCCTTGGAGATCGGTAGATAGTTACTATCTTCCGAGTCCTCATTCTCGACTGGCTCGTTGGGGTTGACTTGTCCCTCCTCCCATTCATCCTGCTCGGATGCAGATTCGAACGGGTCTTCGGCATTTTCGGCATCGCCGGGGTGTTATTTTCTCTGGTGCCGGTGTCACTTTCCTTTTCGCGACGCAATTTTGAGGGGCGCTGCTGATGTCGACGTTTTGGTGGTGCCTCGTTGTCTTCCTCTTTGGGTGTATCCACCTTGTACACATCATATGTGGAGGTAGCCGTCCAACGCCCGGTGAATGGCGGGTCTTGGCTTTGTTTGTCTCCGGCATTGTCATCCATACCGTCGATGTCTTCGCAGGCGTAATCTAGCATGTCGGCCAGATCCTCGACAGTGGCTATTAAGTGGGTGGTGGGTGGGACGTAAAATTCCCCGCTCTCAGCCTCTAGTCCGGGCTGGGTGTAGTTCGGAGGTGATACTTCGATAATGGCGAGGGATCGCATTAAGTCCAAGGCCTCGTTTAAGAGCGAAGGCGGGATGAGGGACCGAGGACCTGTAGAGCTGGGCATGGCAGATTCCAGGCTGTGCTCACCAGATGCAGACCTCGAGAGTTCGGAGTTTGCATCCTGAGGCGGGTTCGGCTCTCCGATGACAGGGAGAGTCCTTCTTGATTCCAGGCTCGCCGAAGACATATTTGCCTCTAGGTCTCCGAAGAAAAGTTCCATAGTAGGAGAGTGTCTAGTGGATTTCAGATACCCATCTTCGGATGAAGTATCTGCCCTGGATCTAAGGCCAGGGCAAGGATGATAGTTGGTTGATACATATCCAACGTATCTATAATTTTTGATTGTTCCATGCTACTATATTATCCATCTAGGATGTTTTATATGCTATTTTATATGATTTTTGGTACTAACCTATTAACCTAGAGCCAAGTGCCAGTTTATGTTTTTTTCTTGTTTTTGAGTTTTACAGAAAAGGAATACCAAACGGAGTCCAATGGACGTGCCAATTTTGACGATTTTTTATGGACCAAAAGAAGCTCCCGGAGTAAAAGAGTTGGGCCAGAAGAGTCCCGGGCCGTCCACGAGGGTGGGGGGCACGCCCTACCCCCTGGGCGCGCCTTCCTATCTCGTGGACGACTCGGGGACCCCCCTGACTTGTTCCCGATGCCAAAAATTCCTATAAATACAGAAACCTCCATCAAATAACCTAGATCGGGAGTTCCGCCGCCACAAGCCTCTGTAGCCACCTAAAACCAATCTAGACCCGTTCGGGCACCCTGCCGGATGGGGGAATCCCTCTCCGGTGGCCATGTTCATCATCCCGGTGCACTCCGTGACGAGGAGGGAGTAGTTCACCCTCGGGGCTGAGGGTATGTACTAGTAGCTATGTGTTTGATCTCTCTCTCTCTCGTGTTCTTGATTCGGCACGATCTTGATGTATCGCGAGTATTATAGTTAGATCTTATGATATTTCTCCCCCTCTACTCTCTTGTAATGGATTGAGTTTTCCCTTTGAAGTTATCTTATCGGATTGAGTCTTTAAGTATTTGAGAACACTTGATGTATGTCATGCATGTGCTTATCTATGGTGACAATGGGATATTCACATGATCCACTTGATGTATGTTTTGGTGATCAACTTGCAAGTTCCGTTACCTCGTGAACTTATGCACATGGGTTGGCACACGTTTTTTTCTTGACTCTCCGGTAGAACTTTGGGGCACTCTTTGAAGTTCTTTATGTTGGTTGAATAGATGAATCTGAGATTGTGTGATGCATATCATATAATCATACCCGCGGATACTTGAGGTGACATTGGAGTATCTAGGTGACATTAGGGTTTTGGTTGATTTGTGTCTTAAGGTGTTATTCTAGTACGAACTCTAGGATAGATCGAACAGAAAGAATAGCTTCGTGTTATTCTACTATGGACTCTTGAATAGATCGATCAGAAAGAATAACTTTGAGGTGGTTTTATACCGTACAATAATCTCTTCATTTGTTCTCCGCTATCAGTGACTTTGGAGTGACTCTTTGTTGCATGTCGAGGGATAGTTATATGATCCAATTATGTAATTATTGTTGAGAGAACTTGCACTAGTGAAAGTATGAACCCTAGGCCTTGTTTCAACGCATTGCAATACCGTTTACGCTCCTTTTATCATTAGTTACATTGCTGTTTTTATATTTTCAGATTACAAAAACCTATATCTACCATCCATATTTCACTTGTATCACCATCTCTTCGCCGAACTAGTGCACCTATACAATTTACCATTGTATTGGGTGTGTTGGGGACACAAGAGACTCTTTCTTGTTTGGTTGCAGGGTTATTTGAGAGAGACCATCTTCATCCTATGCCTCCCACAGATTGATAAACCTTAGGTCATCCACTTGAGGGAAATTTGCTACTGTCCTACAAACCTCTGCACTTGGAGGCCCAACAACGTCTACAAGAAGAAGGTTGTGTAGTAGACATCAAGCTCTTTTCTCGCGCTGTTGCCGTGGAGGTTAGCGCTTGAAGGTATATCTTTAGATCTTGCAATCGTATCTTTTAGTTTCTTGTTTTATCACTAGTTTAGTTTATTAAAGAAAACTACAAAAAATGGAATTGAGGGTGCCTCATATGCTGCATCTTTTTAATATCTTTCGTGAAAATGATGGAAAGAAAAATTGTGCGCAAGTGTTAGAAGAAGAATGCATTAAAATGGTTGGTACTAAATATTTGAATGATGAGCATGATTGCAACGTTCTTAGTATGAACGCTTTGAATATCCATAGTACTAATGATGATTGCACTAGTCATGATGAAAATGTCTCTTATAAGCATGTCAATTTTTGTGGAGTGCATATAGTTTGCAAGCACACACCAAATAGGGAAGATAGATTTTGCAAGAGGCATAATTATTTAGAAACTAAATGGTTGCAAGAGAGGCTAAATGCTTGTGCTAAAAATTTAAAATTTCTTTGCCATCCTTGTGAACTTTGCAATGAACATGATCATTTAACTCTCCAATGCAAATTGTTTCATGATCGAATCGTGTCCAAAATTGTGATGACTTGATTTCCCTTGCACATCATAATGAACTTAGTTTCCTAGTGGGTTATGAAGAAATGAAACGTATAAATAAGGATCTTCCAGAATTTGTCCTTGATAAAGTTCTTGATTTTGATTTAGAGGAAATTTATATGTATTGTGCGGTGAATTGCATTGAAAATCCTTATATTGCCAATTACATAAAGACAAGAAAACAAATAGAAGATGAAGAAAATACTAATGAAAGGGAAGAGACTTCCCAATATCCTCCTATTAGTTCTTATGATGGATCAGGTGATGAGGAGGAGCCTTCTATTCAACCAATCTCATTAATAAGGAGCTCCAAAAAGAGGATTAAACCCACACATAATGTGAAGAAGAAAAAGAAAAGACAGAGTAGAAAAGGTAAAAAGGTATCACTCCCAAATGATGTTGCTCCTATTACTGATTGTGATGATGATAATTGCTATACTATTGGTGCTATCCATACTATTAATGATAAGAGTGATTATGCTTATGATATGAAATGGCCCAAACTTGTGGATGCTATGTTTGATGAGAATGACATGTTTGAGATTTTATTTGCCGCAATTAATGTTTGTCCCAAGCTTGGGGATGCTATGTTTAATAAAGATGATATTTTTAGCCTCCCAAGTTTTGATATGCAAATTTATTGTGATGATAGCATGCATCCTATTTATGATGGTTATATTGATGAAAGTGGGTTTGGATGAGTGTCAACTTTAGGAAGTAATGATCCCACTATTTTGGAGGGTGTTGAATCTTATTGTGACAATTATGAAAGTGGATTTGGAGAGGTCATGACTTTATTTAGTAATGATTCCACTATCTTGGAAGAGGTTTCAATTAATTGTGATGAGAACAAAGTTGTTACTTATGATGATTATTGTGATGACACTTATGCTATAAAAAGTAGTGATGATTATATTTATAGAACATTTCATGATTCCCCTTTTTCTGAACATTACTCTTTTAATGTGGAAACAATTTATAATATTCGAGTTTATTATGATACTCCCACTATTCCTAATGAGAAGAATTTTGCTTATGTGGAGAATAGTAAATTTTCTATGCTTGTAGATCATCAAAAGAATGTTTAATGTGATGGTTATATTGTTGAATTCATTCATGATGCTACTGAAATTTATTATGAGGGAGTAATATATGCTTCTAGGAATTGCAATAATATCAAGTTTCCTCTCTATGTGCTTAAAGTTTAAAGTTATGCTTGTTTTGCCTTCCTATGCTAGTTGATTATTGTTCCCATAAGTTGTTTGCTCACAAAATCCCTATGCATAGGAAGTGGGTTAGACTTAAATGTGCTAGTCATATTCTTCATGATGCTCTCTTTATGTTACAATTATTATCTTTTATGTGAGCACCATTGAAATCGTCATGCCTAACTAGGGGCGTTAAACGATAGCGCTTGTTGGGAGGAAACCCGAGGGAGTCCTGGATTAGGGGGTCTCCGGACAGCCGGACTATATCCTTTGGCCGGACTGTTGGACTATGAAGATACAAGATTGAAGACTTCGTATCGTGTTCGGATGGGACGTTTCTTGGCGTGGAAGGCAAGCTTGGCAATACGGATATGTAGATATCCTCCCTTGTAACCGATTCTGTGTAACCCTAGCCCCCTCCAGTGTCTATATAAACCGGAGGGTTTAGTCCGTAGGACAACATACAATCATACCATAGGCTAGATTCTAGGGTTTAGCCTCTATGATCTCGTGGTAGATCAACTCTTGTAATACTCATATCATCAAGATCAATCAAGCAGGACGTAGGGTATTACCTCCATCAAGAGGGCCCGAACCTGGGTAAACATCATTTCCCCTGCCTCCTGTTACCATCCGCCTTAGACGCACAGTTCTGGACCCCCTACCCGAGATTCGCCGGTTTTGACACCGACATTGGTGCTTTCATTGAGAGTTCCACTGTGCCGTCACTGTAAGGCTCGATGGCCCCTTCGATCATCAGTAACGATGCGGTCCAGGGTGAGGTTTTCCTCCCCGGACAGATCTTCGTATTCGACGGCTTCGCACTGCGGGCCAATTCGCTTGGCCATCTGGAGCAGATCGAGAGCTAGGCCCCTTGCCATCAGGCCAGGTTCGGAAACTTAAACTACACTGCCGACATCCACGGAGACTTGATCTTCGACGGATTCGAACCCATGTCAGGTGCGCCGCACAATCACGACGAGCATGACGTAACTCTGCCGTCGGACAGTGTTCGGGAGATCGCATCTACAACTACTCCGACCCTCAATCTGGAGCAAATTGCACCATCCGAGGATGAGTGGATAGACCCTGCCATGGAGGCCGAACTCTTAGTGGCGATAGAGCCTAATACTGACTTCACTCCTTGCGAGAGCCGTGTCGCCGAACAATTGGATTCGTCCCCGGCCATAGGCTCCGAACCGCCTGCGTCCGTGCCTATCGAATCCGATTGGGCACCGATCATGGAGTTTACTTCCGCGGATATCTTTTAGCACTCGCCTTTCGGTGATGTGCTAAATTCATTAAGGTCTCTCTCCTTGACAGGGGAACCTTGGCCGAACTATGTCCGGCTGGAATGGGATACGGACGACGAAGAAATTCGCTCCCCACCCACCACCCACTTAGTAGCCACTGTCGACGATCTAACCGACGTGCTTGATTTCGACTCCAAAGACATCGACGGCATGGACGACGATGCAGGAAAGGATCATGAACTAGTGCCCATAGGGCACTGGACAGCCACTTCATCACATGACATATACATGGTGGATACACCCAAAGAAAACGATGACGAGGAACGGGAGGAGACAGCGGAGGATGACCCCTCCAAGAAGCAAACAAAGCGTCGGCAAAAACAGCGATAACATCGAAAGAGAAAATAAAACTCCAGTCGACTCCAAAGGAAACGACGACCACATTACCTTGGCGGCAGAGCACGATGAAGCTGCAAACGGCAAACATAGTACGGATCCGACGTCCGAACACGGCAACGCCGCGGATAAAACTCATCAACCCCCCTTTGCGGAGGAAAACAGTCCAGACGAAGATGCACACATCATCCCGGAAAGGCACTTGGAACAAGAGAACCTCCGCAGCAGGCTTATTGCCACAACGAGGAGTCTGAAGAAGCAGAAGCAAAGGCTTAAGGCCGCACAAAATACGCTCAACAACAAGCTATTACCCGAATTTGACGATGAGGCCACACAGATGAAAAATAAAACGGCCAACCGGCCGGATAAACCACCTTGTGACCGCGATAGAGCGGCTAAGTCATACAATTCAACAGCCCGGAGAGTCAGCCCGAAAGCTTTGGAACAGGTTTCTCACTAAGAAGAACCAAATCGTCGACTGTCCGGACGCCGAAGCCTTAGCAGCTTTCCAACACAGCGTCCGAGTAGAATGGCTCGCCAGACACCCCGGCCAAGAAAAACCGAGAACAATGGCAGCCTTGACAAGTCTCATGACCCGCTTTTGCATGGGCGAAGGTAGCTGGTTAGCCCGCAGTAGCACCAGCGACCCAAGCACATCCGAAGTCAGGGATGGCAATGGAAAACCACGACGCAGTAAAAGCAAGCGTCGCAATAAAGAAGACAACCCAGATAATATGGCAGTAAATGCCGGATTCAGGGGCTCTCGACCAGGTCAGCGGAAAAAGCCTTTCAAAGGAAGTAGAGATGGACCGTCTAGCCTAAAAAAGATTTTAGACAAACTATGTCAGCACTACAAAAAAAGACACATCCGTGACATTTTGGGCCGATTTTTTTTTTTCTGTCATACATATGACACTTCTATGATGATAATTGTGACAAAACCCGGTATCATCATAGATGTGGTGGGCTCCTACTTCTATGACCAAAAATCATGACAGAAAATGGGCTTTTCGTCCTGGGCAGGCCAGAGACGCAGCTGCATGACATTCTTTGGGTCGTCCATGACGGAAAAAACCGTGGTAGAAGCGAGGGGGAGGAAAATTTCAGGGAGTTCCCGGTTACGGTGGGAGGTCGGGGGCCGAGCGATGCGCGTTTCTCTCGTACACGTAAGCGTGTGTGTACGAGGTGTTGTAACTGAACCCGAGCGAGCCGTTGGGCTCTGACTGAACCCGAGCGATTGCACCGCAGGCTACACGTTACTGAACCTGAACGATCGATCGATGGATGTTAACTGAACCCGATCAAGCAATTCCTTCGCTACTGCTGCTAACTGAAGCCGATCGATGCTGCCTCTGGGATGAATAGTGAGTGTTGCGGGGGGTTTGGATGAACAGTGAGCGGTGGCATTGCTTCTGGATGAACAAGACCCCGTGGTGTGGTGGAGGGCTGGATGAACAGTAGACGGTGGAGGGGTGCCCGTGGAGGGGTGGTTGAACAGGACCCCGTGGTGTGGAGGGCTGGATGAACAGTAGACGATGGAGGGGTGGTTGAACAGTAGCCGGTGGAGTAGCGCGCGGTGGAGGCTGGATGAACAGGAGCCCATGGAGGTTGGAGGAGGTCGACGGTGGAGATGAATAGTATCCCGTGGAGTCCCGTTTTACGGTCCGCCACACCCCTCCCGATGAACAGGACCCCCGTTTCGACCGCAGGATGTCCGTTTCGTCCGTTTTGCGTACGGCACACCCCTCCCGATCAACAGGACGCCTGTTTCAACCGTAGGAGGTCCGTTTTGTCCGTTTTGCGGTACGCCACACCCCTCCCGATCAACAGGACCCCCGTTTCGACCGTAGGAGGTCCATTTCCTCCGTTTTGTGATACGCCAGACCCCTCCCGATCAACAGGACCCCGTTCAGGCCTCGTTTCCATCGCCTGTTCCGTCCAATCCCTCTTGATGAACACGACCACGCATTCCGTTCTGACCTAGCCGGTTGGCTCCCACGCGTTTCGTTGCCTCCCGACGAACACGAGCATTCCATTGCCTCCCCATGAACACGACGACGACGCTGCCTCCCCATGAACACGACGACGACGCTGTTTCTCTGTTCCGACACAACCATGTACACGATCCCTGGCCGTACGTATGCGCGAGTAGGCGTTCGAGACCTGCCCGTATGTACGTACTTGGCCGTATTTTCTTTCTTGCACCCTGGCCGATGTACATACGTGTACATGCTATGTGCGTGCCTCTACTACGACACGTGCGCACCTCTACTACAACACGTGCGCACCTCTACATTGACCAGTATATATGTACGTACACGTTCGCGATCAGAATGACAACGCTACGTACGCTTCGACCAGGTGGGTCCCGACTGTCAGGCACTTCCTTGCGTGCGAAGATGTAGCTAGTGGGTCCCAGCAGTCAGGGGGGCGAATCGTTTTGTTTTTTTGCCCGGACGCACTTCTTTGCGTGCGAAGGTGTAGCTGGTGGGTCCCAGCAGTTAGGGGGAAACATTTTTTTCGTGAAATACGGTGGCCCGTCCGGTGGGTCCCCGCTATCAGGTGGAGGAATAATTATTTTGCACGTAATAAGGAGGCACTTCATTGCTGCAGCCGTGGACCCAGCTGTCAGCCTCTCCATGTACATTCCATGTCCGATGGAAGCCGTTCCTTGACCACGTTGACCACGCCGCACCGAGAGCACCATGGCGGTGGACGACGACGAGGCCTAGGAAGGGGACGACGCGGAGCCGGGGAAGACGCGGCAGTGGATGCCCACGCGTAGAGGAGTACGAGGGTTCATTGGTTTGCTGCGGTGTGAGGCTGCCGTCGCCGCAGAATAACAGGGGGTGTGGATGAGTAGAGGGATGGCCTGGCCAGCGGTGGGAGTAGTGGGGGGTGGTGAGTCCTCCGCCGCATCGCATACGGCCACGGGAGGTAGGAGCACGAGGCACGACCGGCGCTGGTTTGGGCGGCTGGAGCAAGAAGACCAGAGGTTGAAGAAGCACTACGGCTGTTGGATGGACATCGTACGGTCACTAGAGCTAGAATCGTGCATATATTGACTAACTTGACAAATCCCTCCATCCCCTTCAACTTATTAGGCCCACAAGTCAGCCTGCCACTATACTGGGTCCCAGCTAACAGGGGGAGTATTCATTTTTTGTGCGTAATAAGGAGGCACTTCCTTGCATGCGAAGATATAGCTGGTGGGTCCGAGCTGTCAGCGGCGGTAACGTTTTTTCATGAAATACAGAGGCCCTTTCGGTGGGTCCCTGATGTCAGTTGGAGGAATCATTATTTTGCACGTAATAAGGAGGCATTTCCTTGCGTGCGGCCGTGGACCCAGCTGTCAGCCTCTCCACGTACATTCCACTTCAGATGCATGTCGGTCGTTGACCATGTTGACCAGGCCGTGCCGAGAGCACCAGGGCGGTGGACGACGGCAAGGCCTAGGAAGGGAACGACATGGAGGCAGGGAACACTCGACAGTTGTTTCCCACGTGGAGGGGAGTATGACTGTACGAGAGTTTACTAGTTCGCCTGCCGTCGTCGGAGAATAACAACAGGTGTGGGTGAGTAGAGGGATGGCTAGGCCAGCGATGGGAGTACGGTGGGGCGGTGAGGCCTGCGCGGCAGCACAGCCGACCACGGGGAGGAGGGAGCAGGCAGTCCTCCCACCGACGCTTGTTTGAGCGGCTGGAGCAGGAAGAGCAGAGATTGAAGAAGCACGACGGCCATTCGATGGACATCCGTCACTGCTTGTGCGCCAACCTTTTTTTAGGAAAGTCTCAAATATGTGGAAAACAGCATACAACCCATTTGCTAATTCTTAAGGTTTTTTTGGAGCCCATATTCTTTTTGTTAGCATTATAGCCCATATTGTGGCCACGGTTAAAAAATTATACGAAATTTTGCATATTTTGGTGCGGTCTGAACTGTTTTTAATCCTAAAATTTCGACTCGCATTCAAACTGATTTAAAAAAATGTATATCAATATAAAATCCAACAAATTCTCCACACATAAAAATTAATGTAATTTAAAATCTCGAAATGAAAAAAAGATATTTGAAACTAATTGCCGGTTTGATGTGTTTTAAAAATGTACAGCCCATTTCTCATTACCGATGGGCCATTTTCTTGGCCAGCCGAATGAAAGCTCTCCTCGTCTTGAAAGATTTGCAGCCCAACAGGTCTAACAAAGCGACTTACTTGGCAAATCACAAAAAAACTAGGCTGTGGCCGTGGACCCAGCTGTCATTCCATTTGTTTTTAGTCAATTGGGTGGGCTGGGTGAAACAATGATGTAGCATCTATGGAGCCCGTTTAAATCCAATTTGCATTTTTCTCGAAATTCACGGACTTGCTGGGCTGGGTGAAAATATCATGTTGGGCTAGATGGAGAAATGTTATAAAAACATAAACACATGATTGCACGTCTGTAAAATCTTTGCAAGCTTATGTATGCAATCACTAGGAGTTAACTTGCCAAGTAATATATAAACAATTATTATTATTATTATTTTGTAAGAACTTTCAACTTATGAAATAAAATATCATTTTAATTTGATGAGTTAATAGTACATGGGGTACTATTATTCTTTAGGCTAGATGTGGGACAATTGATTTGGTTCTAGGGGAAAGTACTGGGAGAAAACTCAGTTTACATCGAAAAAGAAAGTGGGAGAAAATTCAGAGACCTACTGGGTCCACCTGAGGAGGGGAATATGTTGGGAGGAAGGAGATTCAAAGCACGGCAGCCGAGTGAACTAGTTTTTTTATGGACAAGTGAACTAGTTTAGATACATAAGCAAATAACCACTAAAAAAGAAATCAGGTTAATGGGTTCTTAAAAGAAATATTTCAGACAAAATAGATAATTACGACACATAGGCTAATGCATGAAACACTCAGATGATAAAGGTGCTTATAAACAGATAAAGTACAACATCTAGACCTTCCTGACACGCTTGATCATGACGCTACGGCTGTCCATGTACTCATCGGTTACGGGAAGCAGACACGCCCTCATGTCCAAGATCTGCCCGTACATGTCGTAGCATGCGTATGCGTCCTTGGCCATGTAGGTTATGTAGGCTAGATTCAGAGGTACGTCCCACGTGTTCAGGTCGTCTTCTTTCATGTTGGCGTATCAGGGGTCGATGATGGTCTCAGCGAGGTCAACCACGGAGTCCTTCTCCTACCCGTTGCTGATGATCTTGTATTGCTTCTGGATGTCGACAAGCTTGTTGCACCAGATGGCCGAATCATCGCGTTCTTCCTTCTCTCCACCGTAGCGAAGGTGCAGTCGGCGCTGCCGATAAAACGGGCGGATGCTCCAGAACCTGGTGCAGCCATAGGACTGAGGCGAGGCAGAGCTTCACCGAGTCCGTATCGTTGGTGTACATCACATTCAACTTCGTGCAGCCATAGGACTGAATGGCGAACTCAAAGGGGAACTCCTTGCTGAAGTCTATATCCAGCAGGCTCACCCCTCGGATCGCCATTGGAGTCTCTTCGAGTGAACGAGTGTGTAGGCGGAAACAGTTCATTTTTCAGCTCTTGGGGAACTGGATTCAACAGTAAGCTGAGTGTGTACAGGCGACAACAGTTACTACCCCTCCCTCGTCCGCTGCATGCCCGGCAGAAGATGCACCCTCGGCCACACGTCGGTTCACGAGCGGGTCTGTATTGGTACTGTAATAACAGGAGTTAGTGGTCACTTTACTTAAATTTAATTAGCTTTAATAGAAATTTGTACTTAAAAGAAACAATGCATTCGCTCGTTCTATTAGTGCCACAGGATCAACATGCACAACAATTAGAATTATTATTCTCAGGACGCACACGATCATCACATTTGTCGCACTTTCACAAAGATAATACTACCAAGTTTGAACTATTTGTTATGGTTGTTGTCCTCTGCATCATCATGCTGTGTTTCCCAGCTTGCAAGATTCAAAACCAACAAATAAGATCCAAATAATAAGTACAACAAAGATGCCTACACATCTCATTGATTCCCAGCTTGCAAGACTCAGAACCAACAAATAAGATCCAAATAATAAGTACAACAAAGATGCCTACACATCTCACCGATTCCCAGCTTGCAAGATTCAGAACCAACCCATTAGAGCCTTTTGATAAAGTGAATATCGGGATTAAATCCATCTTGGCTAGCCATGTCATACAATCGAAGAACTTGGCGAATGCTCTTGACCGTCACAACATCTGTAGTTGAGTATTCCTGTTTGCACATCATGTTTGCACAGCACAAAGAAGGAGACAGGAGAGCATGATTTCGCTTTAATAGCGGCCTCCTTGAACTCAACCTCCAGCTCTACTTGGATGAGGTCTGCCTGGAGTTCCATGATTCAATTCATGCGCCTATTTCTGCAGTTCACCTGAAATGAAGTAAAGATTGCATCATTCAGCTAGCAAGAAGTACTTGCTCTTGTGAGCTGGCAGGTTCTTCTTTAGTAGTTGCACTAAAATTGAGGAACATTAAGGTTGGCTGTCCGGCTCATGTAAGGTGCAACTATAATTTTCTTATCCTTTTGTGTAGTTCCACTAAAATAAAGTACCATTGTGGTGACAGTGACGACTCCATCTTGCAAAGGCTAATAAAATGTTGCACGAGATTACCAGCAGAACTTGACGGAGATTTTGGGAACTCCAATCACCATTTTGTGCAGTTCCACCAAAACTGAGAGATGTTGCCCACGTGACATTTTGGTTGAACTGTACAAGACACTCATTCAAAAAAAGTGTTTTGTGCAGTTCACCAAAAGGTCACAATAGCAACAAGGTGAAATGGATATCCCTATCTGCACAAAAAGATAGAAAGTAAACAGTTGCTGGTCAATAAGAATATACGAAACATATACAAATGAAAAGAAGCATCTTAATTATGTTCATGGCTATCACGCAAGGACAGTAGAAATTTTAAAACGTCAGCAATGCTTCATGTTACCAAAAGCATTACAATCAATAATGAGATTCCTCAAATATGGGATTACTTTAATGGTGGCATTGCTTGTTTACCAGACACAGTAAATCAACAGCAGCTAAAGAGTTGGTTTAAGGGCATGGGACCGTGGGGAAACTAGGACACTCAGCAACGTAAAGGAGCAACTTACTTATCATACTTGGGAAAACAGCAGGAGTGCCATTGTACTATGTGAGGGCAGCAAATCTAATCTTGGAGACCTTTTACTATGTGAGGGTAGCAAATCTAATCCTGGAGACCTTTTACTATGTGAGGGCAGCAAATCTAATCCTGGAGTGCTTTTACTATGTGAGGGCAGCAAATATAATCCTGAGACCTTTTACTATGTGAGGGCAGCAAATCTAATCCTGGAGCCTTTTACTATGTGATGGCAGCAAATCTAATCCTGGACATAGTCTGTTAACTTGTCCAGCAGTCGCCACTTTCTATCCCTTTTTCAACCAATAATAGATCTGTTCCTTATCCAGTTTGTACTGCATTTTCCCATTATTTCCCTTTTCAACCAAGAGACCGGTTGGGTATCCGGTCTCTATTACTTTCACCATATTATTTCCTCTTTGAATCAAGCCCTAGATTCATGCTACAACTTCCCCCCTTTCTTCGTTGTTTGAACAAAGCCCTAGATTCGAATGCATGAAGTAGCTTTACCTCTAATAATACTAAAAATTTAGGTGGCTTTGGAAGAGCTGATGGGAGTAGAAAAAGATGCACATGCAGACACATGGGGAGCTGAGGCAGTAGAGCAAGGCCGCTTTCAAAGAACTTATACCTGAGGATCGCCGGGATGTCGGCGGCGGCAGGTCGGATCTGCGGACAATACGGCGGGGAGGAAGAAGGGTCCGAGGACCTCCCAAGCCGGCCATGTGTCAGAGAGAACGACACGGGCAGAGGATCGGGCCCCTCCGGCAGCTGTGGGTTTCCTCCCTCGGCGGCGATGACCGCGTGAATGATGCACCTTTTAGTCCTCTACACACACCGGCCGAAGGGATCCGACCGGATCTGTGACCAGCGGTGAGCAGACAGAAAATGTCGCTACCGCTGTCTTGTTTATATCTGGAGAGGATGAGAGAATGAAGAGAGCAACCCTAGTAAAGCAAGCGCTCAGGCCCCTGCGTCCATAAATAGTGGAGTGATTATCTTTTCTCTCTCCACAACAAGCATTTCAATTTGTGTACGTGGCATTAAAGAAAAGAAACTCTCTATTTAAGGTGACTACTGTATGACTCCTACTTACTACTAGTAGTACTACAGTATTGTTCACTTGTTCTCCCCGCCCCTCCATTCATTGAACAACCCCACGAGTGAATAAACATACAGTAAGTACTTTATTTATATAGAACGAACAAGCTCGAACTATTTTCGCGTAGTTAAAAGTTGAGGGCAGGGCTTTTCCCGGGCAATACGCGCGGCAGTTTTCGGGTAGGGCTAGAAGACTATTTTAATTTTTTAAAAAAACTTCGAGACGACCACATAGCATGGAGCCGACCCCAACGATTTTAAGCTTACAGGCACGGTACGCGCTATCCTAGACTATTATACACATGAAACTGCCACACGAGTGTCCGGGCTGCGCTTGGCTCTTCGCCTCTTCGGGAAGTCGAACAATGATGGAATACTACTGCACTGGAGGAGTACTACAGTACGCTTCTGGCCATCTGACACCGATTGAACTGCTGCATGTCCACTGCATGCGGGAGGGAAAGCGTGTAGCGAAAGCTTCTCCTAGTCTTGCCAGCCACCACGCTCATGGGCGAGGGAGGGACGCTCCTGCCTTTGTGTGTATGACAGGTGGGCCCTACAGGTGTGTGGACAACCTGTCATACAGCCAAAGCCAAGTGCAGTTAAGTCCGCGAGGGAGAGGATAATCAAACTTATCGTTGATGTACGAGTAGACGCGACACATCAAAGCACCGCACTCGATATATTTCAATAATTTGCGTGTGTGACTCCTACATGCAGAGGCCGGGGGTCATCATCCTCCTTTTCGAGAAAAAACAGACGCGTGTGTGAGAGGACAAGTGCGTGCATGCACCTCTTCTCTTCTTGTATAACGTACTACTAAACTCAGAGTACAAGTTTTTGTGGGTGGCACGATGGTGAGTGCGAGAAGTCCTGAGAGATAGGTTTAATGCATTAATTGCAATGTATGCATGCATGCATAAAGTACATGCATTGGTCAATTTTCTCTTAATACTTGCATGCAATGATTTAATGCACCTTGGAATCTGAACATGTGTTGGGGACAACCAAATTGAGCCTTATAAAATGGAAAAACTAAAATTTTGAGATAAGCCCTATAAAACCGGAAAGGAGGGAGTAGAAAAAGAAGTACTCCATCTGGGAATAGTGCCGCACTTCGAAACTAGAACCGTCAATAAATTTTGAGCTTGCGTCTCGTCACATTCCAAATTACTCCATGCTATATTGAATTGCAAACCTGTTCACACCGACCGCAACCTAAACGGTTTCCCACTTAGGAGCATATTAGTACTCGGTTATAAATACTAGTATGCCAAGATGACTGCACATTCCTCCTCAACTCCTCATCCACAAAAACAAACAAGTCATTCAGCATCCTTCCCTTGCGTCTGCCATGGCCAGTGTGAGTTCTGGGTCGAGAGATTGCCACCAGGGAGAGGCGAGCATGGAAGCGGAAGCACGTGAGATGTCCCGCCTCAGTGCGAGAGCAGCTGACATGTCCCGCCACACGGAAGTAGCTGCACAGAGGTCCCATCGCGCCGCTGAAGCAGCACGGAGGTCCCGCCGCGCCATCGATGCAGCAGACTGGTCCGGCCGCGCCGCGGAAGCAGCAGAGATGTCCCGCCGCGCCACGAATGCAGCAGAGATGTCTGATACGTCTCAAATGTATCTATAATTTTTGATTGCTCCATGCTATATTATCTACTGTTTTGGGCAATATTGGGCTTTATTTTCCACTTTTATATTACTTTCAGGACTAACCTATTAACCGGAGACCCAGCCCAGATTTGCTGTTTTATGCGTATTTCAGTGTTTTGAAGAAAAAGAATATGAGACGGAGTCAAAACGGAATGAAATCAACTAGAGAAGTTATTTTCGGAAGGAAACACACCTGATGGACTTGGGCCCTACGTCAGGGGAGACACAAGGTGCTCACGAGGGTGGGGGGCGCGCCCCCCTGTCTCGTGGGACCCCCGTGGCTCCTCCGACGTCCTCCCTGCACCCATATATACACACGTGACCTAAAACTTCCAGAACAAACAATAGATCGGGAGTTCCGCCGCTAGAAGCCTCCGTAGCCACCGAAAACCAATCTAGACCCGTTCCGGCACCCTGCCGGAGGGTGAAATCCTTCTCCGGTGGCTATCTTCATCATCCCGGTGCTCTCCATGACGAGGAGGGAGTAGTTCTCCCTTGGGGCTGAGGCTATGTACCAGTAGCTATGTGTTTGATCTCTCTCTCTCTCTCTCTCGTGTTCTTGATTTGGCACGATCTTGATGTATCGCGAGCTTTGCTATTATAGTTGGATCTTATGTTTCCCCTCCCCTCTTCTCTCTTGTAATGAATTGAGTTTCCCCTTTGAAGTAATTTTATCGGATTGAGTCTTGAAAGACTTGAGAACACTTGATGTATGTCTTGCCTGAAGGAAATATGCCCTAGAGGCAATAATAAAGTTATTATTTATTTCCTTATATCATGATAAATGTTTATTATTCATGCTAGAATTGTATTAACCGGAAACATAATACATGTGTGAATACATAGACAAACTTAGTGTCACTAGTATGCCTCTACTTGACTAGCTCGTTAATCAAAGATGGTTATGTTTCCTAACCATGAACAAAGTGTTGTTATTTGATTAACGAGGTCACATCATTATTGAATGATCTGATTGACATGACCCATTCCATTAGCTTAGCACCCGATCGTTTAGTATGTTGCTATTGCTTTCTTCATAACATATACATGTTCCTATGACTATGAGATTATGCAACTCCCGTTTGCCGGAGGAACACTTTGGGTGCTACCAAACGTCACAACATAACTGGGTGATTATAAAGGAGCATTACAGGTGTCTCCAAAGGTAGATGTTGGGTTGGCGTATTTCGAGATTAGGATTTGTCACTCCGATTGTCGGAGAGATATCTCTGGGCCCTCTCGGTAATGCACATCACATAAGCCTTGGAAGCATTGCAACTAATGAGTTAGTTGCGAGATGATGTATTACGGAATGAGTAAAGAGACTTGCCAGTAACAAGATTGAACTAGGTATTGGAATATCGACGATCGAATCTCGGGCAAGTAACATACCGATGACAAAGGGAACAACGTATGTTGTTATGCGGTCTGACCGATAAAGATCTTCGTAGAATATGTAGGAGCCAATATGGGCATCCAGGTCCCGCTATTGGTTATTGACCGGAGACGTGTCTCGGTCATGTCTACATTGTTCTCGAACCCGTAGGGTCCGCACGCTTAAGGTTACGATGACAATTATATTATGAGTTTATGCATTTTGATGTACCGAAGGTTGTTCGGAGTCTCGGATGTGATCACGGACATGACGAGGAGTCTCGAAATGGTCGAGACATAAAGATTGATATATTGGAAGCCTATGTTTGGATATCGGAAGTGTTCCGGGTGAAATCGGGATTTTACCGGAGTATCGGGAAGGTTACCGGAACCCCCCGGGAGCTAAATGGGCCATGATGGGCCTTAGTGGAAAAGAGAAGGTGCTGCCCTTGATGGGCTGCGCGCCACCCTCCCTCCCCTAGTCCTATTAGGACTAGGAGAGGTGGCTGGCCCCCTCCTTCTCTTTTCCCCCTCCGGGAATCCTATTCCAACT
>NC_041392.1:36979707-36988094 GCF_002162155.2 Triticum dicoccoides
CTCCCAGAGGGAGTAGGACTCTCCTGGCGCACCCCTTGTGGCCGGCCAGCCTCCCCCCTTCGGTCCTTTATATACTGAGGTAGAGGCACCCTAGAACAAACAAGTTGATCCACGTGATCTATTCCTTAGCCGTGTGCGGTGCCCCCAGCCACCATATTCCTCGATAATACTGTAGTGGAGTTTAGGCGAAGCCCTGCTGCTGTAGTACATCAAGATCGTCACCACGCTGTCGTGCTGACGGAACTCTTCCCCGACACTTTGCTGGATCGGAGTCCGGGGATCGTCATCGAGCTGAACGTGTGCTCGAACTCGGAGGTGCCGTAGTTTCGGTGCTTGATCGGTTGGATCGTGAAGACGTACGACTACTTCCTCTACGTTGCGTCAACGCTTCCGCAGTCGGTCTGCGTGGGTACGTAGACAACACTCTCCCCCTTGTTGCTATGCATCACATGATCTTGCGTGTGCGTAGGAATTTTTTTGAAATTACTACGAAACCCAACAGTGGCATCCGAGCCTAGGTTATTCATGTTGATGTTATATGCACGAGTAGAACACAAGTGAGTTGTGGGCGATATAAGTCATACTGCCTACCAGCATGTCATACTTTGGTTTGGCGGCATTGTTGGACGAGACGACCCGGACCAACATTACGCGTACGCTTACGCGAGACCGGTTCCCCCGACGTGCTTTGCACATAGGTGGCTTGCGGGCGACTGTCTCTCCAACTTTAGTTGAACCGAGTATGGCTACGCCCGCTCCTTGCGAAGGTTAAAATGGAGTCTATTTGACAAACTATCGTTGTGGTTTTGATGCGTAGGTGAGATTGGTTCTTGCTTAAGCCCGTAGCAGCCACGTAAAACTTGCAACAACAAAGTAGAGGACGTCTAACTTGTTTTTGCAGGGCATGTTGTGATGTGATATGGTCAAGACATGATGCTGAATTTTATTTATGAGATGATCATGTTTTGTAACCGAGTTATCGGCAACTGGCAGGAGCCATATGGTTGTCGTTTTATTGTATGCAATGCAATCGCGATGTAATGCTTTACTTTATTACTAAACGGTAGTGATAGTCGTGGAAGCATAAGATTGGCGAGACGACAACGATGCTACGATGGAGATCAAGGTGTCGCGCCGGTGACGATGGTGATCACGACGGTGCTTCGGAGATGGAGATCACAAGCACAAGATGATGATGGCCATATCATATCACTTATATTGATTGCATGTGATGTTTATCCTTTTATGCATCTTATCTTGCTTTGATTGACGGTAGCATTATAAGATGATCTCTCACTAAATTATCAAGAAGTGTTCTCCCTGAGTATGCACCGTTGCGAAAGTTCTTCGTGCTGAGACACCACGTGATGATCGGGTGTGATAGGTTCTACATTCAAATACAATGGGTGCAACACAGTTGCACACGCGGAATACTCAGGTTATACTTGACGAGCCAAGCATATACAGATATGGCCTCGGAACACGGAGACCGAAAGGTCGAGCGTGAATCATATAGTAGATATGATCAACATAACGATGTTCACCGATGAAACTACTCCATCTCACGTGATGATCGGACATGGTTTAGTTGATTTGGATCACGTGATCACTTAGAGGATTAGAGGGATGTCTATCTAAGTGGGAGTTCTTAAGTAATATGATTAATTGAACTTAAATTTACCATGAACTTAGTACCTGATAGTATCTTGCTTGTTTATGTTGATTGTAGATAGATGGCTCGTGCTGTTGTTCCGTTGAATTTTAATTCGGTCCTTGAGAAAGCAAAGTTGAAAGATGATGGTAGCAATTACACGGTCTGGGTCCGTAACTTGAGGATTATCCTCATTGCTGCACAGAAGAATTACGTCCTGGAAGCACCGCTGGGTGCCAGGCCTGCTGCAGGAGCAACGCCGGATGTTATGAACGTCTGGCAGAGCAAAGCTGATGACTACTCGATAGTTCAGTGTGCCATGCTTTACGGCTTAGAATCGGGACTTCAACGACGTTTTGAACGTCATGAAGCATATGAGATGTTCCAGGAGTTGAAGTTAATATTTCAAGCAAATGCCCGGATTGAGAGATATGAAGTCTCCAATAAGTTCTATAGCTGCAAGATGGAGGAGAACAGTTCTGTCAGTGAGCATATACTCAAAATGTCTGGGTATAATAATCACTTGATTCAACTGGGAGTTAATCTTCCAGATGATTGCGTCATTGACAGAATTCTTCAATCACTGCCACCAAGCTACAAGAGCTTCGTGATGAACTATAATATGCAAGGGATGAATAAGACTATTCCCGAGCTCTTTGCGATGCTGAAAGCTGCGGAGGTAGAAATCAAGAAGGA
This sequence comes from Triticum dicoccoides, assembly GCF_002162155.2. Taxonomy (NCBI): domain Eukaryota; kingdom Viridiplantae; phylum Streptophyta; class Magnoliopsida; order Poales; family Poaceae; genus Triticum; species Triticum dicoccoides. The sequence continues at coordinate 36,982,055 of NC_041392.1, forward strand.
GCATCAAGTGTTGATGGTCAACAAGACCACTAGTTTCAAGAAAAATGGCAAAGGAAAGAAGAAGGGGAACTTCAAGAAGAACGGCAAGCCAGTTGCTGCTCAAGAGAAGAAACCCAAGTCTGGACCTGAGCCTGAAACTGAGTGCTTCTACTGCAAGCAGACTGGTCACTGGAAGCGGAACTGCCCCAAGTATTTGGCGGATAAGAAGGATGGCAAGGTGAACAAAGGTATATATGATATACATGTTATTGATGTGTACCTTACTAATGCTCGCAGTAGCACCTGGGTATTTGATACTGGTTCTGTTGCTAATATTTGCAACTCGAAACAGGGGCTACGGATTAAGCGAAGATTGACTAAGGATGAGGTGACGATGCGCGTGGGAAACGGTTCCAAAATCGATGTGATCGCGGTCGGCACGCTACCTCTACATCTACCTTCGGGATTAATATTAGACCTAAATAATTGTTATTTGGTGCCAGCGTTGAGCATGAACATTATATCTGGATCTTGTTTAATGCGAGACGGTTATTCATTTAAATCAGAGAATAATGGTTGTTCTATTTATATGAGTAATATCTTTTATGGTCATGCACCCTTGAAGAGTGGTCTATTCTTATTGAATCTCGATAGTAGTAATACACATATTCATAATGTTGAAGCCAAAAGATGCAGAGTTGATAATGATAGTGCAACTTATTTGTGGCACTGCCGTTTAGGTCATATCGGTGTAAAGCGCATGAAGAAACTCCATACTGATGGACTTTTGGAACCACTTGATTATGAATCACTTGGTACTTGCGAACCGTGCCTCATGGGCAAGATGACTAAAACACCGTTCTCCGGTACTATGGAGAGAGCAACAGATTTGTTGGAAATCATACATACAGATGTATGTGGTCCGATGAATATTGAGGCTCGTGGCGGATATCGTTATTTTCTCACCTTCATAGATGATTTAAGCAGATATGGGTATATCTATTTAATGAAGCATAAGTCTGAAACATTTGAAAAGTTCAAGGAATTTCAGAGTGAAGTTGAAAATCATCGTAACAAGAAAATAAAGTTTCTACGATCTGATCGTGGAGGAGAATATTTGAGTTACGAGTTTGGTGTACATTTGAAAAATTGTGGAATAGTTTCGCAACTCACGCCACCTGGAACACCTCAGCGTAATGGTGTGTCCAAACGTCGTAATCGTACTTTACTGGATATGGTGCGATCTATGATGTCTCTTGCTGATTTACCGCTATCGTTTTGGGGATACGCTCTAGAGACGGCCGCATTCACGTTAAATAGGGCACCATCAAAATCCGTTGAGACGACGCCTTATGAACTGTGGTTTGGCAAGAAACCAAAGTTGTCGTTTCTGAAAGTTTGGGGCTGCGATGCTTATGTGAAAAAGCTTCAACCTGATATGCTCGAACCCAAATCGGAGAAATGTGTCTTCATAGGATATCCAAAGGAAACTATTGGATACACCTTCTATCACAGATCCGAAGGCAAGACTTTTGTTGCTAAATTCGGAAACTTTCTAGAGAAGGAGTTTCTCTCGAAAGAAGTGAGTGGGAGGAAAGTAGAACTTGATGAGGTAACTGTACCTGCTCCCTTATTGGAAAGTAGTACATCACAAAAAACTGTTCCTGTGACACCTACACCAGTTAGTGAGGAAGCTAATGATAATGATCATGAAACTTCAGATCAAGATACTACTGAACCTCGTAGATCAGCCAGAGTGAGATCCGCGCCAGAGTGGTACGGTAATCTTGTTCTGGAAGTCATGCTACTAGATCATAATGAACCTACGAACTATCAAGAAGCGATGATGATCCCAAATTCCGCAAAGTGGCTTGAAGCCATGAAATCTGAGATAGGATCCATGTATGAGCACAAAGTATGGACTTTGGTTGACTTGCCCGATGATCGGCAAGCAATTGAGAATAAATGGATCTTCAAGAAGAAGACTGACGTTGATGGTAATGTTACTGTCTACAAAGCTCGACTTGTCGCAAAAGGTTTTCGACAAGTTCAAGGGATTGACTACGATGAGACCTTCTCACCCGTAGCAATCCTTAAGTCTGTCCGAATCATGTTAGCAATTGCCGCATTTTATGATTATGAAATTTGGCAGATGGATGTCAAAACTGCATTCCTGAATGGATTTCTGGAAGAAGAGTTGTATATGATGCAACCAGAAGGTTTTGTCGATCCAAAGAGAGCTAACAAAGTGTGCAAGCTCCAGCGATCCATTTATGGACTAGTGCAAGCCTCTCGGAGTTGGAATAAACATTTTGATAGTGTGATCAAAGCATTTGGTTTTATACAGACTTTTGGAGAAGCCTGTATTTACAAGAAAGTGAGTGGGAGCTCTGTAGCATTTCTGATATTATATGTGGATGACATATTATTAATTGGAAATGATATAGAATTTCTGGATAGCATAAAGGGATACTTGAATAAGAGTTTTTCAATGAAAGACCTCGGTGAAGCTGCTTACATATTAGGCATTAAGATCTATAGAGATAGATCAAGACGCTTAATTGGACTTTCACAAACAACATACCTTGACAAAATTTTGAAGAAGTTCAAAATGGATCAAGCAAAGAAAGGATTCTTGCCTGTGTTACAAGGTGTGAAATTGAGTAAGACTCAATGCCCGACCACTGCAGAAGATAGAGAGAATTTGAAAGATGTTCCCTATCCATCAGCGATAGGATCTATCATGTATGCAATGCTGTGTACCAGACCTGATGTGTGCCTTGCTATAAGTCTAGCAGGGAGGTACCAAAGTAATCCAGGAGTGGATCACTGGACAGCGGTCAAGAACATCCTGAAATACCTGAAAAGGACTAAGGATATGCTTCTCGTATATGAAGGTGACAAAGAGCTCGTCGTAAATGGTTACGTTGATGCAAGCTTTGACACTGATCCGGACGATTCTAAATCGCAAACCGGATACGTGTTTACATTAAACGGTGGAGCTGTCAGTTGGTGCAGTTCTAAACAAAGCGTCGTAGCGGGATCTACATGTGAAGCGGGGTGCATAGCTGCTTCGGAAGCGGCAAATGAAGGAGTCTGGATGAAGGAGTTCATATCCGATCTAGGTGTCATACCTAGTGCATCGGGTCCAATGAAAATCTTTTGTCACAATACTGGTGCAATTGCCTTGGCAAAGGAATCCAGATTTCACAAGAGAACCAAGCACATTAAGAGACGCTTCAATTCCATCCGGGATCTAGTCCAGGTGGGAGACATAGAGATTTGCAAGATACATACGGATCTGAATGTTGCATACCTGTTGACTAAGCCTCTTCCATGAGCAAAACATGATCAGCACCAAGGCTCCATGGGTGTTAGAATCATTACTGTATAATCTAGATTATTGACTCTAGTGCAAGTGGGAGACTGAAGGAAATATGCCCTAGAGGCAATAATAAAGTTATTATTTATTTCATTATATCATGATAAATGTTTATTATTCATGCTAGAATTGTATTAACCGGAAACATAATACATGTGTGAATACATAGACAAACTTAGTGTCACTAGTATGCCTCTACTTGACTAGCTCGTTAATCAAAGATGGTTATGTTTCCTAACCATGAACAAAGTGTTGTTATTTGATTAACGAGGTCACATCATTAGTTGAATGATCTGATTGACATGACCCATTCCATTAGCTTAGCACCCGATCGTTTAGTATGTTGCTATTGCTTTCTTCATAACATATACATGTTCCTATGACTATGAGATTATGCAACTCCCATTTGCTGGAGGAACACTTTGGGTGCTACCAAACGTCACAACGTAACTGGGTGATTATAAAGGAGCATTACAGGTGTCTCCAAAGGTAGATGTTGGGTTGGCGTATTTCGAGATTAGGATTTGTCACTTTGATTGTCGGAGAGGTATCTCTGGGCCCTCTCGGTAATGCACATCACATAAGCCTTGGAAGCATTGCAACTAATGAGTTAGTTGCGAGATGATGCATTACGGAACGAGTAAAGAGACTTGCCGGTAACGAGATTGAACTAGGTATTGGAATACCGACGATCGAATCTCGGGCAAGTAACATACCGATGACAAAGGGAACAATGTATGTTGTTATGCGGTCTGACCGATAAAGATCTTCGTAGAATATGTAGGAGCCAATATGGGCATCCAGGTCCCGCTATTGGTTATTGACCGGAGACGTGTCTTGGTCATGTCTACATTGTTCTCGAACCCGTAGGGTCCGCACGCTTAAGGTTACGATGATAGTTATATTATGAGTTTATGCATTTTCATGTACCGAAGGTTGTTTGGAGTCCCGGATGTGATCACGGACATGACGAGGAGTCTCGAAATGGTCGAGACATAAAGATTGATATATTGGAAGCCTATGTTTGGATATCGGAAGTGTTCCGGGTGAAATCGGGATTTTACCGGAGTACCGGGAAGGTTACCGGAACCCCTCGGGAGCTAAATGGGCCATGATGGGCCTTAGTGGAAAAGAGAAGGGGCTGCCCTTGATGGGCTGCGCGCCACCCTCCCTCCCCTAGTCCTATTAGGACTAGGAGAGGTGGCCGGCCCCCTCCTTCTCTTTTCCCCCTCCGCGAATCCTATTCCAACTAGGATTGGGGGGGGGGGGGAATCCTACTCCCAGAGGGAGTAGGACTCTCCTGGCGCACCCCTTGTGGCCGGCCAGCCTCCCCCCTTTGGTCCTTTATATACTAAGGTAGAGGCACCCTAGAACAAACAAGTTGATCCACGTGATCTATTCCTTAGCCGTGTGCGGTGCCCCCAGCCACCATATTCCTTGATAATACTGTAGCGGAGTTTAGGCGAAGCCCTGCTGCTGTAGTACATCAAGATCGTCACCACGCCGTCGTGCTGAAGGAACTCTTCCCCGACACTTTGCTGGATCGGAGTCCGGGGATCATCATCGAGCTGAACGTGTGCTCGAACTCGGAGGTGCCGTAGTTTCGGTGCTTGATCGGTTGGATCGTGAAGACGTACGACTACTTCCTCTACATTGCATCAACGCTTCCGCAGTCGGTCTGCGTGGGTACATAGACAACACTCTCCCCCTCGTTGCTATGCATCACATGATCTTGCGTGTGCGTAGGAAATTTTTTGAAATTACTACGAAACCCAACATTGCCGTGGATATCTGTGGTGACAATGGGATACCACGTGCCACTTGATGTATGTTTTGGTGACCAACTTGCGGGTTCCTCCCATGAACCTATGCATAGGGGTTGGCACACGTTTTCGTCGTGATTCTCCGGTAGAAACTTTGGGGCACTCTTTGAGGTTCTATGTGTTGGTTGAATAGATGAATTGAGATTGTGTGATGCATATCGTATAATCATAACCACGGATACTTGAGGTGACATTGGAGTATCTAGGTGACATTAGGGTTTTGATTGATTTGTGTCTTAAGGTGTTATTCTAGTACGAACTCTAGGGCTGTTTGTGACACTTATAGGAATAGCCCAACGGATTGATTGGAAATAATAACTTTGAGGTGGTTTCGTACCCTACCATAATCTCTTCGTTCGTTCTCCTCTATTAGTGAATTTGGAGTGACTCTTTGTTGCATGTTGATGGATAGTTATGTGATCCAATTATGTTAGTATTGTTGAGGGGGCTTACACTAGTGAAAGTTCGAACCCTAGGCTTTGTTTCCTATCATTGCAATACCGTTTACGCTCACGTTTATCACTTGCTACCTTGCTGTTTTTATAATTTCAGATTACAAATACCCATATCTATTATCCATATACCACTTGTTTCACTCTCTCTTCGCCGAACTAGTGCACCTATACAATTTACTATTGTATTGGGTGTGTTGGGGACACAAGTGACTCTTTGTTATTTGGTTGCAGGGTTGCTTGAGAGCGACCATCTTCATCCTACGCCTCCTACGGATTGATAAACCTTAGGTCATCCACTTGAGGGAAATTTGCTACTGTCCTACAAACCTCTGCACTTGGAGGCCCAACAACGTCTACAAGAAGAAGGTTGTGTAGTAGACATCAAGCTCTTTTCTGGCGCC
>NC_041392.1:36988595-37012286 GCF_002162155.2 Triticum dicoccoides
GAGTCTTTTAGTTTCTTGTTTTATCACTAGTTTAGTTTATAAAATAAAACTATAAAAAATTGAATTGAGTTTGTCTCATACGCTTCACCTTTTTAATATCTTTCGTGAGTATGATGGAAAGGAAAATTGTGCTCAAGTGCTAGAAGAAGAAATCTATAAAATGTTTGGCACTAAATATTTGAATGATGAGCATGATTGCAATGTTGTTAGTACGAATTCTTTGAATATCCATGATGCTAATGATGATTGCACTAGTTATGATGAAAATACCTCCTATAAACATGTCAACTTTTGTGGAGTAGATTGGGTTTGCAAGTACACACCAAATAGGGAAGATAGATATTGCAAGAGGCATAAGTGTTTAGAAACTAAATTGTTGCAAGAAAGTCTTGATGTGAGTGCTGAAAATTGAAAATATCTTTACGTACTTCTGAACTTTGCAATGAACATGGTTATTTAAATATCAAATGCAAATTGTTTCATGACCGGATCGTGTCCAAAAATTGTGATGACTTGATTTCCCTTGCGCATTATAATGAACTAAGTTTGCTTTTGGGTTATGAAGAATTGAAACGTCAAACTAAGCATATTCCAGAATATAACCTTGAGAAATTCCTTGATATTGATCTAGAGAAGGTTTATATGTATTGTGCGGTGAATTGCATTGAAAATCCTTATATTGCCAATTACATAAAGAAAAGAAAACAAATAGAGGATGAAGAGAATACTAATGAAAGGGAAGAGTCTTCCCAATATCCTCCTATTATTTCTTATGATGAATCAGGTAACGAGGAGGAGCCTTTTATTCAACCAATCTCATTAATAAGGACCTCCAAAAATATGATTGAACCCCCACATTATGTGGTGAAGAGGAATAAAATAAAAAGGAAGAGAGGTAAAAAGGTATCTCTCCCAAATAAAGTTGCTCCTATTATTGCTGTGCCTCATGAAAATGAAGATGATACACTTTATGATGATCTCGTTATGCCTATTGCTTGTTGTGATGATTATGATTGGGAAGATAGTGATACTTCTTATGATCTTGAAAATCTTTTTGGTACTTGCTTGGAAGAATATGATAATAATGTTTGCTATACTATTGGTGCTATCCATACTATTAATGATGAGAGTGATTATGCTTATGATACGAAAAGGACCAAGCTTGGGGAAGCTATGTTTGATAAGGATGACATATTTGAGAATATATTTGCTGCAATTAATGTTTGTCCCAAGCTTGGGGATGCTATGTTTAATAATGATGATATTTTTAGTCTCCCAACTTTTGATATGCAAGTTTATAATGATGATAGCATGCCTCCTACTTATGATAATTATTGTGATGATACATATGCTATAAAAAGTAGTGATTATATTTATAAAACTTACCATGATTATGATTACCCCTTCTCTGAACATTACTCTTTTAATTTGGAAACAATTTATAGTATTCAAGTCTCTTATGATACTCCCACTATTCCGAATGAGAAGAATTTTGCTTATGTGGATAGTAATAAAATTTCTATGCTTGTAGATCATGAAAAGAATGCTTTAGGTGCTGGTTATATTGTTGACTTCATTCATGATGCTACTGAAAATTATTATGAGGGAGGAACATATGCTTGTAGGAATTGCAATAATATCAAGTTTCCTCTCTATGTGCTTAAAATTTTGAAGTTATGCTTGTTTTGCCTTCCTATGCTAGTTGATTGTTGTTCCCATAAGTTGTTTGCTCACAAAATCCCTATGCATAGGAAGTATATTAGACTTAAATGTGCTAGTCATATTATTAATGATGCTCTCTTTATGTTACAATTCTTATCCTTTATGTGAGCATCATTGAAATCATCATGCCTAGCTAGGGGCGTTAAACGATAGCGCTTGTTGGGAGGCAACCCAATTTTATTTTAGATCCTTGATTTTTGTTCCTGTTTAATAATAAATAATCCATCTAGCCTCTGTTTATATGTGGTTTTATGCTTTTAATTAGTGTTTGTGCCAAGTAGAACCTTTGGGAAGACTTGGGGAAAGTCTTTGCGATCTTGCTGTAAAAAACAGAAACTTTAGCGCTCACGAGAATTGCTACCATTTTTATTTGGAGAGTGCTATTTAGTTAATTATTTTTGCAGATTATTAATAGATAAATTCCTCAGGTACAGCAATTTATTTGATAATTGTATGAGTTCTATAAGTATACGTTTGATCCAGATTACTACAGACTGTTCTGTTTTTGACAGATTCTGTTTTCGATGTGTTGTTTGCTTATTCTGATGAATCTATGGCTAGTAAAATAGTTTATAAACCATATATAAGTTGGAATAAAGTAGGTTTAAAACCAATATAAATAAATAATGAGTTCATTACAGTACCTTGAAGTGGTTATTTATTTTCTTATACTAACGGAGCTTACGAGTTTTCTGTTAAGTTTTGTGTTGTGAAGTTTTCAAGTTTTGGGTAAGGATTCGATGGACTATGGAATAAGGAGTGGCAAGAGCCTAAGCTTGGGAATTCCCAAGGAACCCCAAGGTAATATTCAAGGATAACCAAGCGTCTAAGCTTGGGGATGCCCCGGGTGGCATCCCCTCTTTCGTCTTCGTTCATCGGTAACTTTACTTGGAGCTAAATTTTTATTCGCCACATGATATGTGTTTTGCTTGGAGTGTCATGTCATTTTCTTTTGCTTTGATTGATGTTTGAATAGAGTACCAAGATCTGAAATTATTAAATGTTAGAGAGTCTTCACATGGTTGCATAATTATTCAACTACTCATTGATCTTCACTTATATCTTTCGGAGTAGTTTGTTGTTGCTCTAGTGCTTCACTTATATCTTTTAGAGCATGGTGGTAGTTTTATTTTGAAGAAATAGATGAACTCTCATGCTTCACTTAGATTATTTTGAGAGTCTTAAATAGCATGGTAATTTTCTTAAAATCCTAATATGCTAGGTATTCAAGAATAATAAAATTCTCTTATGAGTGTGTTGAATACTATGAGAAGTTTGATACTTGATAATTGTTTTGAGATATAGAGGTGGTGATATTAGAGTCATGCTAGTTGAGTGGTTATGAATTTGAGAAATACTTGTGTTGAAGTTAGTGATTCCCGTAGCATGCACGTATGGTGAACCGTTATGTGATGAAGTCGGAGCATGATTTATTTATTGATTGCCTTCCTTATGAAGGGCGGTCGGGGATGAGCGATGGCCTTTTCCTACCAATCTATCCCCCTAGGAGCATGCACGTAGTACTTTGTTTCAATAACTAATATATTTTTGCAATAAGTATGTGAGTTCTTTATGACTAATGTTGAGTCCATTGATTATACGCACTCTCACCCTCCACCATTGCTAGCCTCTCTAGTACCGCGCAACTTTCGCCGGTACCATAAACCCACCATATACCTTCCTCAAAACAGCCACCATACCTACCTATTATGGTATTTCCATAGCCATTCCGAGATATATTGCCATGCAACTTTCCACCATCTAGTTTATTATGACACGCTTCATCATTGTCATATTTCTTTGCATGATCATGTAGTTGACATCGTATTTGTGGCAAAGCCACCGTCCATAATCCTTTCATACATGTCACTCATGAGTCATTGCATATCCCGGTACACCGCCGGAGGCATTCATATAGAGTCATACTTTGTTCTAGTATCGAGTTGTATCATTGAGTTGTAAATAAATAGAAGTGTGATGATCATCATTCAATAGAGCATTGTCCCAAAAAAACAGAAGGACAAATAAAAAAAGAAAGGCCAAATAAAAAAAGAGAAAGGCCATAAAAAAGAAAGGCGAAATAAAAAATAAAAAATAAAAAAATAAAATAAAAAGGGGCAATGCTACTATCCTTTTTTCCACACTTGTGCTTCAAAGTAGCACCATGATATAGCAAGTCTCATATATTGTGCTTCAAAGTAGCACCATGTTCTTCATATAGAGAGTCTCATATGTTGTCACTTTCATATACTAGTGGGAATCTTTCATTATAGAACTTGGCTTGTATATTCCAATGATGGGCTTCCTCAAAATGCCATAGGTCTTCGTGAGCAAGCAAGTTGGATGCACACCCACTTAGTTTCTTTTGAGCTTTCATAAATTTATAGCTCTAGTGCATCCGTTGCATGGCCATCCCTACTCACTCACATTGATATCTATTGATGGGCATCTCCATAGCCCGTTGATACGCCTAGTCGATGTGAGACTATCTTCTCCTTTTTGTCTTCTCCACAACCACCACTCTATTCCACCTATAGTGCTATATCCATGGCTCACGCTCATGTATTGCGTAAAGATTGAAAAAGTTTGAGAACATCAAAAGTATGAAACAATTGCTTGGCTTGTCATCGGGGTTGTGCATGATTTAAATATGTTGTGTGGTGAAGATGGAGCATAGCCAGACTATATGATTTTGTAGGGATAGCTTTCTTTGGCCATGATATTTTGAGAAGACATAATTGCTTTATTAGTATGCTTGAAGTATTATTATTTTCTATGTCAATATGAACTTTTGTCTTGAATCTTTCAGATCTGAATATTCATATCACAAGTAAGAAGAATTACATTGAAATTATGCCAACTAGCATTCCACATCAAAAATTATCTTTTTATCATTTACCTACTCGAGGACGAGCAGGAATTAAGCTTGGGGATGCTTGATACGTCTCCAACGTATCTATAATTTTTGATTGCTCCATGATATATTATCTACTGTTTTGGGCAATATTGGGCTTTATTTTCCACTTTTATATTACTTTCGGGACTAACCTATTAACCGGAGGCCGAGCCCAGATTTGCCGTTTTATGCCTATTTCAGTGTTTTGAAGAAAAGGAATATCAGACGGAGTCGAAACAGAACGAAATCAACTGGAGAAGTTATTTTTGGAAGGAAACACACCTGATGGACTTGGACCCTACGTCAGGGGAGACACGAGGTGCTCACGAGGGTGGGGGGCGCCCCCCTAGGGCGTGCCCCTAGTCTCGTGGGACCCCCGTGGCTCCTCCGACGTCCTCCCTGCACCCATATATACCCATGTGACCTAAAACTTCCAGAACGAACAATAGATCGGGAGTTCCGCCGCCAGAAGCCTCCGTAGCCACCGAAAACCAATCTAGACCCGTTCTGGCACCCTGCTGGAGGGGGAAATCCTTCTCCGGTGGCCATCTTCATCATCCCGGTGCTCTCCATGATGAGGAGGGAGTAGTTCTCCCTCGGGGCTAAGAGTATGTACTAGTAGCTATGTGTTTGATCTCTCTCTCTCTCTCTCTCTTTAGTGTTCTTGATTTGGCATGATCTTGATGTATCGCGAGCTTTGATATTATAGTTGGATCTTATGTTTCTCCTCCCCCTCTTCTCTCTTGTAATGAATTGAGTTTCCCCTTTGAAGTAATCATATCGGATTGAGTCTTTAAAGAGTTGAGAACACTTGATGTATGTCTTGCCGTGGATATCTGTGGTGACAATGGGATACCACGTGCCACTTGATGTATGTTTTGGTGACCAACTTGCGGGTTCCGCCCATGAACCTATGCATAGGGGTTGGCACACATTTTCGTCGTGATTCTCCGGTAGAAACTTTGGGGCACTCTTTGAGGTTCTATATGTTGGTTGAATAGATGAATTGAGATTGTGTGACGCATATCGTATAATCATACCCACGGATACTTGAGGTGAAATTGGAGTATCTAGGTGACATTAGGGTTTTGATTGATTTGTGTCTTAAGGTGTTATTCTAGTACGAACTCTAGGGCTGTTTGTGACACTTATAGGAATAGCCCAACGGATTGATTGGAAAGAATAACTTTGAGGTGGTTTCGTACCCTACCATAATCTCTTCGTTCGTTCTCCACTATTAGTGACTTTGGAGTGACTCTTTGTTGCATGTTGAGGGATAGTTATGTGATCCAATTATGTTAGTATTGTTGAGGGGACTTACACTAGTGAAAGTATGAACCCTAGGCCTTGTTTCCTATCATTGCAATACCGTTTAGGCTCACTTTTATCACTTGCTACCTTGCTGTTTTTATAATTTCAGATTACAAATACCCATATCTATTATCCATATACCACTTGTTTCATTATCTCTTCGCCGAACTAGTGCACCTATACAATTTACCATTGTATTGGGTGTGTTGGGGACACAAGAGACTCGTTGTTATTTGGTTGCAGGGTTGCTTGAGAGAGACCATCTTCATCCTATGCCTCCTACGGATTGATAAACCTTAGGTCATCCACTTGAGGGAAATTTGCTACTGTCCTACAAACCTCTGCACTTGGAGGCCCAACAACGTCTACAAGAAGAAGGTTGTGTAGTAGACATCTATGTCCCGCCGCGCCACGGCGGCCTGGGAAAATTTCTCGCGGGCAGGCGACGACTGTTACAGGTGCATGCATGCGATCGTCCATAGCCAGATGGATCAGATCTCCGGCTCGGTGAGGTTGCAGGACGACATGATAGCCTCGTTTGAACAGGCTACCGGCGTCATCCGGCAACTAAGGGAGGGGAATGAGAGGCTCTGGGCCGAGCACGACCTGCTGAGGGAGAAGATCGTCCGAAGTGCAGACTTGCAGGAGGAGACCAGTGCCTTGTTGAAGAAACTTATGGACGAGAATGACATGCTCCGCAGCGAGCGCCAAAGGCTGGTGGAGGAATCCGTGGATGTTCTCAAGCAGCGTCTTGAGGACACGAAAGAGCTCATCACCGCTCGTCGCGGAGACCACTTTCCTGGTTTCTTTTGATGTAATAATCTGTTTAGGATGTGGATTGTGTCGTCGGTTGTGAAATGTTGGGTTCTAGCGCGGATGTTTGGCCTTTGTTGGCCTCTTGGGATGTTGCGATTTCAACCTGGTAGCTTTTAGTCCTTCGTGTTTGGCTGGAGTTGTGCTGAACTTCTTGTGAATTGTGGTGGTTCTCAGTAATGAAAATCGAAAGGGGCAAGCCCTTCTTTGATCAAAAAAAAATTTAATCGTCCTTATATATTCACTAGTCTTGCTATAAGTCACAGTAGATGCTATATAGGTCCGTTGGATCTTACATCAAGATCTGTGCTTTCAGATTTCCTTTTTTCTCTCTTAAATCTCAGTCGTGTGAGACATAGCCACGCCATTAAATAGAGGCTCGGGTGCCATTAATGGAGACCTTGGGAGAGAGGTGGACGGCAGATGGAGGTCAAAGGGATCTCCTCCCGATAAGCACGCGCAGGGGTCTGATCGCACGCCTCTCGTACTCAAATAGCTACCCTACACGGCGCCTCCTAGCTAATAAAAAATGGGGACGCGTGGCGGCACGTAAATGGTACTAGTAAGTAGAACGCCCATGGTTTCAATAATACTTGTGTTTCCAATTGTAACGTGACAGCACTTGTTCCAAAATGACTTTGTTGATTGTTAATGTGTGCGCCTTCGCAAATCGGAGTGCAAATTTACCACAGCATGTTGGTGCCATGTCATGGCACCAAGCCAAGTTTCATTTTTTTCATGCGTGTTTTGGATTTACAGGAATTAAAAAACTAAGTTTCTCAATGTTTCCAACCCAGCCACAACGCCTAGAATTTTGAATTTCATTCCATTTCTTGCATGGAACCTAGAAATTTACCCGAGGACACACATGTGATTTTTCAACCAACTTTGGTACACTGGAACATGTGCTTGTATTTCAAATTTGAATTATGCACACAAAGGTGACACGTTCCCTCCCAGAACCACGAGCCTTCTTGAGAGATGCTCTGATTTGCAAGTAGCTTATACCAAAATTTGTTCCTATTCGGCCAATTGTTTTTACCACGGCATGGTACTACCATGACATGACACCATGCCAAGTTTCATGATTTTAAAACCAAGTTTCTCAATGTTCTTGACCGAGCCACGATGCCCAGATGTTTGAATTTTATTCTCATTTTTTGCATGGGACCTCACCCTGTGCATTTCAAAACCGAACCGAAAAACCATACCGAAAATAAACCGAACCGAACCGATTTTATGGTTTTTATGGTTTCTGGTTTCGGTATGGTATGAACTTTCCATACCGATTTGAACTTTGGTTTTTATGGTATATACCAAAAAACCGAATGGTTAACCGAATAAACCGAAGTAAAAATAAATTTATATTTCTTGAGATGAACAACCATACAAGTTGTCATTTTTCTTGTACATGAGTCAAATTCACTAATAAGCATGTAAAATTTTCTTGTAACATAGTCATTTTTCTCTTTTTAAAATGCTAAGCACGTCCATAACCATCAACAGGTGAATTAATGCATGCATATATACTTATATATATAGTCATATACTATTTGTGTAAAATAGTATGTGTTTTGAGTCACAAATTTGCAAATTATTATTACGTCATTTTCAAATTCGCGTCAACTTTGGTTTTTATGGTATATACCGAAACCGAACCGTATTTTAATTTTATAATGTTTTTACCGAAGTATTAATACCGTACAAACCAAAAAACCGTATAAACCGAACCATGTAAACCGAATAAACCGAACGCATAGGGTGAATGGGACCTACACCCTCCTTGCATCTATATAGGGCCTAATGTGTTTTTCAAGACATCCTTTGACTATTGACAAGATTAATAGAACATGAGATGTATACTATGAAAATTATATTATTGGAAGCTCCTTTGACATACAAAATTGAAGGTATACTTTGTGTAAGTTGCATGTCATATATTATTTCTCTAACGTTTGGTCAAAGTTAGCCTCGAAAAATGCATTAGGACCTATATAGATGGAAGGTGGGAGTAGAAATTCACCCGAGTACACAAATGTGATTTTTCAACCAACTTTGGTGCACGGGAGCATGTGCTTGTAGTTCAAATTTGAGTTATGCACATTAAATGACCAAAAACTCAATTAATGTGTAAATAAGGCCAAACAAAGCCAGAATAATTCCAAAATTTAACATGGCACTCATGTAGTTCTATGTTGCCTTTGGAAATAAGCTCAAGGGGGACAATGTATATCGTTTCGCACTCAAAGGTGTCACGTTCCCTCTCAAAACCACGAGCCTTCTTGAGAGAAGCTTCGGTTTGCAAAAGCTTATACCAAAATCTGTTCCTATTCGGCCAATTTTTTACCACAACATGGTAGTACCATGACATGACGTCCATGCCAAGTTTCATGGTTTTCAGACATGTTTTGGATTTACAAGAATTTTAAAACCAAGTTTCTCAATGTTCTCGGCCGAGTCACGATGCCCATATGTTTTAATTTTATTCTCATTTCTTGCATGGGACCTAGAAATTCACCCGAGGACACAAATGTGATTTTTCAACCAACTTTGGTGCATGAGATCATGTGCTTGTAGTTCAAATTTGACTTATGCACATTAAATGACCAGAAACTCAATTAATGTATAAAAAACGACAAACGAACCCGGAATAATTCCAAAATTTAACAGGGCACTAATGTAGTTCCATGTTGCCTTTGTTAAGAAACTCAAGGGGGGGGGGGCAGCGTATATCGTTTCACACTCAAAGGTGGCACGTTCCCTCTTAGAACCACGAGCTTCCAAATCGGCCCAATTTTTTACCACAACATGTTAGTGCCATGACACGACACCATGCCAAGTTTCATGATTTCCAGGCGATTTTGATTTACATGAATTTAAAATCAAAGTTTCTTGATGTTCTCGGCCGAGTCATGACGCCCAGATGTTTGAATTTCATTCTCATTTCTTCCATGGGACCTAGAAATTCAACCAGGGACACACATGTGATTTTCAACCCACTTTGGTGCACCGGAGCATGTGCATGCAATTCATATTTAGATTATGCACATTAAAAGTCCAGAAACTCAATTAATGTATAAAAAGGCCAAATGAACCCGAAATAATTCCAAAATTTAACAGGGCACTCATATAGTTCTATGTTGCCTCTATAAATAAAATCAGGGGGAGGCAGCGTATATCGTTTTGCACACAAAGGTGACACGTTCCCTCTCGGAACCACGAGGCTTGTTGAGAGAATCTCCGGTTTTGCAAGAGGCTTATACCAAAACTTGTCCCAATTCAGCCAAAAATTATATGTATGAAAACAGGGTTTAGATTATCCCAAACATCTCGCTAACTCGACCAATAATGTACTATGATTTGAAATCAACATAAAATGGAAACAAATATTTGAATTGGAGAGCGTTTGGTACATGTAGTTCTTAGTGAAATATGATTACTACTATATGTATGTTTTTTCTTATCAAGATAATATTTAAATTATTGTATAACTTGAAAACAATCGTATTCAAGTATGGAAAATTGATTCAAATTTAGTCCATATGGTAGACGGCAATATATATGTTCACAAGGTGGAGTAAAATGTTCATATATGATGGAAGATCAAAATGTACGACTACATCAATTATAAACCGCAAGGTCACCTAACGATATATTCGAATTCAACATAACGTGGATTCAAAAATTGAAATTCGAGATCATGGCATCTGTAATCATATAAAAAGGGACATTACTCTTTCTTTGGTGGGAATTGATTTGTTTTTTGTTGTTGTTGAGGGAAGCGCGAATCGATTTGGTACTGTGCAAGGTAATCTTGTTCTCCCGATTTTTTTACATTTTTCTTGTAGTTTTTTCAATGGCATCTATAGCAATATAGTAAAAGGGGACATGACTATCTTGTGTCTTGTATGAATTGTTTTTTTACACGTTAAGTTTGTTCTGCCGAACAAGGAATCCGCACCTTGTTATCCCGAAATTTTCAAGCTCGAGTATCTTTTGTCTCACCTGCTTTGAAACTCCTGCTTCTTCAACCCACACCACGCCTTGTTATCCCGAAATTTGGACGCGCGCGAGAACTCCCTCCTCATCCGAAATCGCTCCCGCAGCCCAGACACGCGAAATCCCCCTTCTACCCCTCAACCGGAAATGAAGTTCCACATCGCGGTGTCAAAACCGGTGGGGGTACACTGGTAACTTACCCTACATTTCGGACAAGCGCGTCCCTAAGCTTGGCTCACCCCTCCCCCTTCGCCCCCATTCGTACACCGAGGCCGCCAAAACCCACGAAACCCCACGCTCCTCCATCGGCCTCCCAACCGCCGCCCAGCCGGAGACTCTTCCTCGACTACGTCGTCCACGGCAACAGCTCGCCGTCCCTCATCCACCGCACCGGATGAGGATCTGTTGTCGATCTTGTCATCCCGCCGGATCAGCTGCCCCGTCCTCCACCTCCAAGGAGCTGCCCCGATGTTTGCCTCGTCTATCGCGCCACCTCAATCCCCACAGCACCGTCTTGACCTACCCCACTGGAACCGCAACACCCTCACCAATTCCTCCGATGAAGCCGAGGCCAACTCGGTGCCACCAAGGAGGTTCGGCACTCACCGCTGCATTTTATCTTTTATTCGATCTCACGGGGCTGCCGGTGCTCGATACCGAGCAGACATGGCGTGTCTCCATCGACGGTGCCGTCGCCGGCCACACCATCCACGGTGTCTCTCCCCCACGTCTTTGTTTCCTCGGCGGCGACTTCCACAACGGCACTAGCTGCAGCTGCTCCGGCTCTCGCTCGCGATGCGGCTCTGTTCTTGTTGTCGGTCGCGCTGCTGCACTGCTCCTGCTTTCGTTCGTGCTGCTGCTCTACTCTTGCTCTCGCTTGCGCTGCTGCTGCTGCTGCACGACCTCCGGCAGCTACAGGACTTGCTGCTTTAGCACTCGCTCGCGGTGCTACTGCATGACTTGCTCTCTGCTAGTGCGTTCCCTGCTCGAGCGTCTGCTGATTTAGATCACTGCTTCTGCCGTGCCATCATCCACCCCACCTGAGGTGCACCATCGACAGAAGCGTTCACTGCAGTAGAGATGCCCCCTGCAGACTTCCTTTCGCCACCTCAGATCATCTTCCCCATTGCCGGCAGCCACGCCAGCTGCATTACCATCATCGACTTGAGCAGATGAACCTGAGGACTACACAGTTCCGGAAGAGAGGTCCCAGTCTTTTGTGTTTGCTTATGTTATACATCGGTTATTATTACCTGCTACTTTATCGTTCAATCTTGAGTTTTGAATTGCCCATGGGTCTCATATCGAGGCAGCAACGAATAGTATCTGGCTACTATCTGGTTCATCTGGGTCTTCTATGTGGTTCATGTTGGGTGGGCAACAAACAATAGATGATCCACTGTCTATCTTTTCAAAACTGAAGCTATAATCTACCTGCTATCATTAGTTTTGGATCCATCCACTCGTTTTCTACCATCAGTCTTGATTTTTGCATGCACCCCTTAGGCCTTACAAAATCTAACTATTTTTTTATTATGCATGTCAGATATTGTACACAATCGTACTGAACATGTAGAGAAAAAGAGAAGACTGTTGCATGCGAATATAATGTCATGCAGACGCCACTCCATGGTGGGCGAAGTGCCCCCCTCCTGCATTTCCAGATTGTATTCTAGAGGAAGATAACTGTTCAGATGGAGATTCAGAAGGAGCCGACCACACCTGTTTACTACCTGAGGTGTTTTCTCTAACATGGCATGCTGATGTTGGTCATATCATGCATATCGCGCCTTGCATTGCTTACATTATACATCTTACTTGTCATCAGCTTAGTTTAGATTTGCTTTGTGGGAATGCCACCTGTTTGGTTTCTATATCATACTCCCACCATTCCTAAATATTTGTCTTTTTAGAGATTTCAACAAGTGACTACATACGGAACAAAATGAGTGAATCTACACTCTAAAATGTGTCTATATACATCCGTATGTGGTAGTCCATTTGAAATCTCTAAAAGGACAAATATTTAGGAACGGAGGGAGCATATGGGAATTATGCAATGCCATCTTCTTTAGCCAGGCATCATATACGTGAATCATGCAATGCCATCCTGTTTAGCCAGTCATCGTATATGTGAATTGTATCGTGCCATATTTTTTCCATAATGTATTCCATTTGTCAACAATGTTTATACATTCATCTACTCTTCCTATGCATCAGCCATTTGAGTCGGTCATGGGAAAATCTGGAGTGAAAACAAGGTCTTTTGAGCAGTCAGTGCTACGTGTCGATGCAGATTTCTTGCTGGTTACAGATAGCTCCTCATAGGAGGATTCAGAGAGAGATGACTAGTCGTATTCCCCCCGAGGTGCATGCTCTAACTTGGCTGGGTTATATTGCTTATATCATGCATATGGTGTCTTGCATTGCCATGCCATCTGCTTAGATTAGACATGCTTTGTGTGAATGCCTCTTGTTTGCTTTCTATATCAGATATGTGAATTATGCAATGCCATGTTTTTCAGCCAGTTATCATATATGTGAATTATGCACCGCCATGGAGCCAGGCATCATATATGTGAATTATCTCATGCCATCTTTTTTCTCATTACGTATTCCATTTGTCGACAATCTGTGTATATTGAACTACTCTTCATGTGTATCAGCCATTTGAGCTGGTTATGGAAAAATCTAGAGTGAAAACAAGGTCTTCAGAGCAGGCAATGGTACCTTTTGAAGCATATATCTCGATGGTTACAGGGAGCTCCTAAGAGGAGGATTCAGAGACAGATGACCAGTCCTATATCCCACCTAAGGTGTATGCTCTAAGTTGCAATGTTTATATTTCTCATATGATGCATATGGTGTCTTGCATTGCTTAGTTTAGACATCATATGCACAATATTGAATTCTATCTGCTTAGTTTAGAGATCATACAGGCGAGTGCCAGCTGTTTAGTATATGAATCAATTATGTCAATTATATCATGCCATCCTGTATACTTAGACAACATGTATGTGACTTATTTCATCCCAACCTATTTTAGAAAGACATCATATAGTTGTGTCATGTCATCCTGTTTAGGTACTCATCACATGTTGAATTATGCCATTATATCCTGTTAAGTTATCCATCATATATCTGAAACTGTGTCATGCTATCCTGTTTAGTTAGGCATCATATATGTGAAACTGTGTCATGCTGTCCTGTTTGGTTAGACAACATATATGTGAATTACCACATCTGTCTATCTGTCTGTACGTTCAATTTCTTTTCTTGTTTATCATCCATTTGAATAGGAGGGGGTTCTTGAACAGGACAGCGGTACTGGCCAGCTACAAGCGCTTGTGCCAGCGGTACTGGCCAGTAACTCGAACAGCAAGTTACTGTGGCTGATAAACACCAGTCCTTTCTTGTGCAACATCAAGCGCTGGAGGATTTAAGCGCCAAACAAGAGAAAGTTAATAAGCTTGCTAAGCATCTTGCCAGCATTATGGGTACCCAGGATATTGTTTCTTGAACTCTTCTGAAGTGGTTTTAGTTCTGGACTTGTTTTGCTGCGGTGTTTATATGCTGCTTTGTTCCCTATATTTGCACTGGTGGCGAACTTTGATGCCTAGTGGATGTAATATGTGTAATAGCCGTGATAGCCTAGCATAAGTTGCTTGCTTATTTATTTCCTTGTTGTCTTGTTTATTTGTTTGCTTGTAGTCAGTGCAGTTCTTTTTCCGCAGTTTGCTAGTGGCTGCAATAACCTATTTTTTAAAAACTAGGCCACAATAACCATGGGCTAATATTTACTGTAGTGACACTGGGCCTCCTACGGGCCGTAGAAACAGTGGGCCTTCTACGGGCCGTAGAAACAGTAGGCCTTCTACGGGCCGTAGAAAAAATGGGCTTTCTACGGGCCATATAAACAATGGGCCTTCTACGAGCCGTATCATCAATGGGTCTTATACGGGACGTATGATCGATTGGCCAAACATGGGCCAATAATAGGCCGCATTATGGCTGTAAACGGGCCATCTTTAATAGGCCATATTTGATGACGCTATGAAAATGGCCCAACGTATTAACGGACCACAAACAGGCCGACTGTAATCACTGGCTGAATTTGGCCCACAAGCAGAAAATGACAGTAATGGGCCGTAAGTAAACGAATGCTGGAAATGAGCCCAAGAATAAATGGGCTCTGAGAAGGCCGAAAGATAACATGGGCTGGAAACGGCCCAACGGAATAACGGGCCGTTAATGGGTATAAAGTGATACACTGTTCATTACGGGCCAGTTTCACCAAGGGCCGTTAATGGGTGTAAAGTGATACACTGTTCATTACGGGCCAGTTTCACCACGGGCCGTTAATAGGCCAAGAGTTACATAGGGCCTCATATGGGCCGAAAGACGTCATGGGCCATACATGGGCCAGAAGTGAAAATGGGCTGGAATCATATTGGATGGCCTAGATGATGCTACTGGGCCTAATTTGGATAGGGCGTAACGGGCCTTGGGTTAGCGGGCTGTAAATGGGCTATATGCGAACAGGCCGTTAACAGGCTTTCCATGGGCCAGCCCGCCACCTTTTGACTAAGTCAAACGGGCTGGCCTTTTCACAGGAATGGGCCTCTGTTGGGCCGTGCCACATGTCGACGTATCATAGGCGCCTTTTGTCCAATGAGTGGATGACATCTGTCCCAACGATGAGCCGACACATGTTTCCTCGAGCCAATGATGATTTTACACGTGGAAAATCCCCATTGGTCGGGGCTATTAACGGGTTATCGGATCCAAAACCCGACCCGATAGCTTAACGGCGTTCCGTTACGGTTGATACCACGTGTCGGTCACCCTTGACAAAAGCACTTCTGTGACGCGCGATTTATCGTCATGGAAGTGCACACTTCCGTGATGATAATTTTGGTAATGTCATGGAACACTTCTACGACAGCACAGGTATGACTCTTGATTCTGTCATAAAATCATCATGGATGTACATGCATGACAAAAAACGCGACCTACTGTGACAAACACGTATCATCACGGAAGTGTATTTTTTTGTAGTGCAGATTCATGGCACCCTCGATAAACCTGCAAACCACACTCACAGAGAATGCTAGGTCTTCAAGCAGGCCGGTAAGCTAAACGCCGAACACAAGGGAGGGGGAGACATCAAGCGAAGACGAGGACGAACCTCGCCAGCAAAGCACTGGAGGACAGAAAAAATTCCCACCAGAGGTTAAAACAGTAAACATGATCCATGTGACAAAGAGGAGAAGCAAACATGCACTCCGATACATACGCGCCATAGAGCTCGTCACCCCCAAGTTCACCCCCTGGTTGGCCTGCCCGATCACTTTCGATCGCAGGGATCACCCGACAAGCATCCGGCATGAAGGATTGGCTGCCTTGGTGTTAGACCCAATAATAAACGGATACCATCTCACACGAGTCCTTATGGACGACGGTAGTGGTCTAAATCTGATATATCAGGACACGGTCCGCAAAATGGAGATAGACCTGGCAAATATCAGCCACAGTAATACTACCTTCAAGGGAGCAATACCAGGCCCAGAGGCCCGCTGCACGGGCTCTCTATTACTAGAGGTTGTACTCGGTTCTTCCGACAACTTCCGAAGCGAAAAGTTAACTTTCTACATCGCTCCATTCCGAAGTGGCTATCAAGCACTACTCGGAAGAGCGGCTTTCGCTCGTTTTAATGCAGTACCGCATTACGCTTCTCTCAAGCTTAAGATGCCCGGTCCATGTGGCACCATCACAGTTACTGGAAATATTGAGCGTTCTCTACGCGCAGATGAACATGCGGCGGCTTTAACAGCCGACCACTAGACGGCCTCACCAACCAGAATAAACGACAGGTCGTCAAGACCACAAACACGGTTAGACGAGTCCGGCGCATCACTACATATACATGAGATTGATTTGATGGTTAAACCCTCATAGACAGTACCAGGGGCTTCCCGCGTGTAATCGGGGCTAGTTCGGCTCAACTTGACTTATTGATAATAACCAATTTTCTGGCACGACAACTTTCACATAAGTTATTCTCTTTTACAGATGACAATTGTGCTACACCCGTCCAGGACACAGCACAATGGAGACACAGGCGCAGACGTGCAGTAGGGACCCGCTCAAAGGTTTCTTTTCAGATTAAGACCCTGCATAAACCTTTTTTTACCGTGTCTTGTTGTTCACATCCTCCGGATACTCAATACAACTAAGAAGGATGCTGACGTTATTGGCATGTGGCCACGTTAGGATATTGCATGCACCTGGACACTCGGGGTTTATTATTAAGGGCATTGTTCAGCCCGGCATATGTTATAAAGACCGAATACCTTAGGGAGTGTTCGGCGTCGAGAGTTTGGCCTTATATGCATCAACTCCGAATCATGTCTTTGGTCAAATGTTGGGTTTGCCCGGCTCCCGTGTTTTGCTACCTTATGTTCCGCTCTATCGGCTAAGGCGGCACCGGGAGAACTACTGCGATTGTGCCCTGGTTCATCCAGATGAGCACCTTAGTAGAGAAAGCCGAAAACTGACTGTCATGATAAAGCACGAGATTGGTCAACCACTCAATGACTTAGCGGAATCTTCGGGATTCCTCCGCATTAACGAAGGGCCGTTTCCCGGTCATGTACGTACGCGCCCCGTATTCGGACGAGCGCGAAAGTACCAGGGGCTATATAGTAGTCCCACCATCAAACCCCTATGGCTAAGTGAAAGTGTTAAAGCAATATAGTCCAATTGCCTTGTTCGCTGCGCTACCACCTCCTTCATGGACCAAGACGTTGGATCAAGTGTGAATACGCGTTTTTTGCGAACACCCCCGCATTATATGCGTGGGGGCTGAAGCCAATGACTACAAACTTTTAGGTTATGTACATATATACATAAACGGCCGCACAGGAGGTA
Source organism: Triticum dicoccoides (assembly GCF_002162155.2). Taxonomy (NCBI): domain Eukaryota; kingdom Viridiplantae; phylum Streptophyta; class Magnoliopsida; order Poales; family Poaceae; genus Triticum; species Triticum dicoccoides. Next base: position 37,006,267 of record NC_041392.1, read on the forward strand.
TCATAATACTTTCAGGAAAAAGTATAAACACAACCTTTATAATTCAATAAAACATTGTTTTTACAATGGGAATACATGTCACTAGAACATAATATTCTTCGAGCACCGAGCCTCTATCGAACGAGTGCCTTCAAGGACTCCTTCAAAGTAGTGCTCAGCAGCTACTCGGCCCATGGCCGAACCCTGTGTTGCAATAGTGGTGGCCTCCATCTCTGCCCAGTATGTCTTGACATGGGCAAGTGCCATCCGCGCACCCTCTATGCACGCCGACCTCTTCATAGCGTCGATGTGCGGCACAGCACCAAGGAATTGTTGCACTAAACTAAAGTAACTATTTGGCCTTGGCCCTTCCGGCCACAAATGATCCACAACAGACCTCATGGCAAGTCCGGACAACCTATGGAGCTTGGCCCACTCGGCCATTCGCTCATTCAACAGCAGCGGACGCACTGGAGCATGGAGCTGTGACCAGAACAACTTTTCCACTTCACGATCTTTTTGATCCTTGAAGTACTCGGCCGCATCAGCAGCACTTGCTGCCAAATCCACGTATGCGTCTGCAGAACTCCATAGTTGATCAAGAGGGGCATACTTCGGATCTCCGAATTAGTCTGCAACAAAAAGAGCTTCCCAGCCGCGATAGCTCCAGCTTGACGCATCTCCTCCTTTGCCGCTCTGATTTTGGAGCGGGCTTCCTTGGCTGCTACCATGGCCTTCTCCAGGTCCGTCGCCTTCGCTCGGCTTTCTTTTTCAAGAAGCTGGTAACGGTCAGCGACATCTTTCAACTGAACGGCCATCTTGGCTATTCTTTCCTTGCTTTGGCAATGCGCGGCCTGTTCGGCCCTCAGCTCTTCGACCGCCTTTAGAGCAGCTGCATTACTATTCCTGGCTTGTTCCTTGGCTCAGGCAAGTTCCGTTCGAAGGATCTCCACGGCGGCAGCTCCATATGCAGTCACAACATATTAAAGATACTGGCATCATGCTCCTCTTACTATGTGTTGATCACCGGAGAAATCACATACCATGTGCCTCGCCGAGCCGCTTGTTGACAAGCACGATGTCGGCATCTGCCACATCAAATTGCTGCTTCAGCTCGGCAAACTCATCAGTCCGGCTAGCCACCGGATCTTCAGCCACCTGCGCATGACAGCAGCCTGATTATTAACTGGGACTATGATCCTCCATTTGCCGCCGTTTTCGACGGCAACCAGAGTCTCAGGGGCTACTATCTGCATAGGGCACACCTAACTTGTACGGTACTATAAAAAACATACACTATTTCACGTACCTCAAAGCCTTTCAGCAAACTCATAAAAGCTTTGTGCAACCCGCTTTCGGCGGATGAAATCCTTTCAATCACCGTACCCATTAGCGTACGATGCGCTTCTGAGATGGCCGCTTGCTCCAGAAGATTCTTTAGTGCGTTTGATCGCACACCGGACGTTCCGGACTCTTTCTGTTGCTCTCTTTGGGAGCCGAATACTGAGGACTTCGGGTGGCCAAAGGATTACCCCCTGGCCTTGGCGGATCAGGAGAAACCCTCCGCGATGACACTTCAGGGTCGCCCGCCTCAAGAGGCGGGGTGGTAGGGGGAGGTGTTTCGCTCTCCATCATCTCCGGAAGAAGATCCCCCGAACCCGAACTACGAGACATATGCTTCGGTTATTGTCTTCAGAAGTAATGTAGGATATTTTTACTATTAAGTACTTTTTGTTTACTTACATCTCAGTATAAGGCAGATCCCCTTGCGGCCACTATGCGGCAAGAGTAACCTCCGAGGCAGGACCCTCTGGCGAAGGTTTCTTCCCCCGTTTGGAAACCTTTGTTTCCGGGTCTTCAGAGGTGGTTCTCTTCCTTCCTTGGGGAGAAGGAATTTCAGATTCTTCTCCCTGGTTATCCTCCTTCGCAGAGGTTTTAATTCCCCCGGTTTGGATGAATAATGAGTAAGGCCGGCTCTTAGCCTCTTTACTCCCCCCTTTATCTTCCCCTGAGGGCGCCTGATAAGGTGCCAGCTCGAGCATTCTGGCTAGTACCGGATTTGCTGAGCCTTCGGGAAGGGGGGCCGAAAATCTGATCATCTTCGCCTTTGTTACACAGTCCTGGTCAAGGAGCGACTTTTTAGAACAATGTTATAAATAAAAAGATGGTGTGTTCGGCCACGGGATTACTTAATTACTTGGGTATCTGGGCGATTACAGCTCAGACCCGCATCCTCGGTGGTGTCTGGACACTTTATTTGTGGTCCGAAGAACAATTTGTACATCTCTTTGAGCGTCATGCCGAGGAACTGCTGGATGGTTCGCGGTCCTTCCGGGTTGAATTCCCACATATGGAGGGGTCGACGTTTGCAAGGCGGGAGTCGAAGAACTAGCATGACTTGCATTACCGTGACCAGGCTGACTTCTCTCTCGAGGAGATCTTGGATGCGACTCTGCAATATCGGCACATCATTTACTGGCCCCCAATTCAGCCCCTTGTTGATCCATGACGTCAGTTGTGGTGGGGGGCCCGAGCGAAAGGCAGGGGCGGCTACCCACTTGGCACTTCGGGGAGCTGTGATATAAAACCATTCCCGTTGCCATAAACCGAACACCTCTGGGAAGGAACCCTCTGGCCACAGAACATCAGCACTTTGGCTTATCACGGCACCTCCGCACTCTGCGTGTCACCCCTCGATCATCTTCGGCTTCACATTGACAGTCTTGAGCCACAGGACGAAGTGTGGGGTAATGCAGAGAAAGGCCTCACACACGACGATGAACGACGAGATGTGAAGAAGGGAATCCGGGGCCAGGTCATGGAAATCCAGCCCGTAATAGAACATGAGCTCCCTAACAAAGGGATCCAGAGCGAGGCCTAGCCCTCGGAGGAGGTGAGAGATGAATACAACTCTCTTACCAGGTTCGGGCGTGGGAATGACCTGCCCTTGAGCAGGCAGCCTGTGCGAGATTTCGAGGGTCAAATACCTGGCCTCCCTCAGCTTCTTGATGTCTTCCTCTATGATAGATGAAGGCATCCACCGACCTTGAAGGTTGGATCCGTACATGGTTGAAGGTCTGAAGCGCCTGACCTAAGCCTTGGGTGTTGGAACTCAAGGCGGGGGAAGGATTCGATTGAGTACAAGAGGGAAAAAAGGACAGGCCTTGGCCTCTTTATAAAGAGGGTGAATATCAAGCGTCCTCCTCGTGGTCGTTTGGGCTTGCCTAAAATCGAGGAGTCATGCCAACGGGCATGATTGGGTTACCCACGTCTGTATTGATGAGAATCCCATAATAAGGGGGACACGATCTCTGCTTTGACAAGACGTGTCAAGAAAACCGCCTCGCGATATGTGTAGTGCTGGTTAACAAAAAAGGTTCGAATAAAGACCGGGCCATGGCATGATGTTGTGTTGCTAAATGTGTCAGCAGATTAGATTTGTGGAAATATTATTCTCTCTACGGTGGTATGTGGAACTTATTTTGCAGAGCCGGACACTATTCTTGTGTTCAAGATCTTCTATGGAGTATTCGGAAGAAGAACCCGCCTTGCAATGCCGAAGACAAATCTGCGCACCGGACTCATCGTCATCGAAGCCTGGTTCAGGGGCTACTAAGGGAGTCCTGGATTAGGGGGTCTCCGGACAGCCGGACTATATCCTTTGGACGGACTGTTGGACTATGAAGATACAAGATTGAAGACTTCGTCTCGTGTCCGGATGGGACATTCCTTGGCGTGGAAGGCAAGCTTGGCAATACGGATATGTAGATCTTCTCCCTTGTAACCGACTCTGTGTAACCCTAGCCCCTTCCGGTGTCTATATAAACCAAAGGGTTTAGTCCGTAGGACAACATACAATCATACCATAGGCTAGGTTCTAGGGTTTAGCCTCTACAATCTCATGGTAGATCAACTCTTGTAATACTCATATCATCAAGATCAATCAAGCAGGACGTAGGGTATTATCTCCATCAAGAGGGCCCGAACCTGGGTAAACATCGTGTCCCCTGCCTCCTGTTACCATCCTCCTTAGACGCACAGTTCGGGACCCCCTACCCGAGATCCGCCGGTTTTGACACCGACACAACCCAATTTTATTTTTGTTCTTTGCTTGTTGCTCCTGTTTAGTAATAAATAATTCATCTAGCTTCTGTTATGATTGTGTTTTTAATGTTTTAGTTAGTGTTTCTGGCAAGTAAAGCCTTTAGGATCTTCTTGGGTGATTATTGTTTGATCTTGCTGATAAAAACAGAAAGTATGCGCTCACAAAAATAATTTTCGTTTTTTACCATAGAGCTATAAAATACCAATTCCAACTGCATTAGATCACTAAACAAATTGCCTAGGACTTCCTAATTTCTTAGGATTTTTGGAGTTATAGAAGTTTTCGAGAGTTACAGATTACTACAGACTGTTCTGTTTTTGACAGATTCTGTTTTCGATGCATACTTTGCTTCTTTTGTAGTTTCTATGAATTGTAGAAATGGTATGGTAAAGTAGGCATAATGTGAGAAAAATTATGAATCTTGTCTTGAAAGTACCTAAGTGGTGATTTTATTTCTTATACTAACAGAGCTTACGAGTTTTTTGTTAGGTTTTGTGTTGTGAAGTTTTCAAGTTTTGGGTAAAGATTCGATGGACTAGAGAATAAGGAGTGGCAAGAGCCTAAGCTTGGGGATGCCCAAGGCACCCCAAGGTAATACTCAAGGACAACCAAGATCCTAAGCTTGGGGATGCCCCGGATGGCATCCCCTCTTTCGTCTTCGTTCATCGGTAACTTTACTTGAAGCTATATTTTTATTCACCACATGATATGTGTTTTGCTTGGATCGTCATTTTATTTTATTTTGTTTTGCTTGCTGCTTGAATTTATACAAGATCTTAAATTCTTAAATATTAGAGAGTTTTCACATAGTTGCATAATTATTCGACTACTCATTGATCTTCACTTATATCTTTCGGAGTAGTTTGTCATTTTCTCTAGTGCTTTACTTATATCTTTTAGAGCTCGGCAGTGGTTTTATTTTGAAGAAATAGATGAACTCTCATGCTTCACTTTTATTATTTTGAGAGTCCTAAACAGCATGGTAATTTTCTTTGGTTATAAAACTAGTCCTAATATGATGGGCATCCAGGATGGGTATAATAAAAACTTTCTGATAGAGTGCATTAAATACTATGGGAAGCTTGATACTGGATAGTTGTTTTGAGATATAAAGATGGTAATACTAGAGTTGTGCAAGTTGAGTAATTGTGGAATTGAGAAATACTTTTGTTGAAGTTTGCAAGTCCCATAGCATGCACGTATGGTAAATGTTGTGTGACAAATTTGAAGCATGATGTGTTCTTTGATTGCTTTCCTTATGAGTGGCGGTCGAGGACGAGCGATGGTCATCTCCTACCAATCTATTCCCCTAGGAGCATGCGCATAGTGCTTGGTTTTGATGACTTGTAGATTTTTGCAATAAGTATGCGAGTTCTTTATGACTAATGTTGAGTCCATGGATTATACGCACTCTCACCCTTCCATCATTGCTAGCCTCTTCGGTACCGTGCATTGCCCTTTCTCACCTCGAGAGTTGGTGCAAACTTCGCCGGTGCATCCAAACCCCGTGATATGATATGCTCTATCACACATAAGCCTCCTTATATCTTCCTCAAAACAGCAACCATACCTACCTATTATGGCATTTCCATAGCCATTCCGAGATATATTGCCATGCAACTTTCCACCATTCCGTTTATTATGACACGCTCCATCATTGTCATATTGCTTTGCATGATCATGAAGTTGACATCGTATTTGTGGCAAAGCCACCTTCATAATTCTTTAATACATGTCACTCTTGATTCATTGCACATCTCGGTACACCACCAGAGGCATTCACATGGAGTCATATTTTGTTCTAAGTATCGAGTTGTAATTCTTGAGTTGTAAGTAAATAAAAGTGTGATGATTTTCATTATTAGAGCATTGTCCCATGTGAGGAAAGGATGATGGAGACTATGATTCCCCCACATGTCGGGATGAGATTCCAGAT
>NC_041392.1:37012759-37025017 GCF_002162155.2 Triticum dicoccoides
AAATAAAAAAAGAGGCCATAAAAAAGAGAAAAAAGGCCCAAATAAAAAAACGAGAGGAAAAGAGAGAAGGGGCAACACTTGTGCTTCAAAGTAGCACCATGATCTTCATGATAGAGAGTCTCCTTATTTTGTCACTTTCATATACTAGTGGGAATTTTTCATTATAGAACTTGGCTTGTCTATTCCAATGATGGGCTTCCTCAAAATGCCCTAGGTCTTCGTGAGCAAGCAAGTTGGATGCACACCCACTTAGTTTCTTTTGTTGGGATTTCATATATTTATAGCTCTAGTGCATCCGTTGCATGACAATCCAAACTCCTTGCATTGACATCAATTGATGGGCATCTCCATAGCCCGTTGATTAGCCGTGTCAATGTGAGACTTTCTCCTTTTTTGTCTTCTCACACAACCTCCATCATCATATTCTATTCCACACATAGTGCTATGTCCATGGCTCATGCTTAAATATTGCGTGAAAGTTGAAAGAGTTTGAAAAGGCTAAGTATGAAACAATTGCTTGGCTTGTCATCGGGGTTGTGCATGATGGGAACATTTTGTGTGATGAAAATGAAGCATGGCCAAACTATATGATTTTGTAGGGATAAGCTTTCTTTGGCTATGTTATTTTGACAAGACATAATTGCTTGGTTAGCATGCTTGAAGTATTATTATTTTTATGTCAATATTAAACTTTATGTAGAATCTTTTTGATCTAAACATTCATGCCGCAATAAAGAAAATTACATTGACAATTATGTTAGGTAGCATTCCACATCAAAATTTCTGTTTTTATCATTTACCTACTCGAGGATGAGCAGGAATTAAGCTTGGGGATGCTTGATACGTCTCCAACGTATCTATAATTTTTGATTGTTCCATGCTATTATATTATCCATCTAGGATGTTTTATATGCATTTATATGCCATTTTATATGTTTTTTGGGACTAACCTATTAACCTAGAGCCCGGTGCCAGTTTCTGTTTTTTTCCTTGTTTTTGAGTTTTACAGAAAAGGAATACCAAACGGAGTCCAATGGACGTGCCAATTTTTGACGATTTTTATGGACCAAAAGAAGCCCCCAGAGTAAAAGAGTTGGGCCAGAAGAGTCTCGGGCCGTCCACGAGGGTGGGGGGGGGGGGCAGGCCCTACCCCCCAGGCGCGCCTCCCTATCTCGTGGACGACTCGGGGACCCCCCTGACTTGTTCCCGACGCCAAAAATTCCTATAAATACAGAAACCTCTAGAAAATAACCTAGATTGGGAGTTCCGCCGCCGCAAGCCTTTATAGCCACCGAAAACCAATGTAGACCCGCTCCGGCACCTTGCCGAAGGGGGGAATCCCTCTCTGGTGGCCATCTTCATCATCCCAGCGCTCTCCATGATGAGGAGGGAGTAGTTCACCCTCGGGGCTGAGGGTATGTACCAGTATCTATGTGTCTGATCTCTCTCTCTCTCCCTCTCTCGTGTTCTTGATTCGACATGATCTTGATGTATCGTGAGCTTTGCTATTATAGTTAGATCTTATGATGTTTCTCCCCCTCTACTCTCTTGTAATGGATTGAGTTTTCCCTTTGAAGTTATCTTATCGGATTGAGTCTTTAAGGATTTGAGAACACTTGATGTATGTCTTGCATGTGCTTATCTGTGGTGACAATGGGATATTCACGTGATCCACTTCATGTATGTTTTGGTGATCAACTTGCGAGTTTTGTGACCTCGTGAACTTATGCATAGGGGTTGGCACACGTTTTTGTCTTGACTCTTCGGTAGAAACTTTGGGGCACTCTTTGAAGTTCTTTATGATGGTTGAACAGATGAATCTGAGATTGTGTGATGCATATCTTATAATTATACCGGCGGATACTGGAGGTGACATTGGAGTATCAGACATTGGGGTTTTGGTTGATTTGTGTCTTAAGGTGTTATTCTAGTACAAACTCTAGGATAGATCGAACGGAAAGAATAGCTTCGTGTTATTTTACTACGGACTCTTGAATAGATCGACCAGAAAGAATAACTTTGAGGTGGTTTCGTACCCTACAATAATCTCTTCGTTTGTTCTTTGCTATAAGTGACTTTGGAGTGACTCTTTGTTGCATGTTGATGGGTAGTTATATGATCCAATTATGTTATTATTGTTGAGAGAACTTGCACTAGTGAAAGTATGAACCCTAGTCCTTGTTTCAACGCATTGCAATACCATTTACGCTCACATTTATCATTAGATACCTTGCTGTTTTTATATTTTCAGATTACAAAAACCTATATCTACCATCCATATTGCACTTGTATCACCATCTCTTCGCCGAACTAGTGCACCTATACAATTTACCATTGTATTGGGTGTGTTGGGGACACAAGAGACTCTTTCTTATTTGGTTGCAGGGTTGTTTGAGAGAGACCATCTTCATCCTACGCCTCCCACGGATTGATAAACCTTAGGTCATCCTAAAGGAAATATGCCCTAGAGGCAATAATAAAGTTATTATTTATTTCCTTATATCATGATAAATGTTTATTATTCATGCTAGAATTGTATTAACCGGAAACATAATACTTGTGTGAATACATAGACAAACTAAACGTCACTAGTGTGCCTCTACTTGACTAGCTCGTTAATCAAAGATGGTTATGTTTCCTAACCATAGACATGTGTTGTCATTTGATTAACGGGATCACTTCATTAGGAGAATGATGTGATTGACATGACCCATTCCATTAGCTTAGCACCCGATCGTTTAGTATGTTGCTATTGCTTTCTTCATGACTTATACATGTTCCTATGACTATGAGATTATGCAACTCCCGTTTGCCGGAGGAACACTTTGTGTGCTACCAAACGTCACAACGTACCTGAGTGATTATAAAGGAGCTCTACAGGTGTCTCCAAAGGTACATGTTGGGTTGGCGTATTTCAAGATTAGGATTTGTCACTCCGATTGTCGGAGAGGTATCTCTGGGCCCTCTCGGTAATGCACATCACATAAGCCTTGCAAGCATTGCAACTAATGAGTTAGTTGCGAGATGATGTTTTACGAAACGAGTAAAGAGACTTGCCGGTAACGAGATTGAACTAGGTATTGAGATACCGACGATCGAATCTCGGGCAAGTAACATACCGATGACAAAGGGAACAAAGTATGTTGTTATGCGGTCTGACCGATAAAAGATCTTTGTAGAATACGTGGGAGCCAATATGAGCATCCAGGTTCCGCTATTGGTTATTGATCGGAGACATGTCTCGGTCATGTCTACATTGTTCTTGAACCCGTAGGGTCCGCACGCTTAATGTTACGATGACAGTTTTATTATGAGTTTATATATTTTGATGTACTGAAGTTTGTTTGGAGTCCCGGATGTGATCACGGACATGACGAGGAGTCTCGAAATGATCGAGACATAAAGATTGATATATTGGATGGCTATATTCGGACATCGGAAGTGTTCTGGGTGATTTCGGAGAAAACGGGAGTGCCGGAGGGTTACCGGAACCCCCCCGGGAGAAGTAATGGGTATTATGGGCCCTAGTGGAAAGAGAGAGGGGCAGCCAGGGTGGGCCGCGCGCCCCCTCCCCCTCTGGTCCGAATTGGACTAGGAGAGGGGGGGCGGCGCCCCCCTTTCCTTTCCCCCTCCTAGTAGGAGTAGGAAAGAGGGGAGTCCTACTCCTACTAGGAGGAGGACTCCTCCTTGGCGCGCCCAAGGGCAGGCCGGCCTCCCCCCTTGCTCCTTTATATACGGGGGCAGGGGGGCACCTCTAGACACACAAGTTGATCTTCAAGATCGTTCTCTTAGCCGTGTGCGGTGCCCCCCTCCACCATAGTCCTCGATAATATTGTAGTGGTGCTTAGGCGAAGCCCTGCGACAGTAGAACATCAAGATCGTCACCACGCCATCGTGCTGACGGAACTCTTCCCCGATACTTTGTTGGATCGGAGTCCGGGGATCGTCATCGAGCTGAACGTGTGCTAGAACTCGGAGGTGTCGTAGTTTCGGTGCTTGATCGGTCGGGCCATGAAGACGTACGACTACATCAACCGCGTTGTCATAACGCTTCCGCTGTCGGTCTACGAGGGTACGTAGATTACACTCTCCCCTCCCGTTGCTATGCATCACCATGATCTTGCGTGTGCGTAGGAATGTTTTTGAAATTACTACGTTCCCCAACACATCCACTTGAGGGAAATTTGCTACTATCCTACAAACCTCTACACTTGGAGGCCCAACAACGTCTACAAGAAGAAGGTTGTGTAGTAGACATCATTGGTCCTTGAGCGGTGCCTGATGACGGGTCCGATGAGTTTCCCTCTTGGAGCAGAGGAACAATGGTCGAAGCCGTGAAACCTTCGAAGATCAAGTCTCCTCAAATGCCAGCAACGTAATTCAGGCTCCTGAATCTGATATGATGACCAGGGGCGTAGCTGTCGATCTGTTCGAGGCGACCAATCAAATTGGAGCACAGAGCAAAGCCGCCGAACACAAAAAGTTGACCGGGGAGGAAGGTTTCCTCGAAAACAACATCGTTGTTGATGGTTAAACAAGCCATCGAACCTTGTACCGATGACACAGTGGAACTCTCATTGAAAGCACCAATGTCGGTGTCAAAACCGGTTGATCTCGGGTAGGGGCTCCCGAACTGTGTGTCTGAGGATGGAAGGTAACATGAGACAAAGGGGACACGATGTTTACCCAGGTTCGGGCCCTCTTAATGGAGGTAAAACCCTACTTCCTGCTTGATTGACTTTGATGAGTATATGGGTTACAAAGGTTGATCTACCTCGAGATCGTAATGGCTAAACCCTAGGTGTCTAGCCTATGTGAATTCTAATTACCTCTACGGACTAAACCCTTCGGTTTATATAGACATCAGAAGGGCCTAGGGTTTTACAGAGTCGGCTTACAGAGAAAGAAAACCATACATCCGGACGCCAGACTTGCCATCCACGCAAAGGAGAGTCCCATCCAGACACGAGGCAAAACTTTCCACCTTGTATCATCATGACCCATCAATCCGGCCCACAGCCCACGGGCCGGACACCTGAGGACCCCATAATCCAGGACTCCCTCAGCCAGCTCCTCCTCTATTGCGTGTACTCTCGAGAATGAGGTTCTTAATTTTAAACAAAGGGCAAGGGAAAATCTAAAATAAGCTTGGTATAGAATTTGTAATGCTCATAATAGATCTATTTGTCAGCAATCTACCATTGTTCTTCTTCGAAGTTTTTATGTGGGTATAACCACTTGGTATAGATCCATCCTTGATACGATTACCGGTGGGAATTTCTTGATGTGTCCATCTTTGGATGCTTTTAATGCCATGGGAAATCTAGTGGGTTCACCACCTATCATTGTTAATGACACAAATTTGACTCTCGGGCATGTTATGCAAAGTTTAGAGGCTATTGAAGAGAAGATGGTTACTGAGGAACAAATTGAAAATTTGGATAAAATAATGCATACTCTTGCTAATAAATTTGGGTCAAAAGTGGGAGAGTTTTTTAAGCTACTAAAGGAAAAGGAAACTGTAATCAATGAATGAATTGAATAAAGCCCCTCTCGAATTGATCAGGTGGAAGAATTTTTTTAGTAACTTAAGCTCCACTTTTTTCCGTTAAAACGATTGAAAAAACTCCCATAAAAATTTGCAAGTTTACTCAAGCCATTAAGAACAAGTGTGTCACTTCTAATAAGAACAAGGAAGATCTTAAAATGATTAGTATTCACCCTGAGTTTGGTGAAGTGATAAAAGATACTACTTGCAAGAATGAATTTTTCAATCTCGTTCCTTGGAGTATTTTTATTGAAAATTTATATGCTAAACCTTTGAGGAATGTTGGTTGTGTGACTGAGGAATTGGGAACCAAAGATGACGATACTTGAATCTATGCATTATGCTTAGCTAGGGGCATACAACAATAGCGCTTGTTGGCAGGCAACCCAATGAATAAATTTTATTTTTGCCTTTTTCTTTCTGTTCTTGAGTGTTTGCACAATTATGCTACTGTTATGATTGTTTTTTATATTTTAATTAGTGTTTGTGCCAAGTAAAGCCTTTGGGATCATGTTGGGTGATATTTGATTTGATCTTGTTGAAAAATAGAAACTTTTGCGCCGAGTAAAATAATTTTCAATATTCACAGAAGCGCGATCAAATCCGGATTTTTGTACACAAAATTGATATAAAAATTGCCTACGTTTTCCTAATTTTCCAGAATTTTTGGAGTTACCGAACTATACAAAGTTTTCAGATTGCTACAGACTGTTCTGTTTTTGACAATTTTTCTTTGTGTTGTGTGCTTATTTTGATGAATCTATGGTTTGTATTGGAGGGTATAAGCCATAGTAAACTTGTAATATAGTAGCTATAATGCAAAAATAAAATATGAATGGGTTTGCAACAGTACTTAGAGTGGTGACTTGCTTTGTTATACTAATGGATCTCACGATGGTTTTGTTGACTTTTGTGTGATTGAAGTTTTCAAGTTTTGGGTGAGATCACGATGGATGAAGGAATAAGGAGTAAGAAGCACCTAAGCTTGGGGATGCCCCGGAAGGCATCCCCTCTTTCTTCTAATGACCATCGATATTTTACTTGGAGCTATATTTTTATTCGTCACATATCATGATTTTTTCTTGGAGCGTCTTGTATTATATGAGTCTTTTCTTGTTTTGCTTTTTAGTTTGTGTCATCTATCCTTGCTGGACACACCTATTTGAGAGAGCCAAAATTATACTATGATTTATTAGAATTGCTCTTTATGCTTCACTTAAACTTTTGAGCTATGGAATTGCTCTAGTGCTTCACTTATATCTTTTTGAGCATGTTATGCTTTAATACTTTTGAAGAAATTCTCTCATGCTTCACTTAGATTTATTTGAGAGTTAGTAAAATTCTTGAAGAAATTCTCTCATGCTTCACTTATATTATTTTGAGAGAAGAAAATTTTTATGCTCATGTTCTTCACTTAAATTTGTTTGAGCTTATCAAAAGTAACTATGAAACAAGTCCCAAAGTGATAGACATTCAAGAGGGATATACTAAAAACTTTCATGAAGATCATTGGACAAAATAAACTTGATTCTTTGTAATAGTTTTGAGATATGATGATAGTGATATGTGAGTGATGTTGGTGAGCAATTATGCTTTAGTAAGAATATTGGGCTTAATGTTTGTGATTCCCTATGCAAGCACGGAAGTCAATAGTTATGCAATGAAATTACATCCTACTTATGGTGCATTATTCGGTGTTAGTTATGCTTAATGCTCTCTTATGTGATTTTTCATTTCTTGGTTGGTTGCTTCTCAATCTATTTGCTAGCCTTCACTTTTACTAAGTAGAAATACTACTTGTGCATCCAAAATTCTTAAACCCAGTTTTGCCATAGGAGTCCACCATACCTACCTATATGCAGTATTTTTGTGTCGTTCTAAGCAAATTTGTATGTGCCACCTCGAATTTTCAAAATAAATTTCCTTTTTGTGTGCTCGTACCGCTCATGAAGCGGCATGGTGTGGCTAATATTTTCCATGCTATATGTGTTATTCTCAAGATGAGTGTTTATTCACTTGTCATTACACGAGAGTACGGCGGTAATAGGGATGCCCAGTCCCAAAATGAATAAGAAATTTACTTTATGTTGTCAAATAATAAATTCCTTGGAAAGTGTTGGTATGGAAGGCACCCGTGGATACGGCAAGCCATGGATGTTGAAAGAATGGTGGAAAAAGGAATAAACTTTATTTTCTGTTTGGGAACCGCCTATGATATATCTAGCATGGAAATTGTTTGGAATTACTCAGTCATTTGCGTTGACGGGAAAAGTATGCCTCTCAAAAAAAATTATCTCTCAATTTTTGCTTTGAGCTCTGGCACCTCTACAAATCCCTACTTCCCTCTGCGAAGAGCCTTTCTATTTACTTTATGCAATTTTTATTTGAGTCTCCATATTCTTTTATAAAGCACCAACTAAGGGGCACTATGATCGTACTTGAGCATTGGATGTAGATAATATGCGAGTGTGTTTCATGAATGGATCCATGATTGAGCATGATGTGCTAGGGATAACTTTTTTTAGTGTTGGTATTTTGAAAGACATGGTTGCTTGTTGATATACTTGAGTATTGAAATCTTCATGTTAAAACTAGACTATTGCTTTGAACCATATAAAAGTCCAAATGCCCATGCTACAAAAGAAAAGAATATGTGATGAGCATGTCAGACAACATTTCACATCAAAAATTCTGATTTTATCATTTAACTACTCGAGGACGAGCATGAATTAAGCTTGGGGATGCTGATACACCTCCAACGTATCTATAATTTTTGATTGTTCCATGCTGTTATGTTATCATTCTTGGATGTTCTACAATCATTTTATAGAAATTCTATATCATATTTTGAGACTAACCTATTGACATAGTGCCCAGTGCCAGTTACTGTTTTTTGCTTGTTTTTTACATCACAGAATACCAGTACCAAACGGAGTCCAAACACAGTGAAACTTTTTGGAGAATTTTTATGGACCCGAAGGAACAACATGGGCTAAAGAAGTTCCAAAGGGGTGCCCGGAGGGGGGCACAACCCTCCTCGACGCGCCTGGTGGCCCAGGCGCGCCCAGGTGGGTTGTGCCCACCTCGGTGGCCTTCCGCACCGCCTCTTCGCCCTAAAAATACCCAAATATTCCAGAAACTCTAGGGGAGTCGACGAAACACAATTCCAGCCGCTGCAAGTTCCAGAACCACGAGATCCAATCTAGACACCATCACGGAGGGGTTCATCATCCTCATTGGTGCCTCTCCGATGATGTGTGAGTAGTTCATTATAGACCTATGGGTCCGTAGTCAGTAGCTAGATGGCTTCCTCTCTCTCTCTCTCTCTCTCTCTCTCTCTCTCTCTCTCTTTTAATTCTGAATGCAATGGTCTCTTAGAGATCTATTTGATGTAAATCTTTTTTGCGGTGTGTTTGTTGGGATCTGATGAACTTTGAGTTTATGATCAGATCTATATATCCATGAAAGTTATTTGAGTTTTGATCTATTATATGCATGATTATTTATAGCCTCATATTTCTTCTTCGAATCTTTGGTTAAGGCCAACTAGATCAATTTTTCTTGCCATGGGAAGAGGTGCTTTGTGATGGGTTCAATCGTGTGGTGTTCTTTCCTAGTGAAAAAAGGGGCAGCAAGACATGTATTGATCGTTGCTATTAAGGATAACAAAATGGGGTCTATTCCTACATGAATAGATCTTGTCTACATCATGTCATCATTCTTATTTCATTATTCCGTTTCTCCATGAACTTAATACACTAGATGCATGCTGGATAGTGGTTGATGTCTGGAGTAATAGTAGTAGATGCAGACCGGAGTCGGTCTACTAATCTTGGACATGATGCCTATATATTGATCATTGCCTGGATATCGTCATAATTATTTGAGGTTCTATCAATTGCCCAATAGTAATTTGTTTACGCACCGTGTGCTATTTCTTGAGAGAAGCCACTAGTGAAATCTACGGCCCTCGAGTCTATTATTATCATATTCGCTTTGAGATCTATTTTTATTCGCTTTTATTTTTAGATATATTATTCCAAAAACCCCAAAATACCTTGCTGCGCTTTTTTGTTACTTATTTTATTACACTTTTTATCGAGATCCATTTATCCAATCT
This sequence comes from Triticum dicoccoides, assembly GCF_002162155.2. Taxonomy (NCBI): domain Eukaryota; kingdom Viridiplantae; phylum Streptophyta; class Magnoliopsida; order Poales; family Poaceae; genus Triticum; species Triticum dicoccoides. Next base: position 37,022,428 of record NC_041392.1, read on the forward strand.
ATCACAATTTTATCCGGTCGGCGTGACAATTTCCTACGTCGTTACCCGTAAGAGGGATTGACAACCCTTCATAAGCGTCGAGTTGCAAGTATTTGTTCTTTGTGTGCAGGTACCGTTTACATAGTGTTGCTTGGTTCTCCTACTGGATTGATAACCTTGGTTCCATAACTGAAGGAAATACCTACCGTAGCTGTACTGCATCATCCCTTCCTCTTTGGGGAAATACCGACGTAGTTCAAGCCTCATAACCCCTCCCTATCCCTACCCTCCTCCATTGGTAGAGGGGCGCTCGACACTGGTGCGGGCCCCCAAGGATGGTGGCAACGGGGATCTGGCATCTCCCCCTCAGATGGAGGGATGCGGCTCCCGGGGCGGCAGCCCCGCAGGTGGCGCACGACGCGGCCTGGGCGGCTGCTAGCGTCGGCGGTTGTTGGCGGGCGTCCTTCCATGGCTACGTGGGCAGTGTGGAGGTCGTGTTCTTCGGTGTGGTGGCGGCTCCTCGTAGTCCGCCAAGCACCATGGAGAAGCTTTTGTTCCTGGTGGCTTCGTCCGGCGTCTCATGGTGCCGGCTGGCCGGATCTGACATTCGGGTGATGTTCTGGGGGAAACCTCTGGCCGGCGCGGCACCCCTCAAAGTCGACTCCTTTGGCGCCGATCTTCTTCCTGGAGGCTTTGGGGTCGACCCTCCCCCTTCCGCCTCCTCCTTGAGCTTCGGCGAAAGCTGGTACCCCCTGGTTTGGTCACGGACGGCAACTCTATGGCATGCTCCTTCTTTAAGGCGGCGACCGTGATAACCTCTTGGTGGCGGTGCAGTTGGTGACCCTATTCCGAAGTATGATGGCATGGTCTTCCTGCTACATCTTGCTCAACCTCCCCCGATGCATGGTGATGCCTCTTGGGCCTTCTTCATGGATTCCCGCCTTCGGTTGACAGCACGCGTCCTGTGCTCCGTTCTGCCACTGCCGGCTTTGGCTATCATCTCTTTAGTCTTCTGTTGTTAGTGGGTCAGCGTCGTCTGCTTGTCCTATGGCAGCTCGGGTACCTTATGATGGGCTATGTGGTAGCCACTCTGCTGGTGCCGGTGCGGCACCCATCGATCCTGGCTGAAAGGGTAGCGGCCCTTTGCAACGGCCGAGACAGAGCAAGTGTTGCCCAAGTTTGGCGTGTGGGTGCTACTGGCGCTCAATTCTTGCATGGCGTGGCCTGCCTCCAGTGCTCTTAGTTGATTAGTTGGTGTAGGCGTAGTGCTGGTCGTCAGCAATGGTGTTGTGTTTGCTCCGGTTGTTTCCATTGTGTTGCTCTACCTTGTACCTTGTATCTTCTTTCCGCTTTGCTTTGCATTCATTCCCTTTGTAATGTGGTGCCTCTATAATCCAGGCCGGTAGAGGGCTTTGTTAATTTAAAACATGGCTAGGTTCAATCTCTTCTCGGGCTTGGCCGGCGCCTTTTCTCTAAAAAATTGATGGCTACCACCAATTAACCTGCTCAGGAATATCATAGCAACTTTACTCGCCAGTCCTTTCAAAAGGAGGCCAACAAGTTAAAAGAATATTTCTATTTCTATGTTGTTTCTGCATACTTTTATTAAATTGTCCCTTGCAGCTTTGATGGAAATCAACAGGGTAAACATTTGGCAATCGATCATTTTCTATGAATGTGTTGCTCGAAATATTCGTTTTTCATTAAAACTATATTGGTATTTAAAAAATCATATAAAAGACCCAGTTCTGCATTTTTTAATTCAACTTTTATGCCTGTTGTGGGAAATTTGTCAAAATAAGTTGCGGCGCTGAGTTTGGAACCTGGGTCAACTATATTGGATGTAAGGAACCCACCATTAGCATATATCAACTTTTGTAAAGAAGTGTTGCTAACAATGCTGATTTATCTAATTATTTGAATTTAAATTTACCAAAATTTAAATAAAAATTCCATTGATTTGTCCAACGTTTTTTTTGGAATTTTTGATGGTTTTGAGGATTAGCGAAAAAACTGTTTCAAAATTCTAAATCGTGAAATTAACTGTGCATTACATAGTTATGTTGTGATGGATCTACCAATATCAATTTTTATAGTGATGATCAAACTTAAAATATTTGACTTAAAATATTTGACTAGTGCTATCAGTGTTATCAGTGTTGGTAAAAAAATTCATAGTGATGATCAAACTTAAAATATTTGACTAGTCCAAATTCTAAGCCGACCTCATGATGGTAATCGAAGGCTAGGAGAGAGACCAGTTATCCAAAAACAACCATGTTTTAACTAGTGCGCCAACATTGTGTCATCATTATATTTCGCTTCGGTTGGCAGTCTTCAAGCTGATATTTTCATGCAACCTAAGCATAAATTAGATGGTTAGGTTCTTTGTGGTGGAAGCATCCCACGAGATTTCAAGTGCTAGAGTTGGCACTAGTGCTCTCATTTTCCTGGATTTATTTCAGGCTTTCTCGAGATGTCTATTCAGTGTGAGATGACGTTCCCATAGACTATGATGCGCCTGTGATGATTTCGTCAATCTTAAGATGTGATGCCGGCTCAATACCTCGGAAATGCTCATAGGAATAGGGTGTGCACATGTGCGTTCATA
>NC_041392.1:37025260-37045003 GCF_002162155.2 Triticum dicoccoides
ATTTTCCTTTGAGGAATTTTTTGCTGAAACTCACACTACTATATGGATCAACGATTAGTCTTCCACTTCCTGTGTAAAGAAATATAACTCGGAAATCCAATATGGCTCCCGGGTGCATGTGCTCCTGCACATGAAAATTATTTTTGAACTGTCAAAAAATCCCAACAAAAATTTTATGCGTTCATTGTCACATTCAAATGCTATCTACAAATTTTGAAGCAAAAAGGTTAAGCATTTTGGCCTATGAAAAAAATTGAACACCAAATGTTACTCACAAATTTGTTATCTTGTCCGATGAAACACTGCTGCTCCGTTTCGCATGTGAATCGTCAAGCATGTTTGCGACACTAACACAAACATCTGCAAGAAAAAATCCTGAATTTCCTGAAAACATTACTATTTTTTCTGGTTATATTTCACGCGGGAGCATGTGCTCCCTGGAGCCAAAATGCCTCCCCCAATATAAGATGTATCTTTACGAAGGGATTACGATATTTGAACAAACATGTTTTCAAAAACAAGTTACTAGGATAGTTCTAGATGATTTGCGTAGTGCCTCGTGAGCCGCTCCTATGACTCACAAGGAAATTCCCCGTAGCCACCTCTTTCCTCCAAATACCACCGCCGCCCACCGACCTACGGCAGTGGTGGAGCCTCGCTACCACCTCCCTGTACGCTCACCTTATGATCACCCTAGCGGCAACTGAAGAAACCATGGGGGCCAATGGTCGTTGGGGCATCCACATCGCCAGGTCCTGACCGGTAGATATCCTGTGCTTCTGCGTGCGGGGGTTATGGCTTGGGGTCTGGCTTTAGATCTATCCATGAACTTTTTGTTGAAATTATGTGTCCTGCAACAATATTCAAATTATTTAAAATTATTATTATTCGGAATACCTCATTACCGAATTACACATGTATTTATGCATGGAATTACTTTACATGTTTATTATGAAATTATTACTTCTTGGAATGTACTTACGTAATATATACTTAAGGAAGTTAGTTGATTATCAATGGAATACAAATATACTATTTATATTGAAAAGACTATCCGGATACACTAATAATTGGAAGGAGCTAAATCGTATAGTTAGAGTACAACCCTAATATTGATCTACATAATGAGATGAATTTACACTCTATTGTGGCGCGTTGCTCACAAGTCTGTGCTCCGAGGACGCAACGGGTGGAATCCGTTAACAGACAAATATGACCATGATTGCTAATTTGGTCGGGACTCTATACCGGAAACTAGTTAAAAACCTAGGAATTTTATATGTATAATAGGTGGACTCTTTGAAAACACAGTATAACAAGGTCCCTACCCCTAGTCTCACATATGCAAATTGTGAACGTCACCATAGATAAGCGCAGCGGAATAGAGGGTAGACAACAAACCCTAAATTCTAACATTGGTATCAGAGCTAGGTCGAAGGGTCGCCGCCACCATCCTGATCTGCCATGCAAGGTTCGTCCGCTGGGTGATCCGGCTACCGTCGGGACAATCGCTGATTCGTCGTGTAAATCTGCCGACTTGGGTTGCCGCTCATCCACTGCGTGCTAGCCTCTCTCAGATTGATTTATCGCCTCCGCTTTTTCGCTGCTTTGGTTGTTCCCGCCAACCCGATGCTATGTCCTACTCCCGCGGCGCTGTCTGTTTTTTCATCAAAAGTAAAAAATTCTGCGCGTAGTCGAATCCCAAACTCCTGTGTTAGGCAAGCTCCAGATCGCTGGAGTATTTGAGTTCGATCGGGGAGATAAGGTGTACTATACTACTACTAAGTAGGAACATATCGATATATCTGCATGTGCGATCCGAAGCACGCCAAGATTTGCTGCCGGAAATTGTTAACGGATTTGTTTGTTATTTTAATCAGATCTGGAACTTAAAGATTTACTTGGCATCATGTAACAGTCACATGTGGTCCTCGCGGCGCTCCGTCAGGACATTCAGAAGTTTGCTGCACACACATACACGGATGCAGGGACAGCTATTACATGATTAAACTCATCTCTATGTGACATTAACTTGGCAGCTTGCGAACAGAAAATATCCACTCGACAACTTGCCAAGCTGAACGAGCAACTGCTCGGAAACTGCAGGTCACGCCCACGCTCGCTGCCGCTGCTATCTGCGTCTTCAAGAACAACAATTTTCTTTTGAAAATTACTAGAATTTCATGGCATTCACTGAAGGAAACAGATGGAATTTATGTTGTTAATCAAAGTGCCTAACATCTAGCCAACTGCATGGCCAACCGGTCGGCTGGAAGAACCACATGCACTTTTGCAGAAGCTAGTGCCATGAGAGAAGGGATGTAAATTACCAATCCTAACTAGTATCTATTAATTATTTTATTTTATATTAACAGACTAACTTGTTTGGTTGCTAATCCACTACATGTAAATCATAGCAAGGAAACTATTTCTACTCCTTGGAAGAAATTTAGGAGGACTAGGGATTAAATGTGTGGATGGACTGCACCGAGCAAACAATTACATACTAAAAATTGCTATGGTGGAAATATTGTCTGGAAAATTACACATAAACTGGACAGGGGTTTGGGAGAAGTACTCCCTCCGTCCCAAAATTCTTGTCTTAGATTTGTCTAGATACGGATGGATCAAGTCACATTTCAGTATTAGATACATCCGTATCTAGACAAATGTAAGACAGGAATTTTGGGACGGAGGGAGTATTATTATTGAGCAACACTTGTTCGTAGATGTTTGTGGAGGAAGATGAGAGTCACTCCGAGGACAAGGAAATTTTCTCTTCATTTGTTGGCATGCCTAATGATAATATTTGCACTATATTTATTTATTTGGGGCTACTTTTTCATATAGTTGGATTGTGGCTATGTCTTATTGCTGGAATACAATAGTAATTTTATTGACATGCTAACAATACCAAAGGAAATTATATATATTGATGTGCTTTGTCATTGCTCCTAAATCTTATACACTTTGGAATTGGAAATTTTGGCATGAAACTCCCTTGTGGAAGAAAAGTATTATTATAGGAGACTCATGCAACTTCAATGTGAAGGGATTTAATTTACTGTTGTATCTTGGAACCCATTCAGTATGTAATACAAATTGGGAAAGGAAGAGAGGAAATATTGCTCAATAATAAAGTTAGTGCATTACAAAATTTCATACAATGGTCTATTATTTCTTCATGGTCGAAGTTAGCAACCCAAATTGTTCTTTGGGGAGGATAACTACATACAGAGGAATACTGATAATGGGAACACATATCTGGATTTTTTTGTCATGGACGACTTGGTCACATATTGTAGAATCGAATCGAGTGCCTTACTAATTCTGGAATTTGAAAATTTAGTGGGATTTGGTTTTCTGAAGCACACATATAATGGGTATTGACTTGCACGCCTTTTCTTAATAAGGTGGAAGAAGATAAAAGCTTCACGTCATTTATTTATTTTCTTCGGATATACTTACGATATTTTTTGGACACTCCCACTGGAGGTCAGATTATTCATTTCATCTCACTCTTCAGTGATTACACTTTTATATGGTTATGTTTATCTTTTATTATACAAGTCGTAAGGTTTTATTGTGCTGGTCACATGTTATACTGAAGTGAAAAATCAGTTGATTAAATAATATCATAGTTTTAACAAATGATTGGTGGGGAAAGCACTCTTCAAGAATATATCGTTTGTATGTAAAGAGCATGGAACTATTCACCATTGTAATACACCGTACACCCCAAAATTGAATGGAGGAATTAAATATAATTATTTTTGTAAGAAGCATTAAATATTATCATTCGTTTGTATCTCTCTCCATCTAGCACAGTCACTCCTTATGGTTTGTAGACTGGAAGGAAGTCATTTATTTTGACAGCAAATTTCAAGTACTACAAAGCACACACCAGGAATTTGTTAATTGTTCTTCTAGTGGATCAAGGTTCTGTTTTTTGATATGTAAAAGGAAAACTGGTGGAAAGTGGGAGCACAAATATTTTGATGGATATTGGTGGAATTATTCGCGAACATACTGGAATATAATCTTAACCAAAATAAAACTACAAGTGAAACTCCCGATACTAACATGCTTAGGATAAGTGTGAGGAATTAGCTTGGAATATCATGTTTGGATAAATTTTATGTGTTGTTTGGGGATGTCACTCTAAATTGAAGAGGAATCACTAAATTCTCTTAAGAAAGTTTTTTTTGCATCAACGTCAACTATGGGTGGGAGAATTGCAGGAAGGAATAAACTCAAATGAGGAAGATCATAGTTTGGAAACTTAATATCATACCAAGTAACCGCAAGCCTATTGTCTGGAAGTGAACCTTTTTTGTCAGGAAATTTGGCTCACTGGAATATTATAATGTCACTCTTGTTATTCAATTCTTCAGACAAAGGGAAATATACTTTGTGGAAACTCTCTCCTGGAATTTTGGGAAAGAGGAACTAAAGACATGGTTTGCTAATTGAATACGTTAATATATGGTCTTATAACAAGCTTCACATCAATGGAATAGGTCATATGGTTTTCTAAATGAAGTAATGTGGTCATTTACAAATGTAAGTGTAAAATATTTTGCATTATTATTGTATACGTTAACATTGTTTTGTTGTTTGCAATGATAAAGTCACATTGATGGAAGTGAAAGCCTGATCAGGTTTTCACTTTCATATGAAAGGAACATTTGAAGATTCCTATGTTTTAGGAGTGGAACTACATAGGATATGTGTTGAAATGTTTCCTATGGAAAATTGCAAACTTATTAAAGTACCTGGAACCAAGCTCAGCGATGAACTATGTTCAAACTCCTGAGGACAAAGGGATGCTAATGGCACTAAAATTTAATATATCTTCATTATACAATCATACATTAGCTTTTGGAATTTATGCTGCATTCAAACAGTTCAAGGAAAGACGAGTAGCTAAGGGAATCTCACACATCACATAAGATTGTGGGAAGTGCATCACAACTTGTGACTTGTTTTGGAATTTATATTAGTGGTAAACACATTGAGGAAGCTATTACTGTATCTACGAGATGAGAAATAAGTCCAGGTATGCGTATTCAATTATTATTTTTAGTACTAATATGGTGCAGGTTCACTAACAGAAGTCGGGAACTTAAACATGTTTAATGATGGAACTTCATTTACTGATTGAATTTGATATTTATGTGGTTTTGAAAATTTATTCAACACGATTATCACTAACCGAAGTCGGGAACTTAAACATGTTTAATGATGGAACTTCATTTACTGATTGGATTTGATATTTATGTGATTTTGAAAATTTATTCAATAGGATTATCATATATTGTGACTCAATGTGGAATTATTCACATTGTTGACATGTGTGATTGAAAATAATTGATGCAGAATTTCACTTGAGGAAACAAAATAGTAAAGGTGCCTATAAAGGTGTAATTACACTCGAGGGACAGCTAAGCTGGAATAACTAAGTGGAAATCAATGTCTCGAGAGATCTTGGGTATCACAGCAAGCAAACATATTGAGGGAATGTATCACCATATATATCTTTTCTACGTAGTGTTAATATGATTGCCGATCCCTTGACTAAGCCTCTTAGCCGGGAGGTATTTCATAAGCATGTTAAGACTATGGGTTTATGGATATTTGAATGATTGTTTGGGATAAGTGGGAGATGTTGGAATTATGTGTCCTAAAACTATATTTGAATTACTTGAAATTACTATTATTCAGAATACCTTATTATGGAATTATACATGTATTTATGCATGGAATTACTTTACATGTTTATCATGGAATTATTACTTGGTGGAATGTACTTACATAATATACACTTTCGGAAGCTGGTCGATTATCAGTGGAATATAATATACTATTTATGTTGAAAAGACTTCCCGGGCACACTGATAATTGGAAGGAGCTAGATCATATAGTTAAATTACAACACTAATATTGATCTACATAGTGAGAAGAATTTACACTCTATTATGGCGCGTTGCTCACAAGCATGTGCTCTGGGGACGCAATGGGTGGAATCCATTATAGACAAATCTGATCGTGGTTGATAATTTAATCTGGATTCTATCCCAGAAACTACTTAGAAAAAGACTAGGAATCTTATCTATATAAGAGGCAGACTCTTTGAAAAACAGTATAAGAAGGCCCTACACCCAAGCCTCAGATATGCGAATTGTGTGTGGCACCACAGATAAGCGCACAGGAATAGGGGGTAGACCGCAAACCCTAAAATTTTGAATATTCTTTTGAGATCAATTTGGTTTCTTTGCAGCATAATTCTTATACATATATGCTCTCTGATTTATTTTTCTTTCTTTGGCCAAGTTTGATGAATAATCTTCAGGAGGGGGTTGTGTATGTTGGTTGGGTTCAATCTTGCAAGTAATCCACCTAGTGACAGAAAGTGGAATGATTGCATAGTTGTCTTTTGAACGCATGGTGAAGACAATATATCATCATCATCATCATCACACTTAATGCAATACTCTATTCTTTATGTAATACTTTTATAAACATTCTAGCTAGCAGTATTGGGGTGGAGTGTTAGCTATAGATGCAGTTGGATTAACGGTCTATGGATGTCTAGACGTAATGCCTAGATGCAATTATAGCAATGTATAATTATACTCATAAAAGCTACAAAATTGATACAAAACTGTAACTTGTTGACCACACCTTATTATTTCTTTTGAAGAGAAATCATTAGTGAACTTATGGATCCTAGTTCAATGTTTCCCATTGCATACAACCTCAATCATCTCGCTCTTCCTCTCTTTACAATTAGGATCGACCATTTATTTTCCTTGCAATCATAATCTTTCAACCACAATTTGCATTAATCCTTGTAACTACCAAGGCTAGTAAGATTGACAATCTTACTAGTTTCATTGGGGGCCAAGGGTGGTTTTATGTTTGTGTGTGGAGGTACTAATCACTGGCTATAGTTGAAAGATCCTACTAGTTCGATAAACCTTAATTTTATCCACTTTGAGGGAAAATTGTTGCTTGCTACAAACCATTGCACTTGGAGCCAACACGTTCCTAGTTGAGAGGAAGCAACGTTCCTAGTGCCTGATGACAATTCAACACTTGATGTCCCTTTGTTGAACCCTTGAAGTTGACAAGGGCAGACAAAAAGCAGAGAATGAGGGCAGAATTATGTAAATACATGGGTTTGAGTTAGGGTTTTGGTTAGGTCTGGGGTGTCAGAGTCCGACGTGACGGACATTCGGACTACCTGGTGCTCCCTCAAATTTGGGGCCGGTCCTTGGGATTTAGGACGTCCGAATATGTCTAACCCGATTTGATGATCCGTATTGAATGACTAAAAATGTCCAAATGGCACGATCTAGACATTTTGGGGTATTTTGATGATCCGTGTTGAACAAAGTTATGATGGAACCAACTATCAAAAAGTTCCTAAGGGCATCTACAGTCGCTCCCCTTCAATTTGGTTCCTCAAACAACCATGGACGAGTCCGGTCATTGTCCGAGCATGTTCGTTCTAAGCCCACATTTGTTCATGCATGCAGCCATATCCCCACTTTGTCCACAAATTGACCGGTCATATGTATATCATTGGCGGAGATGAAGAGGGAGAGAGAGAGAGAGAAAAGAGAAAGAAAAAAGAAAAAAAGAAAAGATGGTCCAGCATGGCTGCATCCTATTTGATGGACTAACCAGACACTGCTCGACGCGTCCGCCAGCCCTAATATCCTCCCCATATATTTACTGGATACGAGAATAGGGGTCAGTCGGACATACATAACAAAGTGATGGGTTTGATTAGGTCATCTTTTTTCTTCACTCTTTTAGCCGAATAGTGATTGGGCTGCTCATCTAAATTTGTAAGAAAGATATGAGAGTCGGGCTACAGATGCTCTAGGCACCCCAAACCAGTCTCAAACACCTGGGCGGACAGCCCGGTCATTGACCATTCACGAAAATACGAACCAGATGGGTGCCTCCACCGGGCCTCAAATGCCCGGACTGACTGGCACCCCTCATATCTAGCCCAAATATGGGGCGGATATGGTGGCGACGGGCGCGTCCATGTCAGGACCCCGACTCAATGCCACATCGATCTAGCATGTAACACCTCATATCACTTTGCGGCCTCACGAACGGTATCCCCACGGGTGTCGCCTTACCTTTGCCCGGGACCGTTTGCGCCTTTTGGCACACGTATATGACAGTGTCGCTAGCATCCATATGATAAGGAGCCCGGGCTGACATGGCTAGTCGTAAACCCAAAGTGGCACAAACTTACAGGGACAGGCATCCATGACCCAACATCGAACGTGTCGGTCATCAGCGAGTGAATTCAGGTTGTAGCACTGGGCTAACAGGACTCCGGTGAACCGGGCTGTAGCGGGCTAACAGGACTCCGGTATTCATCGCGTGACATTTCCCCGAAGGGACAGACACAGGATCGAAGAAGGACACATGCCGGCCAGCCTAAGTGTTCCGGAGCAGTAGCAAGCTACCAGGGCTCAGTGGAAGCACTAGGAGACATTTCCCGGTAAGAGAGACTACTAAGGATAAACAACTAGATAGTCAGATCCCACACATAGCAATACACATTACACGTACGCATAACATGCAAGTATGTGTTGTACAACATGGCATCACAGCATAACTCAACAACTCATGTAGATAAAGGCTCAGAAGAGCCATCATAGCATTTATTACAAACAGGGGTCACATGACCCAACATTCAGAGCAATCAAGCAACAAGCGGAAGCATTACATGTCTGAGTACAGCCATCTAAAAATGAAAAAGGCTGAAAGCCTGACTATCTACAACGTCCGATCAAGATCGTAGCTGAGGTACAAGCTACTCGTCGAAGTCCACAAGACACTAGTAAGACCGAAGTCTCCGCTGCAAAAACATAGATAAAGCAACATGAGTACAAAGGTACTCAGCAAGACTTACATCAGATCCTATCATACATGCATTTGTATCAAGAGGGTAATGTGGGGTTTAGTTGCAGCAAGCCAGCTTTGACTCTGTGGCTATCCTGTTCTACGACTACCAGAAACCCTTGAGGTGATATGGCGCACACGAGTCCACTAATCACCACACAATACACTACTATGGATTCATCCCCGTCTCCCTACGAGAAGGCTATCCATAGCACTCACACTTGTCTTGAGCTTTTTAGAGTATCCACTTCAAGTTGTCTATGTACCATGTAAGCATCCAAGAAGTCCATAACCGCGGACCCGGCTATTCGAATAGATCATGTTAACCCTGCAGGGGTGTACTTCTTCACACACGCTCTCGCCACTTACCGCCATGTACACGTCATGTATCTCGGCAACCTTCAAGCGGAAGCCTGGCGAGGGTGTCGGCCACGACCTAACTAACCACAGAAGACTCTAATCCAGGTTTATCGCCTATTCGGGTTCCATCCGCAAGGAGATCCGGCCGGGGTTTCACTCACGGCCCCAAACGATGTGTGCAGGGTTCCCAAGCCCACCTCGCCGGATGGATCTACGCTTGGTACACCGTGCCACTTGTGCCTAGTCTGTCCCAAGCCCACCTGGCCGGGTGCCACTTGGTAGACTACTAACACTACCTACAAACACCAGAAACTAGTTGCGACTCCTGGACAGAGATCAAGTTGGTTAATAAGTCGAGAGCGGTCGAGTTACCGGAACCCAATGTGTGGTAGTATCGAGTCATTGGACAACATACATAGAACTCAGTGCTTAAGGGCGGTTCCAGTGAGACAACCCACCATGTACTCCTACATGGCCTCTCACCGCTACCTTTACCAAATCGTGTTCACACACTTAACTCTCAGCACCAGAACATATCGTAACACTCCAATTCATTCCCAATGAATCAGACCTGACACAACTCTAAGCAATAGCAGGCATAGCATGGTAGGAACACAACAATGGCTTCAATCAACTCCTACACATGCTAGTGGGTTTCAACTATTTACTGTGACAATGACAGGTCATGCAGAGGAATGGGTTCAACTACCGCAGCACAAAGTAGCAGATGAATCGTTGTTGTCCTAATGCAATAACTGAGAGCAGGAGCGAGAGAGTAGGATTTTCTCGGAATGAACAAGGGGGTTTGCTTGCCTGGTAGATCAACAGAGGAGGCACTGCTTCACAGACAGGTACTCTGGAACAGCTCCGGAGCAAGACCTATCGAGAAGGAACGGTGCCAACAATCAATACACAAACATATGCGACAATATGATGCATGAACATGGCATGAAGATGTGATGTTGTTTGAGCTAATACAACTAGTAATCATTTGGTTTGAAGTCCATTTGAACCATAAGCTCAAATGCATCTCCAAAGTAAGCTCTTATATATATGCCATAATGTGTTTTCACCTATCCAGCAAGTATAAGTTGGTTTGTCATGCATCAAACTAGTACAGATGGAAAGATTGCATTTTTCTGATAATTTTTCATATATAAATTATTTTAATCTGAGCTACGGTTGAATTGATATGAATTTTTGAAGTTTAAATCAATTTCTGGAATTTCCTGATTTAATTTAAATCCAGAAATCATATTATTGCGCCAGCATGACGTCAGCACGACGTCAGCAGTTAACTGCGGCTGACTGGGGTCAAACCTGACGTGTGGGGTCCACACGTCAGTGGCTCTGGGGTTACCCCCGATTCAAACCTGGGCTGATTAGCTTTGACTAAGCCCTGGGGCCCACTGGTCAGTGTCCGGGGGGGGGGTAATTAGGAGGGGGTTAAGCACTAACTAAGCCGCCACGTCAGCGCCCGCCGGAGTTTCGCCGGCGACGACCTCGAGCCACGGCGGAAGTTCGCCGGAACGAGCTGGAGGCCACGGTTTGGCACACGGAGGCCACCGGCGGGTAGCCCGTGCACGGGCGCATCCAGCTGCGCTCAGGGAAGGCCGTGGGAACGGCGGAGCTCGCCGGAGCAGAGCTCACGGCAGCGACCGGAGCTCGGTTGATGCGAGTTAGGCGCTGCAGGGCACTAGGGAGGCTGCGAGCGGGTCCGCGCGACTCGCCGGAGTGCACTGAGTGCAACGGCAAGCTCGGCTGCGGCCTGCGGCGGCTGTGGCCACGACGGCGAGGAGCTGCGGCGGCGATGGATTCGGCCATGGTGGGGAACGGAGCTACGGCGCGGGAACGAGGGGGAGAAGAGAGGGGAAACGGGAAGATGCTCACGGTGGATCCAGCGAAGGCGTCAGCGGGCTCGGGGAAGCACTGGTGCGGCCGGAGCGTCGTCGGCGATCTCGGGCAGCCGGCGATGAAGACGACGAGGGTTGCGACGATGGAGGCCGTCCGGAGGTGCGTGGCTCGACGAGGAGGTGGAGGGGGTCGTGGCGGAGCTCGTGGACTCTACGGAGGGGCGAGGGGACGGCGGGGAGCGCGTCGGTGGTGCTCGTCGGCGACGGCGGTGATTCTCGGGTGAGAGAGAGGGAGAAGGGGAAAAGCACGGAAGAGGGGGGGGGTGAGGCCAGGGGATCGGGGCGGCACCGAGAAGAAGCATCGCGGCGTCGCGCTGGCAGGGTAGGCAGGCAGGCGAGCTGGTGGCGTGGCGCGGTGGCGCGCGCGCGCGCCGGGCACGCTCCCATCCCTCTGTCGAGGACGAAGACGACAGAGGAGGAGGCGGGCTGGGCCGCCTGCTGGCTGGGCCGGCCTGCTGCTGCTGGGTTGCACAGGGAGGAGGCCCAGGTAAGTCTCCCTCTTTTATTTTTGTTTTCTAATTTTCTGACATTTGTTTTGATTTAATAAAATACTAAATCAATTTATTTCCTTATGCCAATTTTTGCAGGAGCTAACTATATTATTCCAGAGCTCCTTTATAAATGGCATAATTTTTGGACAATATTTTATATATATAACAATATATATCCAAAGCAAATAATTACTGCATTAATTCCAAATGCCCAAAATTAATACCTATGAGCTCTTAAAAATATTGGTTTGATTTTTATCTCTGTCCAATATTTTCAGAGAGCAACATGAGCATTTTCTTGGACCCTTTTGGAGAAATTTTTATTTGGGTCATTTTCAAAATGATTCTGAGGGTTCCACCAATCCTCATTTCAAATTTAAATGGAATATAAACATGATGCACAAATGACTAGCTAGTCTAGGTCATACCAGAACTAGGGATGTGACAACTCGCCCCCACTTGAAAGAATCTCGTCCCGAGATTCAGGGGTCGACGGAAAGAAAGTGGGATACTCCAGTCGAAGACGATCTTCTCGCTCCCAAGTAGCTTCTCTCTCGAAATGATGAGACCACTGAACCTTGAGAAACTTGATGTTCTGACGTCGAGTGACACGCTCTGCTTGATCAAGAATGCGAACCGGGTACTCTCGGTATGTGAGGTTATCTTGGAGATCAAGCGTTTCCTGGTCCACTCCGCGGATGGGATCCGAGAAGCAACGCCTGAGTTGAGAGGCGTGGAAGACATCATGAACTCGAGAAAGATGTGGGGGTAGTTCCAATTGGTAGGCAACCTCTCCTTGTTTAGCGAGAATGCGAAAGGGACCAATGTAACGAGGAGCCAACTTGCCCTTGATACCGAAGCGATGGGTACCCTTCAAAGGAGTAACCCGAAGGTAAGCCTTGTCGCCAATTTCATAAGCCACTTCCTTATGACGACGGTTATACTGGCTCTTTTGATGAGACTGGGCTGTTTTCAAATTCTCACGAATGATGCGAACTTGCTCTTCTGCCTCCTGGATCATGTCCGGTCCAAAGAATTGTCTTTCACCGGTTTCTGACCAGTTCAAAGGTGTTCGACATCTTCGTCCATAGAGAACCTCAAAAGGAGCTTTCTTGAGGCTGGATTGATAGCTATTGTTATAAGCAAACTCGGCAAAAGGAAGACATTTCTCCCAATCCATACCGAATGAGATAACGCAAGCTCTGAGCATGTCTTCGAGAATTTGATTGACCCGTTCCACCTGACCACTCGACTGAGGGTGGAAAGCGGTACTGAAGGAAAGATGGGTTCCCATGGCAGTTTGGAAACTCTCCCAGAAATGAGAAGTGAAAAGACTGCCACGGTCTGAATTGATCTGTAGTGGAACACCATGAAGTGACACTAGTCGAGAAATATATAAGTCAGCAAGCTGACTAGCAGTGATACTCTCTCGAACAGGAAGGAAGTGAGCCACTTTGGAAAGACGATCAACGACTACGAAGATAGCGTTATTCCCTCTCTTGGTCCTGGGAAAGCCGGTGATGAAGTCCATACCAACTTTATCCCATTTCCATTCAGGAATAGCTAAAGGCTGAAGAGTGCCAGCAGGCCTTTGATGCTCTGCCTTAACGTGACGACAAACGTCACAGTTAGCAATAAACTGAGCGATTTCTCTCTTCATCCTAGTCCACTAGAACCTCTGGCGTAGGTCCTGATACATCTTAGTGCTACCGGGATGAATCGTGAGAGGAGATTCATGCGCCTCCTTGAGAATCAATTGTCGAAGATGTTGCTTCTTGGGGACCACCAGGCGGTTCCCAAAGAAAACAACACCTCGATCATCTATAGAGAAACTACCAGCAATACCCTTGGCAATGTTTCTCTTGATCCGGGTAATCCCTGTATCATGCTTCTGGGCTTCTATGATAAGATCCACAAGGGTAGGTTTCGCCACCAAGGTGGAAAGAAATCCGCGAGGAGCTATGTGAAGATTAAGCTTACAGAATTCCTCATGGAGAAGTGGTTGGCCTTGCTGCAACATGAGATTGTTGCAATAGGATTTACGGCTTAGAGCATCAGCCATGACATTGGCTTTGCCTGGGGTGTAGGTAATCCCTAGATCATAATCTGTGATCAACTCCAACTAACGTCTTTGCCTAAGGTTCATATCCGGTTGGGTGAAGATATACTTGAGACTCTGGTGATCGGTGTAGATCTCGCAATGTTTACCAAGAAGGTAATGTCGCCAGGTCTTGAGTGCATAGACTACGGCTGCAAGTTCTAGATCATGTGTAGGATAATTCTCCTCATGTGGATGCAACTGTCGAGATGCATAGGCAATCACATGACGATCCTGCATAAGAATGCAACCTAGTCCCTGTCGTGAGGCGTCGCAATAGATAATAAGTCTTTAGTGAAATCCGGTGGCACAAGTATGGGAGCAGAAGTCAGGCGTCTTTTCAGTTCCTGAAAACTGTGTTCACACTCTGGGGACCACTCAAACTTTTTATCTTTCTAGAGAAGTTCCGTGAGGGGTTTGGCTACTTTGGAGAAATTTTCAACAAAGCGGCGACAATAGCTGGCTAGACCAAGGAAACTCCTAACTTGTTTGACTGTTTCAGGTGGAGTCCAATCAAGAACGGCTTTAACTCTCTCGGGGTTGACAGCAATGCCCTTGCCAGAGATTACGTGGCCTAGGTAGGTCACTTCTGGCAACCAAAATTCACACTTGGAGAACTTGGCATAAAGGCGGTGCTTTCTGAGTTTTTCTAACACAAGTCTAAGATGTTCGGCATGCTCTTCCTCGTTCTTCGAGTAGATAAGAATATCATCAAGGTAAACCACGACGAACTTAGCTAAGTACTCCATGAAGATCGAGTTCATCAAGCGGGAGAATGTGGCTGGGGCGTTGGTTAGGCCAAAGGACATGACGGTGTACTCGTACTGGCCATAACGAGTGACAAAAGCTGTCTTGGGAATGTCCCCATTTCTGATTTTGATTTGGTGGTAACCTAACCTCAAATCCATCTTGGAAAAGACTGAGGATCCAGCGAGCTGATCATACAGGTCGTTGATCCTGGGGAGCGGATATTTGTTCTTTATCGTGACCAAATTAACGGGACGATAATCTACAACCATCCGGTCCGTACCATCCTTCTTCTTGACGAAGAGGACGGGGCAAGCCCAAGGAGAAGAACTGGGACAGATGAAACCCTTTTGCAAGGACTCATCAAGTTGTTTCTTAAGCTCGGCTAGTTCTAAGGGTGCCATCTTGTAGGGTCTCCTAGAGATTGGAGCAGTTCCTAGGATAAGATCGATGACGGACTCTACATCTCTGTCAGGCGGAACACCTGGCAGTTCCTCTGGAAAGACATCCGGAAAGTCACGGACTACCGGGATATCTTCAAGGTCTGGAAGAGGGCTGGCATTAAGGGAATAGAGCTGACGCTTTGCAACTCTAGTGGAGATAGTGACTATCTTGCCAGATGGGTCTGTGAGCTGAACAGACCTGGTGAAACAATCAATCTTGGCATGATGAGCTGTCATCCAGTCCATACCCAAGATGATGTTAATATCCGAAGACTTGAGAGATATCAAGGAAGCAAGGAATACAAGTCTGTCAACAAGGATTTCATTGCCATAACTTATCCTAGAAGTTTGCCATTTGGATCCAGGAGTTTGAATAAGTAGTGGGGAGGGCATATCACAAAATGACATGTCACGCAAGCGGGCATAGCTTTCAGAAATGAAGGAATGAGACGCTCCAGTATCGAACAAAACCGATGCCGGATGATAGTTGACAAGGAGTGTACCAAGAACGACATCTGGATCATCATGAGCGGCTTTAGCTGAGACGTGATGCACACGTCCATGTTCAGGGGAGCTGACTTGGCACTGATCATCTTGCGTGATGGCTTACCATGGCCAATAGACTTCTCGGGCTGGGGTGGAGCAACTCTGGTCTGAGTGCAAATACGGGCAATGTGGCCTGGCCCTCCGCACTTGTAAGAAATCTTGGAGGTAGGATGTGGACCTGCATTGGAAGGCGGTCCACCAATAGACCTGGGTGGAGCATACTGCTGAAATGGATGAGGTGCCACATAAGATGGCCTCAGTACATATTCGGAAGGAAGAGCGGCGTTCAGAACCCAAATCCGGCGCTTCTGAGAGCTAGAACCGGAGGAAGATCCCAAATCACGAGTGTGCTTACGAGACTCCTCGTAAGTGAGTTGAGCTGTCTCTGCATTAATGGCCTTGTTCACAAGGGCTTGGAATGTATCACAATGATGCAGGTGGAGATCACGATGCAACTTGGGGTTGAGACCCTTCCGGAACCTAGCCTGCCTCTTGGCGTCCGTGGACACCTCTTTTGTGGCATAACAGGCGAGGTTCTCAAACTCTCTACTATAGGCATCAACAGCCATCTTACCCTGGGTGAAACTACAGAACTCTTCTCTCTTGCGATCGATGAGGGCTTCAGGAATGTGATGCTCGCGAAAAGCCTCAACGAAATCCCTCCAGGTGGGAGTCTGGTCAGCTGGAAGCATAGCCTCATAGTTCTGCCACCAAAGACTAGCAGGACCTTCCAGGTGATATGTGGCATAAGTGACCTTGTCATCTTTAGCTACGTTCGCGGAACGCAGCTTATGAGTGATGCTACGGAGCCAGTGATCTGCATCGAGTGGCTCGATGGAATGATGAAAGGTAGGTGGGTGCAAGCGAATGAAGTCATGAATGGTCGCAGACTTATTGGACCGATGTGCGGTGTTCTCCTCGATACGTGCCAACAAACGGTTTGACTCACGCTTGTTCCTCTCCATTTCTAACATGAACTCTGTCAACGAAGGCGGGTCGGGAGGATCCTCATCCCTACCATCTCCGTGGTTCTGGCTACGAGCAACGGAACTTCTCTTAGCTGATGACATCCTGAGAAACGAACCAAGGACGGAATCAGCATCAACTATGGACTGTAGAATGTAGGACAAGGAATTAGTATCTCTCGAACTCCTAGGGAAATTTCGGCAGCATAACGGCAGTAAAATGCTCAGAATGAGACATCCTACTAAAAATGGGGTGGTAACATACTCATCAACATTACTCAAGGTTCTGAGATCATACTAAACAGACTACACCGGAAATACTCAAAACTGGGGTATGACTCTGATCAACCAATCCTATGGGACTACGGAGTAGTAACACCTGATCCTGATAGACGGAAGAGAAAGCCTAGTTCCTTAACCCCGTAGAAAAGATAGGATGACTCAGATCAGAAGACCATGAGGTATAAGGAGTAAAAAGAGCCTTACGTTCCAACCCACAATCAATTCCCTTACATAACTAAAGATTTTCTAGACTCAACTTCGACCGGTTTGGCTTGGTAATCCTACAGGCAGTCAGGCTCTAATACCAAGGCTGTCAGGACCCCGACTCAATGCCACATCGATCTAGCATGTAACACCTCATATCACTTTGCGGCCTCACGCACGGTATCCCCACGGGTGTCGCCTTACCTTTGCCCGGGACCGTCTGCGCCTTTTGGCACACGTATATGACAGTGTCGCTAGCATCCATATGATAAGGAGCCCGGGCTGACATGGCTAGTCGTAAACCCAAAGTGGCACAAACTTACAGGGACAGGCATCCATGACCCAGCATCGAACGTGTCGGTCATCAGCGAGTGAATTCATGTTGTAGCACTGGGCTAACAGGACTCCGGTGAACCGGGCTGTAGCGGGCTAACAGGACTCTGGTATTCATCGCGTGACATTTCCCCGAAGTGACAGACACAGGATCGAAGAAGGACACATGCCGGCCAGCCTAAGTGTTCCGGAGCAGTAGCAAGCTACCAGGGCTCAGTGGAAGCACTAGGAGACATTTCCCGGTAAGAGAGACTACTAAGGATAAACAACTAGATAGTCAGATCCCACACATATCAATACACATTACACGTACGCATAACATGCAAGTATGTGTTGTACAACATGGCATCACAGCATAACTCAACAACTCATGTAGATAAAGGCTCAGAAGAGCCATCATAGCATTTATTACAAACAGGGGTCACATGACCCAACATTCAGAGCAATCAAGCAACAAGCGGAAGCATTACATGTCTGAGTACAGCCATCTAAAAATGAAAAAGGCTGAAAGCCTGACTATCTACAACGTCCGATCAAGATCGTAGCTGAGGTACAAGCTACTCGTCGAAGTCCACAAGACACTAGTAAGACCGAAGTCTCCGCTGCAAAAACATAGATAAAGCAACATGAGTACAAAGGTACTCAGCAAGACTTACATCAGATCCTATCATACATGCATTTGTATCAAGAGGGTAATGTGGGGTTTAGTTGCAGCAAGCCAGCTTTGACTCTGTGGCTATCCTGTTCTACGACTACCAGAAACCCTTGAGGTGATATGGCGCACACGAGTCCACTAATCACCACACAATACACTACTATGGATTCATCCCCGTCTCCCTACGAGAAGGCTATCCATAGCACTCACACTTGTCTTGAGCTTTTTAGAGTATCCACTTCAAGTTGTCTATGTACCATGTAAGCATCCAAGAAGTCCATAACCGCGGACCCGGCTATTCGAATAGATCATGTTAACCCTGCAGGGGTGTACTTCTTCACACACGCTCTCGCCACTTACCGCCATGTACACGTCATGTATCTCGGCAACCTTCAAGCGGAAGCCTGGCGAGGGTGTCGGCCACGACCTAACTAACCACAGAAGACTCTAATCCAGGTTTATCGCCTATTCGGGTTCCATCCGCAAGGAGATCCGGCCGGGGTTTCACTCACGGCCCCAAACGATGTGTGCAGGGTTCCCAAGCCCACCTCGCCGGATGGATCTACGCTTGGTACACCGTGCCACTTGTGCCTAGTCTGTCCCAAGCCCACCTGGCCGGGTGCCACTTGGTAGACTACTAACACTACCTACAAACACCAGAAACTAGTTGCGACTCCTGGACAGAGATCAAGTTGGTTAATAAGTCGAGAGCGGTCGAGTTACCGGAACCCAATGTGTGGTAGTATCGAGTCATTGGACAACATACATAGAACTTAGTGCTTAAGGGCGGTTCCAGTGAGACAACCCACCATGTACTCCTACATGGCCTCTCACCGCTACCTTTACCAAATCATGTTCACACACTTAACTCTCAGCACCAGAACATATCGTAACACTCCAATTCATTCCCAATGAATCAGACCTGACACAACTCTAAGCAATAGCAGGCATAGCATGGTAGGAACACAACAATGGCTTCAATCAACTCCTACACATGCTAGTGGGTTTCAACTATTTACTGTGACAATGACAGGTCATGCAGAGGAATGGGTTCAACTACCGCAGCACAAAGTAGCAGATGAATCGTTGTTGTCCTAATGCAATAACTGAGAGCAGGAGCGAGAGAGTAGGATTTTCTCGGAATGAACAAGGGGGTTTGCTTGCCTGGTAGATCAAGAGAGGAGGCACTGCTTCACAGACAGGTACTCTGGAACAGCTCCGGAGCAAGACCTATCGAGAAGGAACGGTGCCAACAATCAATACACAAACATATGCGACAATATGATGCATGAACATGGCATGAAGATGTGATGTTGTTTGAGCTAATGCAACTAGTAATCATTTGGTTTGAAGTCCATTTGAACCATAAGCTCAAATGCATCTCCAAAGTAAGCTCTTATATATGCCATAATGTGTTTTCACCTATCCAGCAAGTATAAGTTGGTTTGTCATGCATGAAACTAGTACAGATGGAAAGATTGCATTTTTCTGATAATTTTTCATATATAAATTATTTTAATATGAGCTACGGTTGAATTGATATGAATTTTTCAAGTTTAAATCAATTTCTGGAATTTCCTAATTTAATTTAAATCCAGAAATCATATTATTGCGCCAGCATGACGTTAGCACGACGTCAGCAGTCAACTGCGGCTGACTGGGGTCAAACCTGATGTGTGGGGTCCATACGTCAGTGGCTCTGGGGTTAACCCCGAGTCAAACCTGGGCTGATTAGCTTTGACTAAGCCCTGGGGCCCATTGGTCAGTGTCCG
>NC_041392.1:37045200-37055970 GCF_002162155.2 Triticum dicoccoides
AACTAAGCCGCCACATCAGCGCCCGCCGGAGTTTCGCCGACGACGACCTCGAGCCACGGCGGAAGTTCGCCGGAACGAGCTGGAGGCCACGGTTTGGCACACGGAGGCCACCAGCGGGTAGCCCGTGCACGGGCGCATCCAGCCGCGCTCAGGGAAGGCCGTGGGAACGGCGGAGCTCGCCGGAGCAGAGCTCACGGCGGCGACCGGAGCTCGGTTGATGCGAGTTAGGCGCTGCAGGGCACTAGGGAGGCTGCGAGCGGGTCCGCGCGACTCGCCGGAGTGCACTGAGTGCAACGGCAAGCTCGGCTGCGGCCTGCGGCGGCTGTGGCCACGAGGCGAGGAGCTGCGGCGGCGATGGCTTCGGCCATGGTGGGGAACGGAGCTACGGCGCGGGAACGAGGGGGAGAAGAGAGGGGAAACGGGAAGATGCTCACGGTGGATCCAACGAAGGTGTCAGCGGGCTCGGGGAAGCACTGGTGCGGCCGGAGCGTCGTCGGCGATCTCGGGCAGCCGGCGATGAAGACGACGAGGGTGGCGACGATGGAGGTCGTCCGGAGGTGCGTGGCTCGACGAAGAGGTGGAGGGGGTCGTGGCGGAGCTCGTGGACTCTACGGAGGGGCAAGGGGACGGCGGGGAGCGCGTCGGTGGTGCTCGTCGGCGGCGGCGGTGATTCTCGGGTGAGAGAGAGGGAGAAGGGGAAAAGCACAGAAGAGAGGGGGGGTGAGGCCAGGGGATCGGGGCGGCACCGAGAAGAAGCATCGCGGCGTCGCGCTGGCAGGGTAGGCAGGCAGGCGAGCTGGTGGCGTGGCGCGGTGGCGCGCGCGCGCGCCGGGCACGCTCCCATCCCTCTGTCGAGGACGAAGACGACAGAGGAGGAGGTGGGCTGGGCCGCCTGCTGGCTGGGCCTGCCTGCTGCTGCTGGGCTGCACAGGGAGGAGGCCCAGGTAAGTCTCGCTCTTTTATTTTTTTTCTAATTTTCTGACATTTGTTTTGATTTAATAAAATACTAAATCAATTTATTTCCTTATGCCAATTTTTGCAGGAGCTAACTATATTATTCCAGAGCTCCTTTATAAATGGCATAATTTTTGGACAATATTTTATATATATAACAATATATATCCAAAGCAAATAATTACTGCATTAATTCCAAATGCCCAAAATTAATACCTATGAGCTCTTAAAAATATTGGTTTGATTTTTATCTCTGTCCAATATTTTCAGAGAGCAACATGAGCATTTTCTTGGACCCTTTTGGAGAAATTTTTATTTGGGTCATTTTCAAAATGATTCTGAGGGTTCCACCAATCCTCATTTCAAATTTAAATGGAATATAAACATGATGCACAAATGACTAGCTAGTCTAGGTCATACCATAACTAGGGATGTGATAGTCCACCACGTCAGACTGATGCTTGGTCCCACAAGAAAATTGTCCGAAACCCGGATGCCTGAACCTCGTCTCTCTCGTTGGACCGATCGCGCCACGTGGTGATGTACCAGCGGGCCGCGTAGTGCCTAGCCCCGCTATTTAAGCTGACTGCCGGCACAAAAACCCTACCATCCACATTTATCCCCTCCGGTCTGCTATCGCTGCCACTTTCCATTCCCCATCCGCCACCACTAGTAGCTATGCCCCCACGCTGCCGGGTAAGGAGCTACCCATATCTAAAGCCGATGCGCCGGTTGTAGCTCCTTGAGAAATTCCAGAGAAGGCACGGAGTCCAGATCGCCGCGGGGCTACCTCCGGATGCAGTGGATCCGAAGGGAGGACTTCGAGGAGGAGATGGAGGAAGATGTGGGGGGCGGTGGGGGCATGGATCTACAGGCAGAGCAACATGCCATCCTCGATTCCCAATGCTCGGAGTTAGATGTGGAGGTCAGATGTCGTCGTTGGCAGGAAATGGAGGCGGAGCATGCCACAGAGGAGGAGGAGGAGGAGATGCTCGTGTACATGGATGAGGTCGAGGAGGAGGAGCCGGAGCCCTCCTAGTCGCCCGTCTACCCGGCGCCCGGCACCAAAGTTGTGGACATCTCCGACAACGAATCGCAGCTAGGGTGTCATAGTACGTAGGTTTATTTTGCATGGTTTGTATGTATCTAGGGAATGATCTATGAAAGATCGAATGCAGTGCGCAAATTGTTGGGGATCGTAGCAGAAATTTAAAATTTTCTATGCATCACCAAGATCAATCTATGGAGTAATCTAGCAACGAGGGGAAGGGGAGTGCATGTACATACCCTTTTAGATCGCTAAGCGGAAGCGTTGCAAGAACGCGGATGAAGGAGTCGTACTCGCAGCGATTCAGATCACGGTTGATTCCGATCTAAGCGCCGAACAACGGCGCCTCCGCGTTCAACACACGTGCATCCCGGTGACGTCTCCTACGCCTTGATCCAGCAAGGGGAGAAGGAGAGGTTGGGGAAGACCCCGTCCAGCAGCAGCATGACGGCGTGGTGGTGGTGGAGGAGCGCGGGACACCAGTAGGGCTTCGCCAAGCACTACGAGAGACGAGGAGGGAGAAGGGTAGGGCTGCGCCAACAGGGGGAGAGCGAGGGCTGCGCCCCCACCAAGGGTTCCCACCCCAGGGGGTGCGGCAGCCTTAGATCCCATCTAGGGTGGCGGCCACAAGGGGAAGAGGGGGAGGCGCACCTGGGGTGGGCCTTAGGGCCCATCTGCCCTAGGGTTTGCCCCCCTCCCCTCTTTGAGGCGCCTTGGCCTTGGTGGGAGGCGCCCCAGCCCACCTAGGGGCTGGTCCCTTCCCACTATTGGCCCATGTAGGCCTCCGGGCCTCGTGGCCCCACGTGGTGGACCCCTGGACCCCTCCTGTGGTCCCGATACACTACCGGTGATGCCCGGAACACTTCCGGTGGCCAAAACCATACTTCCTATATGTCAATCTTTACCTCCGGACCATTCCGGAACTCCTCGTGATGTCTGGGATCTCATCCAGGACTCCGAACAACATTCGGTAACCGCGTACATACTTTCCCTATAACCCTAGCGTCATCGAACCTTAAGTGTGTAGACCCTACGGGCTCGGCAGTCATGCAGACATGGCCGAGACAACTCTCTGGTCAATAACCAACAGCCGGATCTGGATACCGATGTTGGTTCCCACATGCTCCACAATGATCTCATCGGATGAACCACGATGTCAAGGATTCAATCAATCCCGTATACAATTCCCTTTGTCTATCGGTACGATACTTTCCCGAGATTCGATCGTCGGTATCCCGATACCTTGTTCAATCTCGTTACTAGCAAGTCTCTTTACTCGTTCCGTAACACATCATCCCGTGATCAACTGCTTGGTCACATTGTGCACATTGTGATGATGTCCTACCGAGTGGGCCCAGAGATACCTCTCCGTTACACGGAGTGAAAAATCCCAGTCTCGATTCGTGCCACCCAACAGACACTTTTGGAGATACCCGTAGTGTACCTTTATAGCCACCTAGTTACGTTGTGACATTTGGCACACCCAAAGCACTCCTACGGTATCCGGGAGTTGCACAATCTCATGGTCTAAGGAAATGATACTTGACATTAGAAAAGCTTAAGCATACGAACTACACGATCTTGTGCTAGGCTTAGGATTGGGTCTTGTCCATCACATAATTCTCCTAATGATGTGATCCCGTTATCAACGACATCCAATGTCCATAGTCAGGAAACCGTAACCATCTATTGATCAACGAGCTAGTCAACTAGAGGCTTACTAGGGACATGGTGTTGTCTATGTATCCACACATGTATCTGAGTTTCCTATCAATAAAATTCTAGCATGGATAATAAACGATTATCATGAACAAGGAAATATAATAATAACCAATTTATTATTGCCTCTAGGGAATATTTCCAACAGTCTCCCACTTGCACTAGAGTCATTAATCTAGTTCACATCGCCATGTGATTAACACTCACAGGTCACATCGGCATGTGACCAACATCCAAGAGTCTACTAGACTCAATGATCTAGTTCACATCACTATGTGATAAACACTCAAAGAGTTCTGGGTTTGATCATGTTATGCTTGTGAGAGAGGTTGTAGTCAACGGGTCTTGCCATATTCAGATCCCTATGTATTTCGCAAAACTTTATGTCATATCGTAGATGCTCCTACCATGTTCCACTTGGAGCTATTCCAAATTGTTGCTCCATTATACGTATCTGGTATCTCTACTCAGAGCTATCCAGATAGGTGTTAAGCTTGCATCGACATAACTCTTTACGTCGAACTCTTTATCATCTCCATAACCGAGAAACATTTCCTTATTCCTCTAAGGATAATTTCGACCGCTATCTGGTGATCCTCTCCTAGATCACCTTTGTACCCTCTTGCCAGACATGTGGCAAGGCACACATCAGGTGCGGTACTTCAGCATGGCATACCGTATAGAGCCTATGACAAAAACATAGGGGACGACCTTCGTCCTTCCTCTTTCTTCTGCCGTGGTCAAGCTTTGAGTCTTACTCTTCTTCACACCTTACAACTCAGGTAAGAACCCCTTCTTTGAATGATCTATTTTGAACTCCTTCAAAAACATGTCAAGGTGTGCGTTCTTTGAAAGTATCATCAGGTGTCGTGATCTATTTCTATAGATCTTAATGCCCAATATGTAAGCAGCTTTATCCAGGTCTTCCTTTGAAACTCACTCTTCAAACAACCGTTTATGCTTTCCAGAAACTCTACATTATTTCGGATCAACAATATGTCATCCACATATACTTATCAGAAATGTTGTAGTGCTCCCACTCACTTTCTTGTAAATACAAGTTTCTAGCAAACATTGTATAAACCTAAAAGCTTTGATCACTCCATCAAAGCATATATTCTGACTCCGAGATGCTTGCTCTAGTCCATAGAAGGATCACTAGAGCCAGCATACCTTTTAGCATCCTTAGGATCGACAAAACTTTGATTATATCACATACAACTCTTTATTAGGAAAACTGGTAAGAAAACTTGTTTTTGACATCCATCTGTCAGATTTCATAATCGAAAAATACAGCTAATGCTAACATGATTCCGACGGACTTAAGCATCGCTACGGGTGAGAAATCCTCATCGTAGTCAACTCCTTGAACTTGTGAAAAGACTCTTTCCCACAAGTCGAGCTTCATAGACGGTAACATTACCGCCCACGTCTGTCTTCTTCTTAAAGATCCATTTATCTCAATGGCTCGCTGATCATCGGGAAAGTCCACCAAAGTCCATACTATCTCGGATTTCATGGCCTCTAACCATTTCTCAGAATACGGGCCCACCATAGCTTCTCCATAGCTCGTAGGTTCATTGTTGTCTAACAACATGATATCTAAGACAGGATTACCGTACCACTCAGGAGTAGTACATATCCTTGTTGACCTACGAGGTTCGATAGAAACTTGATCCGAAGCTTCATGATCACTATCATTAACTTCCTATTCAATAGACGTAGGCTCTATAGAAAACATCTTTCTGTGTTGCATCACTCTCTGGTTGAAGTAAAGGTTCGACAACCTCATCAAGTTCTATCTTCCTCCCACTCAATTCTTTCGAGAGAAACTCCTTCTCGAGAAAGGACCCGTTCTTAGCTACAAACAATTTGCCCTCGGATCTGAGATAGAAGGTATACCCAACTGCCACCTTTGGGTATCCTATGAAGATGTGTTTGTCCGCTTTGGGTTCGAGCTTCTCCGGCTGAAGCCTGAAGCATCGCAGCCCCAAACATTAAGAAACGACAACTTTGGTTTCTTGCCAAACCAATGTTCATACGGCGTCGTCTCAACGGACTTATATGGTGTCCTATCTAAAGTGAATGCAGCTGTCTCTAATGCATAACCTCAAAATAATAGCAGTAGATCGATAAGAGACATCATAGATTGCACCATATCTCATAAGGTTCGATTACGACATCCGGACACACCATTACCCTGTGGTGTTCCAGGTGGCTTCCACAATGTCTTAAGTGTTTGCCAAACTCATAACTCAGAAATTCTCATTGATCAGATCGTAGGAATTTGATCTTCTTGTTATGATGATTCTTAACTTCACTCTGAAATCGCTTGAACTTTTCAAACGTTTCAGACTTGTGCTTCATTAAGTAAATATACCTATATCTACTCAAATCATCAGTGAAGATGAGAAAATAGCGATATCCACCGCACACTTCAATTCTCATTGGATCACACGCATCAGCATGTATGATTTCCAACAAGTCACTTTCCCGTTTCATTGTACCTGAAAACGGGGTCTTAGTCATCCTGCCCATGAGGCATGGCTCGCATGTGTCAAGCGATTCAAAATCAAGTGACTCCAAACAACCATCGACATGGAGTTTCTTCCTGCATCTTACGCCAATATGACCTAAGCGGCAGTGCCACAAGAAAGTGGTACTATCATTATTAACTCTACATCTTTTGGCGTGAACATGTGTATTACCACGACCGAGATTCAATGAACCATTCACATAGGGTGCATGACCATGAAAGGTATTATTCATGTAAACAGAATAACCATTATTCTCTAATTTAAATGAATAATTGTATTGCAATGAACATGATCTAATCATATTCATGCTCAACGTAGACACCTGATAACATTTATCTAGGTTCAATACTAATCCCGAAGGCAGATGGAGCGTGTGATGGTGATCTCATCAACTTTGGAAACACTTCCAACACACATCGTCACCTCGCCCTTAGACAATCTCCGTTTAGTCCGTAGCTTTTGCTTCAAGTCACCAATAATAGCAACTGAACTGGTATCCAATACCCAGGTGCTACCAGGAGTACTAGTGAGGTACACATTAATAACACGTATATACTTTGAAGTTGCCAGCCTTCTTATCTACCATGCATTTGGGGTAATTCCGCTACCAGTGATCGTTCCCCTTACAATAGAAGCACTTAGTCTCGGGTTTGGGTTCAACCTTGGGTTCCTTCACTGGAGCGGCAACTGGTTTGCCATCCATGAAGTTTCCCTTCTAGCCCTTGCCCTTCTTGAAACCAGTGGTCTTGTTGAACCATCAAAACTTGATGCTCCTTCTTGATTTCTACCTTTTGCAGTCTTAAGTACCGCGAACAGCTCCGGGATCAACTCCATCCCTTGCATGTCATAGTTCATCATGAAGATCTAGTAGCTTAGTGATAGTGTCTACAGAACTCTATCAATCACTATCTTATCTGGAAGTTTAACTCCCACTTGATTTAAGTGATTGTAGCACCCAGACATTCTGAGCACATGCTCACTAGATGAGCTATTCTTCTCCATCTTGTTGGCAAAAGAACTTGTCAGACGTCTCACACCTCTCAACACGGGCATGAGCCTGAAATCCCAATTTCAGCTCTTGGAACATCTCATATGTTCTATGGCGTTCAAAACATCATTGGAATCCCGATTCTAAGCCGTAAAGTATGGTGCACTAAACTATCAAGTAGTCATCAGGATTTGTCTGTCAGGTGTTCACAACATCCACAGACGATGTTGTAGGGGTTTGCACATCGAGCGGTGCATCAAAGACATAAGCCTTCTGTGTAGCAGTGAGGACACTCCTTGGACTATGGACCTAGTCCGCATCATTGCTTACAATATCTTTCAACTTAATCTTTCTCTAGGAACGTATTGAAACAGGGAGCTACAACGTGAGCTATTTATCTACAACATATTTGCAAAGACAATTTAGACTATGTTCATGATAATTGAGTTCATCTAATCAAATTATTTAATGAACTCCCACTCAGATAGACATCCCTCTAGTCATCTAAGTGAAACATGATCCGAATCGACTAGGCCGTGTCCGATCATCGCGTGAGACGGACTAGTCATCAACGATGAACATCTCATGTTAATCATATCTTCTATACGACTCATGTTCGACCTTTCGGTCTTCCGTGTTCCGAGGCCATGTCTGTACATGCTAGGCTCGTCAAGTCAACCTAAGTGTTTCACATGTGTCCCGAGGCCATGTTTGTACATGCTAGCCTCGTCAACACCCGTTGTATTCGAACGTTAGAATCTATCACACCCGATCATCATGTGGTGCTTCGAAACAACGAACCTTCGCAACAGTGCATAGTTAGGGGGGACACTTTTCTTGAAATTCTAGTGAGGGATCATCTTATTTAAGCTACCGTCGTTCTAAGCAAATAAGATGTAAAACATGATAAACATCACATGCAATCAAATAGTGACATGATTTGGCCAATATCATTTTGCTCCTTTTGATCTCCATCTTCGGGGCTCCATGATCATCGTTGTCACCGGCATGACACCATGATCTTCATCATCATGATCTCCATCATCGTGTCTTCTTGAAGTTGTCTCGTCATCTATTACTTCTACTACTATGGCTAACGCTTTAGCAATAAAGTAAAGTAATTACATGACGTTTATGTTGACACGCAGGTCATAAATAAATGAAGATACTTCCTATGGCTCCTGCCGATTGTCATACTCATCGACATGCAAGTCTTGATTCCTATTACTAGAACATGATAAATCTCATACATGACATATATCATTCATCACATCCTTTTGGCCATATCACATCACAAGGCATATGCTGCAAAAACAAGTTAGACGTCCTCTAATTGTTGTTGCAAGTTTTTACGTGGCTGCTATAGGTTTCTAGCAAGAACGTTTCTTACCTACGCGAAAACCGCAACGTGATATGCCAATTTCTATTTACCCTTCATAAGGACCCTTTTCATCGAATCCGATCCGACTAAAGTGGGAGAGACAAACACCCGCTAGCCACCTTATGCAACTAGTGCATGTCAGTCGGTGGAACCAGTCTCACGTAAGCGTACGTGTATGGTCGGTCCGGGCTGCTTCATCCCACGATGCCGCCGAATCAAGATAAGACTAGTAACGACAAGTAAATTGACAATATGGACTCCCACAACTGCTTTGTGTTCTACTCGTGCATAGAAACTACGCATAAACCTGGCTCATGATGCCACTGTTCGGGATCGTAGCAGAAATTTAAAATTTTCTACGCATCACCAAGATCAATATATGGAGTAATCTAGCAACGATGGGAAGGGGAGTACATGTACATACCCTTGTAGATCGCTAAGCGGAAGCGTTGCAAGAACGCGGATGATGGAGTCATACTCGCAGTGATTCAGATCGCGGTTGGTTCCGATCTAAGCGCCGAATAACGGCGCCTCCGCGTTCAACACACGTGCAGCCCGGCGACGTCTCCTACGCCTTGATCCAGCAAGGGGAGAAGGAGAGGTTGGGAAGACTCCATCCAGTAGCAGCACGACAGCGTGGTGGTGGTGGAGGAGCGCGGGACTCCAGCAGGGCTTCGCCAAGCACTACGAGAGACGAGGAGGGAGAGGGGTAGGGCTGCACCAACATGGAGATCGAATCATGTGTTGGGCTTCCCCTTTGCCTCCACTATATATAGGGGGAGAGGGAGGGCTGCGCCCCCACCTAGGGTTCCCACCCCAAGGGGTGCAGCAGCCCTAGATCCCATCTAGGGTGGCGGCCACAAGGGGAAGAGGGGGAGGCGCACCTGGGGTGGGCCTTAGGGCCCATCTGCCCTAGGGTTTGCCCCCTCCCCTCTTTGAGGTGCCTTGGGCCTTGGTGGGAGGCGCCCAGCCCACCTAGGGGCTGGTCCCTTCCCACTATAGGCCCATGTAGGCCTCCGGGGCTGGTGGCCCCACCTGGTGGACCCCCGGACCCCTCCGGTGGTCCCGGTACACTACCTGTGATGCCCGGAACACTTCCGGTGGCCAAAACCATACTTCCTATATATCAATCTTTACCTCCGGACCATTCCGGAACTCCTCATGATGTCCGGGATCTCATCTGGGACCCCGAACAACATTCGGTAACCGCGTACATACTTTCCTTATAACCCTAGCGTCATCGAACCTTAAGTGTGTAGACCCTACGGGCTCGGGAGTCATGCAGACATGGCCGAGACAAATCTCCGGTCAATAACCAACAACAGGATCTGGATACCCATGTTGGTTCCCACATGCTCCACGATGATCTCATCGGATGAACCACGATGTCAAGGATTCAATCAATCCTGTATACAATTCCCTTTGTCTATCGGTACGATACTTGCCCGAGATTCGATTGTCGGTATCCTGATACCTTGTTCAATCTCGTTACCGGCAAGTCTCTTTACTCGTTCCGTAACACATCATCCCGTGATCAACTCCTTGGTCACATTGTGCACATTATGATGATGTCCTACCGAGTGGGCCCAGAGATACCTCTCCGTTACACGGAGTGACAAATCCCAGTCTCGATTCGTGCCAACCCAACAGACACTTTCGGAGATACCCGTAGTGTACATTTATAGCCACCCATTTACGTTGTGACGTTTGGCACACCCAAAGCACTCCTACGGTATCCGGGAGTTGCACAATCTCATGGTTTATGGAAATGATACGTGACATTAGAAAAGCTTTAGCATACGAACTACACGATCTTGTGCTAGGTTTAGGATCGGGTCTTGTCCATCACATCATTCTCCTAATGATGTGTTCCCGTTATCAACGACATCCAATCACTGGTAGAAAAAGGGCCTATAGTCCCGGTTCGTAAGGGCCTTTAGTCCCGGTTCCTGAACCGGGACTAAAGTGTCGGTATTAATGCCCTGTACCTTTAGTCCCGGTTCAATCCAGAATCGGGACTGATGGGCCTCCACATCGGCAGTGCGCAGAGCCCAGGCAGGAGACCCTTTGGTCCCGGTTGGTGGCACCAACCGGGACCAATAGGCATCCACGCGTCAGCATTTCTGTGTCTGGGGTTTTTGTT
>NC_041392.1:37056182-37063592 GCF_002162155.2 Triticum dicoccoides
TGTTTTTTTTGAAGGGGGGGGGGGTTGGGGGTTTTGGGGGGTTAATTTAGGTGTTTCATATATTGTGTTAGCTAGCTATAATTAATAGAGAGAAGTGTCCTCTCTTACGTCCGTGCTTGGTCGACGCTACGTATTATACATATGTATAGAGAGGACTAGACACGCTAGCTAGCTAGTAAGCAAACAAAGGAAACATAAGATCGTCATGAACATATATGCATACAGAGAGAAGTGATATTGACCACTTCTCCTTCTCCGAGAGATTGGTCGAACAACAAGTTCTCGTATATCTATCCGACACTACTGGCTACATATATACAATAATTTCTCTTACAAATATAATCATACGGACTCATGGTCCACATAGTATTCTCCATCTTCAGCGATCACTTGGTCAAGAAAGAATGCCGCCAATTCCTCTTGAATTGCTCGCATGCGAGCTGGTGCTAGGAGTTCATCCCGCTTCCGAAACATCTAATTTGAAGAAGGGGGTCAATACATATATATATATATATATATATGAATGAATGAAACTCAATACAAATGATGGTAATAAAATAAAATTGTGAATGTTTTTATTTACGTACTTCATATTGTTCGTCAGAGTACCCGCCCCGCTCACAGGTCGTGTGGCGGATGGACTCGCAAACGTAGTATCCACAAAAATCATTCCCTTTTTCCTGCCACAACCACTTTACAAGAAATAGAGGTCAATCAAACTGATAAGCAAGAATGCTAAATGGTATTGATGAAACTAGCGCTTGAATCACTAGGAGATGCGCGGAACATGCTACTATAGTACTTACTTTCGGGTATCTAAATTCCAGCTCCTTCGGCAGTCCCGGAACTGTTCTGGTGAATTTTCTCCAAACCCTGCCGGACAAAGAAAACAATTACTTGATATCAGGAAATGAACAAAGTTGCTGATATGGTGGATAATGATCAATTTAACTTACTTCTTGAGGATTTCAGTCATGTCCGCATACTCCTGGGGATCTTTTCGTTTAGAGTCCAAGATGGTTACTATTCCCTGCTCAAGCCTAATCTCTAGGAGAATATAGTGGAAACTGCACACGCATGCATAACTCATCAATTACATTACTATAACCTGGACTAATATATAAGGGAAACCGAATATGCACAAGACAGTAACACTCACTTGAAGTTGTAAGGAAAGAGTATTATATCTTTGTTTTCATTTTTTTTGAATGATCGTAGCAAGTTGGCCTCGGTATCCCCGGGACGATGTTGAACCTCAGTTGCATCTATGAGATATGTGTTGACGAACCCAATATCACCGATTTGTCTTTTCATTAATTCGGCGATCTTCATTCTGCATAATATAGTGAGGATAATTATAAATACATGCAATGAAAGAGATGAGCTATATAAAGAGACTTAATGACAGAAGTAGTAGTACTGACAGACAGTAGCAGGTGATCGTTGTTCTATCGAGGGCCAATTGATTGAAAAACTGATAGAACTCCTCAAATGGAATAGGCAACAGTTCAATTCCAACGAGGTCATGCTCCGGTTTAACTCTCGCATACAAAGTACTCCTCCCCCTAGACTCTCTGCAGATTTTCAAGTACCAATCATGTAATCTTCGCATCATCGTTGTTAAATATTTTTCATCTTTGACGAGAGGCTTCCCGTACTCGTATCTGTGTATCTGCACCTCCATGGTATCATAATGTACATCATCGGGCAGGTAATCGTCAACATTGCCATAACCGGGCACCATCCTCGGATCGACGATGTCGCTAGGTACCTTGAGGGAGGGGGCACGATTGCTTCCTTGTTCGCTGAGCTGGGCAATTTGTTTCCCATCTGCTCGTTGTTCTTTTAGCCTTTGATCACTGACTGTACTTCCTGACCGCTCCGCTTCGGCCCATGTCTTTGCAATAATGCGCTCATAGTTGCCTTTCGGCGGAGACTTGGGTGGTTTTGCCAGGGCAGCCATAGTGCGCTTCACTTCCACCGGATCTACCTTCTCCTCCGGAGGTGGATGTCTCTTTGCTCTCAACCCTTGAAACCAGTCATCCACTTCGTTTCGCGCGATCTTGGCGTTCTCCTCCGGGGTCCTCTCATATGGTAACTTCTCTGGAGTCTTCAGAGAAGGACCGAATCTGTATGTCCTCCCGCCTCTGGTTGTACTGCTAGACGCCGACCGAGCAGACGGAGCAGTTGTCTTCTTTACTTGCTTACGAGGCGGAGGAGAAGGACTACGACGTGCCGGAGCAGCTGGAGCGGCGGCAGGTCTCTTCCGCCCTTGCTGACGAGGCGGAGAAGGAGGAGGCTGGCTGCTCGGGCGCGTCGGCGCAGGCGGAGAAGGAGGCGCAGTGCCGCCACGCGCCGGAGAAGGAGCCGGCCGAGGGCCCTGATCGTCACTCGCCGGAGGAGGAGGCGGTGGAGGAGGCGGAGTGCCCTGACTCGCCGAAGGAGGAGGAGGAGGCGGAGGCGTCCAGTTTGGAACGTTGATGAGCTCCTTCCGCCATAGGCATGGAGTCTTCAGAGCAGACCCCAGCCGAGTCTCCCCTGCACCGGTAGGGTGGTCAAGCTGGAGGTCCTCAAATCCCTCCATTATTTCATCCACCATCACCCTAGCATATCCTTCTAGAATCGGCCAGCAGTGAAAAGTTGCGCCGGGTTTAGTAGGATAAACAGAGCCAACAACCGCCTTGACCTTCAAATTCATCCATTGCGTCATAAGGTGGCAATTTTGAGACTCCGTGATAGCATCCATGGGATAGCTGGCAGGAGCCATCAAGGCATGCTACGGCTGAAGCAGCTCGGTGGAAGCCACGCTGCTTCTGCGCTGAGATGGCGGGGTAGCTTCGGGGGAGGCTTCGATAGTACGTTTGCTGCGATTTGCTTCCCGTTCCTCTATCGCGTCTACCCTTGCTTGCAGTGCCTGCATTTGGGTATGCTGCACTTTTTTCCTCCTCTCATGGGATTTGTAACCGCCTACGTCCGGAAACCCAACCTTCCACAGAATGGAGCCTGGCGTGCCTCGTGTCCGTCCAGGGTGCTCAGGATTCCCGAGGGCCATTGTGAGCTCGTCGTTCTCTCTGTCTGGAAAGAACTTCCCTTGTTGCGCTGCTTCGATATACTGCTTAAGCTTCCTGACTGGTATGTCCATTTGATTGTTCGTCCAAATGCACTTCCCTGTTACAGGGTCCAAGGTTCCGCCAGCCCTGAAGAACCAAGTCCGGCAACGGTCTGGCCAGCTAATTGTCTCTGGTTCGATCCCTTTATCAACCAGATCATTCTCAGTCTTGGCCCACTTAGGCCGGGCTACGAGGTAGCCACCTGACCCCGTGCGATGGTGAAGCATCTTCTTTGCAGCATTTTTCTTGTTTGTCGCCGACATCTTCTTACTCTTTTCCGATGCCTTGTGGGCCACAAATGCGGGCCAGTGATCTCTGATCTTCTCATATCTGCCCTTGAATTCTGGTGTCTCATTATTTTCGACAAACTTATTCAGCTCTTTCTTCCACCTCCTGAATAGTTCTGCCATCCTCTTAAGAGCAAAAGACTTGATTAATTTCTCTTTAACTGGGTTCTCTAGATTATCCTGTGGCGGTAGGGTGAAATTTGACTTCAGCTCAGTCCAAAGATCATTTTTCTGCATATCATTGACATAAGACACCTCAGGGTCTTCTGTAGCCGGCTTAAACATTGCTGGATGCTTATCGGGATCTTGTCCCTAACCAGAACCCCGCACTGAGCAACAAATGTGCGCTTTGTACGGAGGGGTTCAATCGGTTGGCCGTCGGGCGCGATTGCTATGATCTCAAACTTTTCATCCGAGCTCAACTTTTTCTTCGGGCCTCGTCTCTTTACCGAAGTTGTGCTCGATCCGGAGAGCTAGAAAAAAGAACAAAGACTTAATTAATATTTGTACATACCAAAACAATGAATGCATCAATCAGCTAGTCAGCACAGGCTTAACTAATATATATACCTGGCCGGACTCGGTTCGGTCATCGGAGCCATCATCACGGTCTCCTTCTTGCACCGGCATTGGGTCACCGGAGCCGTCCTCATGTTCTTCTTCTTGCACCGGCATTAGGTCACCATAGCCAGCTTGTTCACCCTCTCCTTCCAGACCATCGGTTTCATTGAGAAACAACGAGACATCATCACTTCCTTCTGCGATTATGTCCCTCAACAACGCTTATTTTGCTTCATCTAGGGCGGTGCCCATAGTTTCTACAAATATTTACAACATGGCAATTATTATTCAAACATGACAGATGGATATATTAGTGCCAAATGTAGAACTTGCTACCTAATCATAGTAAGCTATCGGGAGGGGGTATATATCAACAACGACGCCACTACATCTATGTCATTCGACGACCCTCGTTCCCGATAAAAAAAAGAGGAAGAAGAAGAAAAAAAAGAGGAGAAGAAAGAATGGAGGAGAAGAACTCCTCTATTCTTTCTTATCCTCTTTTTTTTTTCTTCTTCCTCTTCTTTTTTTATCCTCTTCTTCCTCTCATGTTCGAGAGCATCGCTGAGGGGTCGGGAGGTTGCCTAGTGTCAAAGGATTCAACAAAACCATGTCTTCATCATTAGGCGAAAGTAACATGTGCATGATGGTACGAAGCTCTCCAAACTTATTTTGGAACGGAGTCCTAGATAGGATAATTCACTTTTTGGTACAAAGTTCCGCAAGAACCTTGCAAATATCCTTATTTGGAAGGCCTTTGCTGAAATTCATACAAGAAGGCAAATTATCCTATCCGGGACACCATTCCAAAATAATTTTGGAGGACTTCGTCATGCCCTGGTTACTTCTGGCTAATGATGAAGCCATGGATTTCTTCAATACTTTAACACTAGGAAACCTCTCTCGACCCCTCGGCGATCCTCGACCCCTCGAACCCTCGACGACCCTGGAACCCTCGACCCCTCAGCGATCCTCTTCTTCCTCTCATGTTCGAGAGGATCGCCGAGGGGTCGGGAGGTTGCATAGTGTCAAAGGATTCAACAAAACCATGTCTTCATCATTAGGCGAAAGTGACATGTGCATGATGGTACGAAGCTCTCCAAAGTTATTTTGGAACGGAGTCCTAGATAGGATAATTCGCTTTTTGGTACAAAGTTCAGCAAGAACCTTCCAAATATTGTTATTTGGAAGGCCTTTGCTGAAATTCATACAAAAAGGCAAATTATCCTATCCGGGACACCATTCCAAAATAATTTTGGAGGACTTCGTCATGCCCTGGTTACTTCCGGCTAATGATGAAGCCATGGATTTCTTCAATACTTTGACACTAGGAAACCTCTCTCCACCCCTCGGCGATCCTCGACCCCTCGAACCCTCGACGACCCTAGAACCCTCGACCCCTAGACGACCCTGGAACCCTCGACCCTCGACCCTATAGAACCCTCGAACCCTCGACCCTGAAACCCTCGACCCTTGACCCCTTAACGACCCTCGACCCTCTACCCTAGTTCCCGACCCTCGACCCCTCGGCGATCCTCGACAACCTCGTTCCCGATAAAAATTAAGAAGAAGAAGAAGAAGAAGAAGAAGAAGAAGAAGAAAAGAGGAGAAGAAGAAAGGAATAGCTAGAGGAGAAGATCGAAGAAAAAAAAGAAGAAAAAAAAGAGGAGAAGAAGAAAGGAATAGTGGAGAAGAAGAAAAAATAGAATATATTCTATTTTCTCTTCTTCTCCACTATTCCTTTCTTCTTCTCCTCTTCTTTTTCTTCTTTTTTCTTCTTCTTATTTATTTATCCTCTTCTTCCTCTCCTCTTCTTCTTCTTATTTAGTTCTCTCGACCCCTCATCCCTCTCTCGACCCCTCGACGACCCTCGTCCCTGATAACATTTTTTTTCTCCCCTCGCCACCTCTCGACCTCTCGTCCCACTCTCGAACCCTCATCATCATCTATCACCCCCCTCATTTTCTTTAGCATATATCCATGAACAAAATAATAATTCATATATAGAAAAAATGCTATATGAACATACATACATATGAGCATATACATACATACATAGCCATACATACATACATACATACATAGCCATACATATGAGCCTCTCGGCGGCGATGGTCAGAGCGACAGGGATCCATGGGAAGGGGGGAGCTCACTGGGGGCGCGACGGGGAGGAGGCCGGGGATGGGGAGGAGGCCGGCGACGCGGCGCGGGGCGACTGGGAGGGGGCGGAGATGGCGCACGCAGCGATGAGGAGGAGGCCGGCGACGGCGCAAGCAGCGACGGGGACAAGGCCTGCGGCGGCGCGGGGCGACGGCGACAGGGAGCGGGCGACGACGGGCTCGGGGCGGCGACGATGACGACAAACGGCCTGGGGGCGTCGGGGGCGAATGGGAGCGGTTGGTGAAATTTTCATAACTACTACCTTATATACCCAGAGCAATGGTCCCGGTTTGTGGCACGAACCGTGACCAATGCCCCCCTTTGGTCCCGGTTGGTGGCACCAACCGGGACCAAATGCCAATTTTCAGCAGCCCAAAGGGCGGGAAGCGGCGGCCTTTGGCCTTGTGCTGCCCAGCGCCCAAAAGTTTAGTCCCACCTCGCTAGTTGAGAGGGCTCGGGAGTGGTTTATAAGCGCGGCTGCGCCCACCCTCCCGAGCTCCTCTCAACTGCAGGCTTTCGGGCCTAATCTGTCACTGCAATGCCTGTGGGCCTACTGGGCCCGCTGCGGGCCTGAATCCTGGGTCATGGTAGGGTTTCTAGTCGTATTCAGGCCGTGGTGGCCCAGTAGGTGGCATTTTTTTGTTTTTTTGTTGCTTTATTTATTTTCTTTTGTTTTTTGCTTTATTTTTTAATTCTTTATGCTTTTAGTTTTAGAAAAATTATAAACTTTTTGTTAATGCCGTTAGTTTTCAAATTTGAAAATAATTTTTTATTTTTTTGTTTTCTTTGTTGCTTTATTTATTTTATTTTGTGATTAACTTTACTATAAAAATAGTTTTTTCCTTTTTTTGATTTGTTTTTTGCATTATTTATTTTATGTTGCTTTTTGCTTTAATTTTTAATTCTGTTTGCTTTTAGGTTAGCAAAATTATAAACTTTCTGTTAGTGCCATTAGTTTTCAAATTTGAAAACACTTTTTTAGTTTTTTTTTGTTTTCTTTGTTGCTTTACTTATTTTATTTTGTGATTAACTTTACTATAAAAATAGTTTTTTCCTGTTTTTTTGATTTGTTTTTTGCATTATTTATTTTCTTTTGTTTTTTGCTTTAATTTTTAGTTCTGTTTGCTTTTAGGTTAGCAAAATTATAAACTTTCTGTTAGTGCCATTAGTTTTAGAAAAATTATAAACTTTCTGTTAGTGCCATTAGTTTTCAAATTTGAATAGTTAAAATTTGAATTCTTTGAAAATTGTTTGAATCACAAGTTTGTGATTAACTTACTAAAAAAATGAGA
>NC_041392.1:37063723-37080702 GCF_002162155.2 Triticum dicoccoides
GCTTTATTTATTTTATTTTGTGATTAACTTTACTATAAAAATAGTTTTTCCTGTTTTTTTGATTGGTTTTTGCATTATTTATTTTCTTTTGTTTTTTGCTCTAATTTTTAATTCTGTTTGCTTTTAGGTTAGCAAAATTATAAACTTTCTGTTAGTGCCATTAGTTTTAGAAAAATTATAAACTTTCTGTTAGTGCCATTAGTTTTCAAATTTGAATAGTTAAAATTTGAATGCTTTGAAAATTGTTTGAATCACAAGTTTGTGATTAACTTACTAAAAAAGTGAGAATAGATGAAAGTTGAAAGTTTCTGTTAGTGCCATTAGTTTTAGAAAGTTGAAAGTTGAAAGTTGGCATGGGCCAGGGACTAATGGTCATGGTATTATGAGGGCCGAACCATAAGACTTGAAAGCATTTCAAATGAACTCTGAAAAAGTTGAATGTTGGGAT
The DNA here is from genome assembly GCF_002162155.2 of Triticum dicoccoides. Classification (NCBI taxonomy): domain Eukaryota; kingdom Viridiplantae; phylum Streptophyta; class Magnoliopsida; order Poales; family Poaceae; genus Triticum; species Triticum dicoccoides. The sequence continues at coordinate 37,064,172 of NC_041392.1, forward strand.
GGTATCATAATTTCACCCACATAGCATGTGCATGTACAAAACGGACAATGGTAGCATGTTCGTGTGTTACAAAGTTGCGAGAGAAAGTCTTCACTTTTTCTTCACTTGTGTCATTTGCTTATTGCGCCGTAACCATGGATAATCTTCATTGTTTATCAGGATGCTTGGGTCAGCCTTGACATTGAAGGGAGGAATTTCATGAAACTTTTCATAATCTTCAGACATGTCTGTCTTGCTGTCCACTCCCAGGATGTCCCTTTTTCCTGAAAGAACTATGTGGCGCTTTGGCTCATCGTATGATGTATTCTCTTCCTTATCTTTTTGTTTTCTCGGTTTGGTAGACATGTCCTTCACATAGATAACCTGTGCCACATCATTGGCTAGGACGAACGGTTCGTCAGTGTACCCAAGATTTTTCAGATCCACTGTTGTCATTCCGTACTGTGGGTCTACCTGTACCCTACATATTATTGAGTCTCTTCCAAGAGTGCCTTTTCCAGTCAGTCTCCCCTCATACCGCGATTTAGGGAGACCTATCTTGTTAAGGCCAGGAATGAAGTCAACACAAAACCCGATAACATCCTCTGTTTGATGGCCCATGGAGATGCTTCCTTCTGGTCTAGCGCGATTACGGACATATTTCTTTAGGACTCCCATGAACCTCTCAAAGGGGAACATATTGTGTAGAAATACGGGCCCCGGGATGACAATCTCGTCGACTAGATGAACTAGGACGTGCGTCATGATATTGAAGAAGGATGGCGGGAACACCAGCTCGAAACTGACAAGACATTGCGCCACATCACTCCTTAGCCTTGGTACGATTTCTGGATCGATCACCTTCTGAGAGATTGCATTGAGGAATGCACATTGCTTCACAATGGCTAATCGGACGTTTTCCGGTAGAAGCCCCCTCAATGCAACCGGAAGCAGTTGCGTCATAATCACGTGGCAGTCATGAGACTTTAGGTTCTGAAACTTTTTCTCTAGCATATTTATTATTCCCTTTATATTCGACGAGAAGCCAGTCATGACCTTCATACTGAGCAGGCATTCAAAGAAGATTTCTTTCTCTTCTTTCGTAAGAGCGTAGCTGGCAGGACCTTTATACTGCTTCGGAGGCATGCCGTATTTTTCGTGCAAACATTGCAGGTCCTCTCGTGCCTCAGGTGTATCTTTTGTCTTCCCATACACGCCCAAGAAGCCTAGCAGGTTCACGCAAAGGTTCTTCGTCATGTGCATCACGTTGATTGAGGAGCGGACCTCTAGGTCTTTCCAGTAGGGTAGGTCCCAAAATATAGATTTCTTCTTCCACATGGGTACGTGTCCCTCAGCGTCATCCGGAATAGCTAGTCCACCGGGACCCTTTCCAAAGATTACGTAGTGTAAATCATTGACCATAGCAAGCACGTGATCACCCGTGCGCATGGCGGGCTTCTTCTGGTGATCTGCCTCGCCTTTGAAATGCTTGCCTTTCTTTCGACATTGATGGTTGGTCGGAAGAAATCGATGATGGCCCAGGTACACATTCTTCCTGCATTTGTCCAGGTATATACTTTTAGTGTCACCTAAACAGTGCGTGCATGCGTGGCATCCTTTGTTTGTCTGTCCTGAAAGGTTACTGAGAGCGGGCCAATCGTTGATGGTCACGAACAGCAACGCCTTAAGGTTACTGAGAGCGGGCCAATCGTTGATGGTCACGAACAGCAACACCGTTTTCATTCCACAGCTGTAAAAGTTCTTCAACTAATGGCCTTAGGTACACATCAATTTCGTTGCCGGGTTGCTTAGGGCCTTGGATGAGAACTGGCATCATAATGAACTTCCGCTTCATGCACATCCAATGAGGAAGGTTATACATACATAGAGTCACGGGCCAGGTGCTGTGATTGCTGCTCTGCTCCCCGAAAGGATTAATGCCATCCGCGCTTAAAGCAAACCATACATTCCTTGGGTCCTTTGCAAACTCATCCCAGTACTTTCTCTCGATTTTTCTCCATTGCGACCCGTTAGCGGGTGCTCTCAACTTCCCATCTTTCTTTCGGTTCTCACTGTGCCATCGCATCAACTTGGCATGCTCTTCGTTTTTGAACAGACGTTTCAACCGTGGTATTATAGGAGCATACCACATCACCTTCGCAGGAACCCTCTTCCTGGGGGGCTCGCCGTCAACATCACCAGGGTCATCTCGTCTGATCTTATACCGCAATGCACCGCATACCGGGCATGCATTCAAATCCTTGTATGCACCTCGGTAGAGGATGCAGTCATTAGGGCATGCATGTATCTTCTCCACCTCCAATCCTAGAGGGCATATGACCTTGTTTGTTGCGTATGTACTGTCGGGCAATTCGTTATCCTTTGGAAGCTTCTTCTTCAATATTTTCAGTAGCTTCTCAAATCCTTTGTCAGCCACAACATTCTCTGCCTTCCACTGCAGCAATTCTAGTACGGTACCGAGCTTTGTGTTGCCATCTTCGCAATTGGGGTATAACCCTTTTTTGTGATCCTCTAACATGCGATCGAACTTCAGCTTCTCCTTTTGACTAATGCATTGCGTCCTTGCATCGACAATGACCCGGCGGAGATCATCATCATCGGGCACATCGTCTGGTTTCTCTTGATCTTCAGCAGCTTCACCCGTTGCAGCATCATTGGGCACATCGTCTGGTTCCTCTTGATCTTCACCAGCTCCCCCCGTTGCAGCATCACCGTATTCAGGGGGCACATAGTTGTCATCATAGTCTTCTTCTTCGCCGTCTTCCATCATAACCCCTATTTCTCCGTGCCTCGTCCAAACATTATAGTGTGGCATGAAACCCTTGTAAAGCAGGTGGGAGTGAAGGATTTTCCGGTTAGAGTAAGACCTCGTATTCCCACATTCAGTGCATGGACAACACATAAAACCATTCTGCTTGTTTGCCTCAGCCGCATCGAGAAACTCATGCATGCCCTTAATGTACTCGCGGGTGTGTCTGTCACCGTACATCCATTGCCGGTTCATCTGCATGCATTATATATAATTAAGTATCCAAATTAATAGAAGTTCATCATCACATTAAAACCAAAGTGCATACATAGTTCTCATCTAACAACATATAGCTCTCCAGAGCATCTAATTAATTAAACCATACATTGAAACTATGTAAAACATTTCAATGCGAAAACAAATGCGATCATAATCGCAACCAAGGTAACAATTGATCCAACGGCATAATGATACCAAGCCTCGGTATGAATGACATATTTTCTAATCTTTCTAATCTTCAAGCGCATTGCATCCATCTTGATCTTGTGATCATCGACGACATCCGCAACATGCAACTCCAATATCATCTTCTCCTCCTCAATTTTTTTTATTTTTTCCTTCAACAAATTGTTTTCTTCTTCAACTAAATTTAACCTCTCGACAATAGGGTCGGTTGGCATTTCCGATCCACATACATCCTAGATAAATAAAATCTATGTCACGTTGGTCGGCATAATTTTCATAAACAATAAATGAACCAATAGTTATAAAGATAATATACATACCACATCCGAATCATAGATAGGACGAGGGCCGACGGGGGCGGATACCAAAACCATCGCACTATATAAGATGCAATAATAAATGTAAGAAAATGATACAAGTATCTATCTAAACATACAAGTAAGAATATTTTTCCTTTCAGAAAGAAGATAAGAACAAGAGGATCACCACGGTGGTGTCGGTGATGAGATCGGTGCGGGTGATCGACGGCGGTGAAGACGGGGACGGGGCGTCACGGACCGCTAAATCTAGACAAATCTCGAGGAAAATGGAGCTTGGAGGTCGAGCTTCGAGAGGAGAAAGCTTAAGTAGTGTGGCTCGGGCATTCCATCGAACACCTCATGTGCATAGGAGGTGAGCTAGAGCACCACAAAGCCCTCTCCCCCTCGGCCAGAAAAAACAGAGCACTGTGCTCTGCTATTGCGTGAGGGGGTATATATAGGCACCTCATTGGTCCCGGTTGGTGACATGAGCCGGGACTAAAGGGGAGCCTTTGGTCCCGGTTCAGGCCACCAACCGGGACCAATGATGGTGGGCCAGGAGCGAGGCCCATTGGTCCTGGTTCATCCCACCAACCGGGACCAAAAGGTCCAGATGAACCGGGACCAATGGCCCACGTGGCCCGGCCGGCCCCCTGGGCTCACGGACCGGGACCAATGCCCACATTGGTCCCGGTTCTAGACTGAACCGGGACTAATGGGCTGACCCGGCCTGGACCAAAGCCCTGTTTTCTACTAGTGAATGTCCATGGTCAGGAAACCGTAACCATCTATTGATCAACGAGCTATTCAACTAGAGGCTTACTAGGGACATGGTGTTGTCTATGTATCAACACATGTATCTGAGTTTCCTATCAATACAATTCTAGCATGGATAATAAACAATTATCATGAACAAGGAAATATAATAATAACCAATATATTATTGCCTCTAGGGCATATTTCCAACACAAATTTATTAAGCGCGTGTTTGGTTGCCTGCATATGGCCCAGCCTGGCCGACGTGGGAAGAAATTGTCCTATTTGGTTGCCTGCGTTTACTGTGCAGCCCGCATGGCATGAAACTTAAAGCAGCTCCACGCCAGGCCCAGAGGAAACGCCCAAATCGGCAGTATCTCGCGAGCCTGGCTCGCGCGATGTAGGGGACGGCGGCGCGTGATATGTTCATTTTGCATCATGTTTTCTTACTGTTATTTATAATGTTTTTATCCATAATAATGCTTTTTGGAGTAATTCTAATGCCTTTTCTCTTATAATTTGCAAGGTACACACCAAGAGGGAGAATTCCGGCATCAGGAAATCTGGACCTGGAAAAGCTATGTCAGGCTACCTATTCTGCACAACTACAAATAAGCTGAAACTTCATGTGGAATTTTTATGGAATATACGAATATATAAGAAATATTGGAGCCAAGAAGTACCAGAGGGGGCCCACCAGGTGGGCACAACCCACCTGGGCGCGCCAGGGAGCCTAGGCGCGCCCTGGTGGGTTGTGCTCCCCTCGACCCACCTTCGGGGATCATCTTTTGGTATATAAGTCATTTTGACCTAGAAAAAAAAGATGAGGACTTTTGGGACGAAGCGCCGCCGCCTCGAGGCGGAACTTGGGCAGGAGCACTTTTGCCCTCCGGCGGAGCGATTCCGCCGGTGGAACTTCCCTCCCGGAGGGGGAAATCATCGTCATCATCATCACCAAAAACTCTCCCATCTTGGGGAGGGCAATCTCCATCAACATCTTCAACAACACCATCTCCTCTCAAACCCTAGTTCATCTCTTGTGTTCAATCTTGTTACCGGAACTATAGATTGGTACTTGTGGGTGACTAGTAGTATTGACTACATCTTGTAGTTGACTACTATATGGTTTATTTGGTGGAAGATTATATGTTAAGATCCAATATGCTATTTAATACTCCTCTGATCATGAGCATGTTTATCGTTTTTGAGTAGTTACCTTTGTTCTTGAGGTCACGGGAGAAATCATGTTGCAAGTAGTCATGTGAATTTGATATGTGTTCGATATTTTGATAGAATGCATGTCGTGATTCCCTTAGTGGTGTCGTGTGAACGTCGACTACATGACACTTCACCATATTTTGGGCCTAATGGAATGCATTGTGGAGTAGCAATTAGATGATGGGTTGCGAGAGTGATAGAAACTTATAACCCCAGTTTATGCGCTATTCCGTAAGGGATTGATTGGATCCAAAAGTTTAGTGCTATGGCTAGAATTTATTCTCAATACTTTTCTCGTAGTTGCGGATGCTTGCGGGAGGGTTAATCATAAGTAGGAGGTTTGTTGAAGTAAGAACAACACCTAAGCACCGGTCCACCCACATATCAAATTATCAAAGTACCGAACACGAATTAAACCAACATGATGAAAGTGACTAGATGAAATTCCCGTGTACCCTCAAGAACGCTTTGCTTATCATAAGAGACCATTTTGGCCTGTCCTTTGCCTCAAAAGGATTGGGCTACGTTTCTGCACTTTTGTTACTACTGTCTTTACTTGCTCGTTACAAATTATGTTGCAATCAAACTACTTTGCTACTTACAATTTCAGCACTTGCAGACATTACCTTAGTGAAAACTACTTGTCATTTCCTTCTACTCCTGGTTGGGTTCGACACTCTTACTTATTAAAAAGAGCTACAATTTATCTCCTATACTTGTGGGCCATCAAGGCTATTTTCTGGCACCGTTGCCGGGGCGTGAAGCGCCTTTGGTATTTGGAATTTGGTAAGGAAATATTTATATAGTGTGTAGAAATTTATTATCACTTGTTACTATGGAAAACAATCCTTTGAGGGGTTTGTTCGGGGTATCTTCACCTCATCCGGAACCACAATTAATTACCCCTCAACGTACTGCACCTACTGAAAATATTGAATATGAATTTCCTTTGGGTATGATAGAACAACTGCTAGCTAATCCTTATGCATGAGATGTGACCGAACATCCTGATATGCACTTGATATATGTGGAACAAATTTGTGGATTGTTCAAGCTTGTAGGTTTACCCGAAGATGAAGTTATGAGAAAGGTTTTCCCTTTATCTTTGAAGGGAAAAGCATTGGCATGGTATAGGCTACGCGATGATATTGGATCTTGGAATTGGAATTGTTTGAAATTGGATTTCCACCAAACATTTTATCCTATGCATCTAGTTCATCTTGATCGGAATTATATATATAATTTTTGACCTCGTGAAGGAGAAAGTATCGCTCTAGCTTGGGGGGGGGGGCTTAAGTCAATGTTATATTCATGCCCCAATCATGAGCTCTCAAGAGAAGTTATTATCCAGAACTTTTATGCTTGGATTTCTCGTAATGATCAAACCATGCTTGATACTTCTTGTGATGGTTCTATTATGAAGAAGACTATTGAATTCTGGTGGGATCTTTTGGAAAGAATTAAACGCAACTCTAAAGAATGGGAACTCGACAAAGGTAAAGAGTCAGGTATTAAACTTAAATATGATTGTGTTAAATCTTTTATGGATACCGATGCTTTTCAAAAGTTTAGCACTAAATATTAACTTAACTCTAAGATAGTAGCCTCCCTTTGTGAATCATTTGCTACTCATGTTGAATTCCCTAAAGAGAAGTGGTTTAAATATCACCCACCTATTAAAGAAGAAATTAAAGAATCGGTACCAATTAAAGAAGAAACTATACTTTATAATCTTGATCCAGTTGTTCCTTCTGCTTATATTGAGAAACCACCTTTCCCTGTTAGGATAAAGGAACATTCTAAAGTTTTAGCTGTAGTTAACAAAAGCTGTACTACAACACCTAAACCTGATGAACAAATTAAAGTAGAACCTTGTATTACTATGGTTAAGGATCTCTTGGAAGAAGATATGGATGGGCATGTTATTTACTTTTGTGAATAAGTTGCTAGATGCCAAACCTGATAAAAAAGATAAACATAGACCTATTGTTGGCATGCCCGTCATCTCAGTTAAAATAGGAGATTTATCATGGTTTATGTGACATACATGCTAGTGTGAGTGCTATTCCTTACACTTTATATCAAAAAATTATGAATGACATAGCACCCGCAGAGATAGAAGAAATAGATGTTACTATTAAACTTGCTAATAGAGACACTATATCACCAATTGGGATTGTTAGAGATGTTGAAGTCTTGTGTGGGAAAATAAAATACCCTACTGATTTTCTTGTTCTTTGTTCCCCACAAGATGACTTTTGTCCCATTATATTTGGTAAACCTTTCTTCAAAACCGTTAATGCTAAGATAAATTGCAAGAAACAAACTGTCGGTGTTAGTTTTGGTGATGAGTCTCTTGAGTTTAATTTTTTCAAGTTTAGTAGAAATATTCATGAAAAAGAATTGCCTAGTAAGCATGAATTAATTGGTCTTGCTTCTATTGCTGTACCACCTACTGATCCTTTAGAACAATATTTGCTATACCATGAAAATGATTTTCATATGCATGAAAGAAATGAAATAGATAAAATTTTCTTTGAACAACATCCTCTACTTAAAGACAATTTGCCTATTGAAACTCTAGGAGGTCCTCCTCCACCTAAAGGTGATCCTGTGTTTGAATTAAAACAATTGCCAGACACTTTGAAATATGCTTATCTTGATGAAAATAAGATATATCCTGTTATTATTAGTGCTAACCTTTCAGAACATGAAGAAGAAAGATTATTGAAAGTTCTAAGGAAGCACCGATCTACTATTGGATATATTCTTGATGATTTAAAGGGCATTAGTCCCACTCTATGTCAGCACAAAATTAATATGGAACCTGATGCTAAACCCGTTGTTGATCACCAACGCCGGTTAAATCCGAAGATGAAAGAAGTGGTAAGAACGGAAATATTAAAACTTCTGGAAGCATGTATAATCTATCCCATAGCTAATAGTAGATGGGTAAATCATGTTCATTGTGTTCCTAAGAAAGGAGGTATAACTGTTGTTCCTAATGATAAGAATGAACTTATTCCACAAAGAATTGTTACAGGCTATAGAATGGTAATAGAGTTTAGAAAATTGAACAAAGCAACTAGAAAATATCATTAAGCTTTGCCTTTTATTGATCAAATTCTTGAAAGATTATCTAAGCACACACACTTTTGCTTCCTTGATGGATATTCTGGTTTTTCACTAATACATGTTTCTCAACCTGATCAAGAAAAGACCACTTTCACTTGTCCCTTTGGAACCTATGCTTATAGACGTATGCCTTTCGGTTTATCTAATGCACCTGCTACCTTTCAAACATGTATGACTGCTATATTCTCTGACTTTTGTGAAAATATTTTTGAGGTTTTCAAGGATGACATCTGTGTTTATGGGAAGTCTTTTGATGATTGTTTAAGCAATCTTGATCGAGTTTTGCAGAGATGTGAACAAACAAATCTTGTCTGGAATTGGGAGAAGTGCCACTTTATGGTTAATGAAGGCATTGTCTTGGGTCATAAAATTTCTGAAAGAGGTATTGAAGTGGACAAAGCTAAGGTTGATGCAATTGAGAAAATGCCATGTCCTAAAGATATAAAAGGTATTTGTAGTTTCTTAGGTCATGCTGGTTTCTATAGGAGATTTATCAAAGACTTTTCAAAAATTTCTATGCCTCTTACTAGTCTCTTGCAAAAGGACATTCCTTTTGTTTTTTATGATTATTGTTTAGAAGCCTTTGAAACACTTAAAAAAGCTTTAATTTAGGCACCTATTGTTCAACCACCAGATTGGAACTTGCCTTTCGAAATTATGTGTGATGCTAGTGATTATGCTGTTGGTGTTGTTCTAGGACAAAGAGTTGATAAGAAATTGAATGTTATTCATTATGCTAGTAAACTCTAGACAGTGCTCAAAGAAATTATGCTACCTTATACTGTTGATTCCAAAGTAACTGTTCAGACAGACCACGCTACTATTAAATATCTTATGGAAAAGAAAGATGCTAAACCTAGACTTATTCGATGGGTTCTCTTGTTACAAGAATTTGATTTACATATCATGATAGAAAAGGAGCTGAGAACCCAGTAGCTGATAATTTATCTAGGCTTGAAAATGTGCTTGATGACCCACTACCTATTGATGATAGTTTTCCTAATGAGCAGTTATCTGTAATAAATGTTTCTCATAGTACTCCTTGGTATGCTGATTATGCTAATTACATTGTTGCTAAACATTTACCACCTAGCTTTACATATCAACAAAAGAAAAAATTCTTCTATGATTTAATACCTTACTTTTCGGATGACCCACACCTTTATAAAGAAGGAGTAGATGGTAGTATTAGACGTTGTGTACCTAAGCATGAACATGGACAAAGCCTACGTAAATGTCCCTTCGATGCTTATGGAGGGCATCATGTTGGAGAGAGAACTGCTCACAAGGTATTGCAGTCTTAATTTTATTGGCCTACTCTCTTCAAGGATGCCCATAAGTTCGTCTTATTTGTGACAAATGCCAAAGAATAGGTAATATCGGTAAGAGTCAAGAAATGGCTATGAATTATTCACTTGCTGTTGAACCATTTGATGTTTGGGGATTTGATTATATGCGACCTTTTCCTTCCTCTAATGGGTATACACATATTTTGGTTGTTGTTGATTATGTCACTAAATGGGTAGAAGCTATACCAACCAGTAGTGCTGATCAGAACACCTCTATTAAAATGCTTAAGGAAGTTATTTTCCCAAGGTTTGGACTCCCTAGATATTTAATGACTGATGGTGGTTCACACTTTATTCATGGTGCTTTCCATAAAATGCTTGCCAAGTATGATGTTATGAAGAAAATATGCCCTAGAGGCAATAATGAAGTTGTTATTTACATTTCCTTATATCATGATAAATGTTTATTATTCATGCTAGAATTGTATTAACCAGAAACTTAGTACATGTGTGCATACATAGACAAACAGAGTGTCCCTAGTATGCCTCTACTTGACTAGCTCGTTAATCAAAGATGGTTAAGTTTCCTGACCATAGACATGTGTTGTCATTTGATGAACGAGATGACATCATCAGAGAATGATGTGATGGACAAGACCCATCTGTTAGCTTAGCATAATGTTCGTTTAGTTTTATTGCTATTGATTTCTTCATGACTTACACATGTTCCTCTGACTATGAGATTGTGCAACTCCCGAATACCGGAGGAACACCTTGTGTGCTATCAAACGTCACAATGTAACTGGGTGATTATAAAGATGCTCTACATGTGTCTCCGATGGTGTTTGTTGAGTTGGCATAGATCGAGATTAGGATTTGTCACTGCGTTTATCGGAGAGGTATCTCTAGGCCCTCTCGGTAATGTACACCACTATGAGCCTTGCAAGCAATGTGACTAATGAGTTAGTCATGGGATGACGCATTACGGAATGAGTAAAGAGACTTGCCAGTAACAATATTGAACTAGGTATGGTGATACCGACGATCGAATCTCGGGTAAATAACATACCGATGACAAAGGGAACAACGTATGTTGTTATGCGGTTTGACCAATAAAGATCTTTGTAGAATATGTAGGAGTCAATATGAGCATCCAGGTTCCGCTATTGGTTAATGACCAGAGATGTGTCTCGGTCATGTCGACATAGTTCTCAAACCCGTAGGGTCTAAACGCTTAACGTTCAATGACGATTTGTATTATGAGTTATGTGATTTGATGACCGAAGTTTGTTCCGAGTCCTTGATGAGATCACAGACATGACCAGGAGTATCTAAATGGTTGAGAGGTAAAGATTCATATATTGGAAGGTTACATTCGGACACCAGGATGGTTAGGGTTGATTCGGATAAGTTTCGGAGTACCCGGCGTGCCATATCTTCGGTGCTAGGATCGGTTGGATCATGAAGACGTTCGACATCAACCGTGAACTAAACCTTCCGCTTCCGGTCTACGAGAGTACGTGGACACACTCTCCCGCTCGTTGCTATGCATCTCCTAGATAGATCTTGCGTGATCGTAGGATTTTTTTTTGAAATACTGTGTTCCCCAATAGTGGTATCAGAGCCAGGTCTATGGATAGATGTTATATGCACGAGTAGAACACAAAGAGTTTTGGGCGATAATAGTCATACTGCTTACCAGCAACGTCTTACTTTGATTCGGCGGTATTTTTGGATGAAGCGGCCCGGACCGACATTACATGACCGCGTTCATGAGACTGGTTCTACCGACGTGCTTCGCACACAGGTGGCTGGCGAATGTCTGTTTCTCCAACTTTAGTTGAATCGAGTTTGACTACTCCCGGTCCTTGTTGAAGGTTAAAACAACACACTTGACGAAAAATCATTGTGGTTTTGATGCGTAGGTAAGAAACGGTTCTTGCTAGAAGCCCATAGCAGCCATATAAAACTTACGACAACAAAGTAGAGGCCGTTTAACTTGTTTTTGCAGGGCATGTTGTGATGTGATATGGTCAAGACGTGATGAGCTATAAATTGTTGTATGAGATGATCATGTTTTGAAGAAGTTATCGGCAACTGGCAGGAGCCTTATGGTTGTCGCTTTATTGTATGAAATGCAATCGCCATGCAATCGCTTTACTTTATCACTAAGCGGTAGCGATAGTCGTAGAAGCAATAGTTAGCAAGACGACAATGATGCGACGATGGAGATCAAGGTGTCAAGCTGGTGACGATGGTGATCATGACGGTGCTTTGGAGATAGAGATCAAAGGCACAAGATGATGATGGCCATATCATATCACTTGTTTTGATTGCATGTGATGTTTATCCTTTATGCATCTTATTTTTCTTAGTACAGCGGTAACATTATAAGATGATCCATCACGAAATTTCAAGGTATAAGTTTTATCACTGAGTATGCACCGTTGCTACAGTTCGTTGTGCCGAGACACCACGTGATGATCGAGTGTGATAAGCTCGACGTTCACATACAACAGGTGCAAGCCAGTTTTGCATGTGTAGAGTACTTGGGTTAAACTTGACGAGCCTAGCATATGCAGATATGGCCTCGGAACACTGAGACCAAAAGGTCGAACATGAATCATATAGTAGATGTGGTCAACATAGTGATGTTCACCATTGGAAGCTACTCCATCTCACGTGATGATCGGACATGGTTTAGTTGATATGGATCACGTGATCATTTAGATGACTAGAGGGATGTCTATCTAAATGGGAGTTCTTAAGTAATATGATTAATTGAACCTTAATTTATCATGAACTTAGTACCTGATAGTATTTGGATGTCTATGTTGTTGTAGATCAATGGCCCATGCTACCGTTCCTATGAATTTTAATGCGTTCCTAGAGAAAGCTAAATTGAAAGAAGATGGTAGCAACTACATGGATTGGTTCCGTAACTTGAGGATTATCCTCATCGCCGCACAAAAGAATTATGGCCTGGAAGCACCGCTAGGTGCAAAACCCACTGCTGGAGCAACTCCAGATGTTATGAACGTCTTGCAGAGCAAAGCTAATGACTACTCGATAGTTCAGTGTGCCATGCTTTATGGCTTAGAATTGGGGCTTCAACGACGTTTTGAACGTCATGGAGCATATGAGATGTTCCAGGAGTTGAAGTTAATATTTCAAGCAAATGCCCGAATTGAGAGATATGAAGTCTCCAATAAGTTCTATAGCTGCAAGATGGAGGAGAATAGTTCTGTCAGTGAAGATACACTCAAAATGTCTGGGTACCACAGCCACTTGACTCAACTGGGAGTTAATCTTCCTGATGATAGTGTCATTGACAGAGTTCTTCAATCACTGCCACCAAGCTACAAAAGCTTCATGATGAACTATAATATGCAAGGGATGGCTAAGACAATTCCTGAGCTCTTCACAATGCTAAAGGCTGCGGAGGTAGGGATCAAGAAGGAGCATCAAGTGTTGATGGTTAACAAGACCACTAGTTTCAAGAAAAAGGGCAAAGGGAAGAAGGGGAACTTCAAGAAGAACGGCAAGCAAGTTGCTGATCAAGTGAAGAAGCCCAAGTCTAGACCTAAGTCTAAGACTGAGTGCTTCTACTTCAAAGGGACTGGTCACTGGAAGCGTAACTGCCCCAAGTATTTAGCGGGTAAGAAGGATGGCAAAGTGAAAGGTATATTTGATATACATGTTATTGATGTGTACCTTACTAATGCTCGAAGTAGCGCCTGGGTATTTGATACTGGTTTTGTTGGTAACATTTGCAACTCGAAACCGGGGCTACGAATTAAATGAAGATTGGCTAAGGACGAGGTGACGATGCGCGTGGGAAATGGTTCCAAAGTTGATGTGTCATCGTCGGCACGCTACCTATACATCTACCATCAGGATTAGTTTTAGACCTAAATAGTTGTTATTTGGTGCCAGCGTTGAGCACGAACATTATATCTGGATCTTGTTTGATGCGAGACGGTTATTCATCTAAATCAAAGAATAATGGTTGTTCTATTTATATGAGTAATATCTTTTATGGTCATGCACCCTTGATGAGTGGTTTATTTTTGTTGAATCTCGATAGTAGTGATACACATATTCATAATATTGAAGCCAGAAGATACAAGTTTAATAGTGATAGTGCAACTTATTTGTGGCACTGCCGTTTATGTCATATTGGTGTAAAGCGCATGAAGAAACTCCATGCTGATGGGATTTTGGAATCACTTGATTACGAATCACTTGATGCTTGCGAACCATGCCTCATGGCACTACTAGGAAAACCCTTACCAGTAGCGCTGGTTTTTTAGCTATTAGTAGCGCGGGCAGGCGCACTACTGCTATGACTCTACAGCTATTTTTTAGCAGTAGCGCTTGTTCGAACCAGCGCTACTGCTATCTATATCTAGCAGTAGCGTGCCTCTGTCCATCGCTACTGCTAATACTAGTAGCGTGCCCCTACAACCAACACTACCGGTAAGCAGCGCTGCTACTACTCCAATACCACACGCTACTGCTAGTATCTTCTTTTTTTATGTTGATGTATTCCTATTTTTACAGGTTTTATACAATTACAACATACACATACACTGAAACTATATGAAAATGGAATGTCTCATCATCATCATCGAAGTGGTACAACATAGTCTCATCATATCAACACGGTCTCAACACAAATGATGTCGATCTCATCATCATCTCGAAATATCGATACAAGTTAATGATCACATGTCTCTTACATTGTCACCGTAGATACATGTTTCATCATCTACCTAAACTATGACATACGAGATAAGAGCGATCACGATGATCAAAAGCAGTATTATGTAGAAGTTTTTGCAGCGGCGCTGGTTCTGAATCCCCTGTTGTGCTATGAATCTCAAGTAACTAGCTTCGGCTTCCGCTCTGCTATCAAACCCTTTTTGGCTTCTGCCGAAGAAGCCAGATACTTGGGCCTGACACTCTGGCCACTCATCATACACACCCGGAACATGCCCTACATACATGGCATACCACTTCCTCGCCATCGTTGATCTATATACCTGTCAGAGATGCACACACACACACACACATATATATATATATATATCATGAAGCGAATTCAACGAAACAGTTATGAAATAGCAGCAACATATATAGTAAACATAGTTAACAAATTTCATCGTACCAAAAGTAATTAACTAGAGCGTGGCACCATACATCCAATACTTTCGTCGTACTGAGAGATTCGAAGTTTTGTCGTACAGAAAGTAATAAGTAAGTAAACAGACAAATTGTTTTTAAGCTGTGCACTCTTCCCATCTGTCCATATCCGGAAGGGTGGACCCAAGCTTAGTGAAAGGCGTCATGTCCTGACGTTGTAGGGCAATGCGGGTTCAGACGTCAGCTCGCGATATTGGGCCACCATAGAACATCCCATTCTCTTCGAAGACATCTTTCATGATGATGGACGCAATTTCCTGCTGGATCTGGTAGAAATCATTTCAAAGTTGATTATCCGGCATGGCTCCAAAGGCTTTGGCCCATCTCTGGATATGGCTATCGGATGAAGATTTCATGCAAAGTGATTGCACATCCCTTCTGTACTCCATCATTACATGGATGACGTAGAATCCATCATTCTCACTTCTTTCTGGTTGCTGGATGAAACCGAAGTCAGTCTTGTGGCTGAAACAAAGCCCGGCCTTATTTGTTTTTTTTGCATTGGATGTAGCCACCCCGCATGCTGATGCCCAACATAGCTTTGTCCAGAACATACTTTATGTGTGTGTAATCTTTCTTCTGTATGTTCTTCGACGGGTCCAAATATAGAGCGCGGGAGTAACGCGGGTAAAGAACGATGAGAACGGCACGACACCCCCCGCTGCGCAAAATACACGATCAAGTTAGCCTCCATGCGTGCAAAGTAACTATTGAAATGCACGTATATATGTGTTATAGTGCTATCCGCGGATGACTTACCTAGGATGATAAGGTAGGAGAATCGTTTCTTTGTCCTTATTGCTGACCAAGAATTCTTCGATGTACTGACTCGCATATTGACGGTTGGCGTCATTGATTGACAACAAACCCTCATGCATGTAGTATGGGTCCGCGACCGCAAGACCGGCACTACAAAAAAAAGACACATCCGTGATATTTTGGGTCGAATGAATTTTTTTCTGTCATACATATGACATTTCTATGACGATAATTGTGACAAAACCCGGTATCATCATAGATGTGGTAGGCTCCTACTTCTATGACAAGAAATCATGACAGAAAATGGGCTTTTCGTCCTGGGCGGGCCGGAGATGCAGCTGCATGACATTCTTTGGGTCTTCCATGACGGAAAAAACCGTGGTAGAAGCGAGGGGGAGGAAAATTTCAGGGAGTTCCCGGTTACGGTGGGAGGTCGGGGGCCGAGCGATGCGCGTTTCTCTCGTACACGTACGCGCACGTGTGTGCGAGGCGTTAGCTCTAACTGAACCCGAGCGAGGCGTTGGGCTCTAACTGAACCCGAGTGGTTGCACTGCAGGCTACGCGTTACTGAACCCGAGCGATTGATCGATGGCTGTTAACTGAACCCGATCGAGCGATTCCTTCGCTACTGCTGCTAAGTGAAGCCGATCGATGGG
>NC_041392.1:37081260-37133014 GCF_002162155.2 Triticum dicoccoides
GATGAACAGTAGACGGTGGAGGGCTGGTTGAACAGGACCCCATCGTGTGGAGGGCTGGATGAACAGTAGACGGTGGAGGGGTGCCCGTGGAGGGGTGGTTGAATAGGACCCCGTGGTGTGGATGGCTGGATGAACAGTAGACGGTGGTGGGGTGGTTGAACAGTAGTCGGTGGAGTAGCGCACGGTGGAGGCTGGATGAACAGGAGCCCGTGGAGGCTGGAGGACATCGATGATGGAGATGAACAATATCCCGTGGAGTCCCGTTTTGCGGTACGCCACACCCCTCCCGATGAACAGGACCCCCGTTTCGACCGTAGCGCTCCAACACAAGTCCGTTTCGTCCGTTTTGCGGTACGCCACACCCCTCCCGATCAACAGGACCCCCGTTTCGACCGTAGGAGGTCCGTTTCCTCCGTTTTGCGGTACGCCAGACCCCTCCCGATGAACAGGATCCCGTTTCAAATGTGACCGGTCGAACACAAGGCCGTTTCCTCCGTTCTGCGGTACGCCAGGCCTCGTTTCCATTGTCTGTTCCGTCCAAGCCCTCCCGATGAACACGACGCATTCCGTTGCCTCCCCATGAACACGGCGCATTCCGTTGCCTCCCCATGAACACGACACATTTCGTTGCCTCCCCATGAACACGACGACGACACTGTTTCTCCGTTCTGACCGAGCCATGTACATGAGCCCTGGCCGTATGTATGCGCAAGTAGGTGTTCGAGACCCCGCCCGTATGTACACATACATGGCCGTATTTTCTTTCTTGCACCCTGGCCGCTATACGTACGTGTAAATGCTACGTGCGCGCCTCTACTACGACATGTGCACGCCTCTACATCGATTAGTATGTACGTACACGTTCACGACCAGAATGACAACGCAATGTACGCTTCGACCAGGTGGGTCCCGACTGTCAGGCACTTCCTTGCCTGCGAAGATGTAGCTGGTGGGTCCCAGCAGTTAGGGGGAATCGTTTCTTTTCATGAAATACAGTGACCCGTCCGGTGGGTCCCGCTGTCAGGTGGAGGAATAATTATTTTGCACGTAATAAGGAGGCACTTCCTTGCTGCGGCCATGGACCCAGCTGTCAGCCTCTCCACGTACAGTCCACGTCCGATGGAAGCCGTTCCTTGATCACGTTGACCATGCGGCACCGAGAGCACCAGGGCGATGGACGACGGAGAGGCCTAGGAAGGGGACGACGCGGAGCCGGGGAAGACGCGGTAGTGGATGCCCACGTGTAGAGGAGTACGAGGGTTCACTGGTTTGCTGCGGTGTGAGGCTGCCGTCACCGTAGAATAACAGGGGGTGTGGGTGAGTAGAGGGAAAGCCTGGCCAGCCGTGGGAGTAGTAGGGGGCGGTGAGGCCTCTGCCGCATCGCAGCCGACCACGGGAGGCAGGAGCACGAGGCACGACCGGCGCTGGTTTGGGCGGCTGGAGCAAGAAGTCCAGAGGTTGAAGAAGCACTACGACCGTTGGATGGACATCGTACGGTCACTGGAGCTAGAATCGTGCATATTGACTAAGTTAACAAAGCCCTCCGTCCCCGTCAACTTAGTAGGCCCACAAGTCAGCCTGCCACTATACTGGGTCCCAGCTAACAGGGGGAGTATTCATTTTTTTTGTGCGTAATAAGGAGGCACTTCCTTGCGTGCGAAGATATAGCTGGTGGGTCCGAGCTGTCAGCGGCAGTAACATTTTTTCGTGAAATACAGAGACCCTTTCGGTGGGTCCCTGATGTCAGGTGGATGAATCATTATTTTGCGCGTAATAAGGAGGCATTTTCTTGTGTGCGGCCGTGGACCCATCTGTCGGCCTCTACACGTAAAGTCCACTTCAGATGCATGTCGGTTGTTGATCACATTGACCAGGCCGCACCGAGAGCACTAGGACGGTGGATGACAGCGAGGCCTAGGAAGGGAACGACACGGAGGTAGGGAAGACTCGGCAGTTGTTTCCCACGCGGCGAGGAGTACGACTGTACGAGGGTTTACTGGTTCGTCTGCCGTCGCCGGAGAATAACAGCAGGTGTGGGTGAGTAGAGGGACGGCTAGGCCAGCGATGGGAGTACGGTGGGGCGGTGAGGCCTGCGCGACAGCAGAGTCGGCCACGGGGAGGAGGGAGCAGGCAGTCCCGCCGGCGCCTGTTTGAGCGGCTGGAGGAGGAAGAGCAGAGATTGAAGAAGCACGACGGCCGTTGGATGGCCATCCAACAGTCACTGCTTGTGTGTCAACCTTTTTTTAGGAAAGCCTCAAATCTGTGGAAAACAACATACAGCCCATTTGCTAATTCTTAAGGTTTTTTTGGAGCCCATATTCTTTTTGTTAGCATTATAGCCCATATTGTGGCCACGGTTAAAAAATTATACGAAATTTTGCATATTTCGGTGCGTTCCCTGATACGTCTCCGTCGTATCTATAATTTTTGATTGTTCCATGCCAATATTATTAAACTGTCATATACTTTTTGGCAACTTTTTATATTATTTTTGGGACTAACATATTGATCTAGTGCCCAGTGCCAGTTCCTGTCTGTTGCATGTTTTTGGTTTCGCAGAATATCCATATCAAACGGAGTCCAAATGAGATAAAAACGGATGGAGCTTATTTTTGGAAAATATGGAAAATTCAGAAGGAAAATCAACGCGAACCAATGCCCGAGGTGGTCACGAGGCAGGGGGACGCGCCCCCCCTTAGGGCGCGCCCCCTACCCTCGTGAGCCCACGGTAAGGCGGTTGACGCTCTTCTTCAGCCGCAAGAAAGCTAATATTTGGAAAAAAATCACAACGAAGGTTTAAGGCCAATGAACTTATTCCACAAAGAATTGTTACAGGCTATAGAATGGTAATAGAGTTTAGAAAATTGAACAAAGCAACTAGAAAATATCATTAGGCTTTGCCTTTTATTGATCAAATTCTTGAAAGATTATCTAAGCACACACACTTTTGCTTCCTTGATGGATATTCTAGTTTTTCACTAATACATGTTTTGCAACCTGATCAAGAAAAGACCACTTTCACTTGTCCCTTTGGAACCTATGCTTATAGACGTATGCCTTTCGGTTTATCTAATGCACCTGCTACCTTTCAAACATGTATGACTGCTATATTCTCTGACTTTTGTGAAAATATTTTTGAGGTTTTCATGGATGACATCTCTGTTTATGGGAAGTCTTTTGATGATTGTTTAAGTAATCTTGATCGAGTTTTGCAGAGATGTGAACAAACAAATCTTGTCTTGAATTGGGAGAAGTGCCACTTTATGGTTAATGAAGGCATTGTCTTGGGTCATAAAATTTCTGAAAGAGGTATTGAAGTGGACAAAGCTAAGGTTGATGCAATTGAGAAAATGCCATGTCCTAAAGATATAAAAGGTATTTGTAGTTTCTTAGGTCATGCTGGTTTCTATAGGAGATTTATCAAAGACTTTTCAAAAATTTCTATGACTCTTACTAGTCTCTTGCAAAAGGACATTCCTTTTGTTTTTTATGATTATTGTTTAGAAGCCTTTGAAACACTTAAAAAAGCTTTAATTTTGGCACCTATTGTTCAACCACCAGATTGGAACTTGCCTTTCGAAATTATGTGTGATGCTAGTGATTATGCTGTTGGTGTTGTTCTAGGACAAAGAGTTGATAAGAAATTGAATGTTATTCATTATGCTAGTAAACTCTAGACAGTGCTCAAAGAAATTATGCTACCTTATACTGTTGATTCCAAAGTAACTGTTCAGACAGACCATGCTGCTATTAAATTTCTTATGGAAAAGAAAGATGCTAAACCTAGACTTATTCGATGGGTTCTCTTGTTACAAGAATTTGATTTACATATCATGATAGAAAAGGAGCTGAGAACCCAGTAGCTGATGATTTATCTAGGCTTGAAAATGTGCTTGATGACCCACTACCTATTGATGATAGTTTTCCTAATGAGCAGTTATCTGTAATAAATGTTTCTCATAGTACTCCTTGGTATGCTGATTATGCTAATTACATTGTTGCTAAACATTCACCACCTAGCTTTACATATCAACAAAAGAAAAAAATTCTTCTATGATTTAATACCTTACTTTTCGGATGACCCACACCTTTATAAAGAAGGAGTAGATGGTAGTATTAGACGTTGTGTACCTAAGCATGAACATGGACAAAGCCTACATAAATGTCCCTTCGATGCTTATGGAGGGCATCATGTTGGAGAGAGAACTGCTCACAAGGTATTGCAGTCTTAATTTTATTGGCCTACTCTCTTCAAGGATGCCCATAAGTTCATCTTATTTGTGACAAATGCCAAAGAATAGGTAATATCGATAAGAGTCAAGAAATGGCTATGAATTATTCACTTGCTGTTGAACCATTTGATGTTTGGGGATTTGATTATATGCGACCTTTTCCTTCCTCTAATGGGTATACACATATTTTGGTTGTTGTTGATTATGTCACTAAATGGGTAGAAGCTATACCAACCAGTAGTGCTGATCAGAACACCTCTATTAAAATGCTTAAGGAAGTTATTTTCCCAAGGTTTGGACTCCCTAGATATTTAATGACTGATGGTGGTTCACACTTTATTCATGGTGCTTTCCATAAAATGCTTGCCAAGTATGATGTTATGAAGAAAATATGACCTAGAGGCAATAATGAAGTTGTTATTTACATTTCCTTATATCATGATAAATGTTTATTATTCATGCTAGAATTGTATTAACCAGAAACTTAGTACATGTGTGCATACATAGACAAACAGAGTGTCCCTAGTATGCCTCTACTTGACTAGCTCGTTAATCAAAGATGGTTAAGTTTCCTCACCATAGACATGTGTTGTCATTTGATGAGCGAGATGACATCATCAGAGAATGATGTGATGGACAAGACCCATCTGTTAGCTTAGCATAATGATCGTTTAGTTTTATTGCTATTGCTTCCTTCATGACTTACACATGTTCCTCTGACTATGAGATTGTGCAACTCCCGAATACCGGAGGAACACCTTTTGTGCTATCAAAGGTCACAATGTAACTGGGTGATTATAAAGATGCTCTACATGTGTCTCCGATGGTGTTTGTTGAGTTGGCATAGATCGAGATTAGGATTTGTCACTCCGTTGATCGGAGAGGTATCTCTAGGCCCTCTCGGTAATGTACACCACTATGAGCCTTGCAAGCAATGTGACTAATGAGTTAGTCATGGGATGACGCATTACGGAATGAGTAAAGAGACTTGCCAGTAACAATGTTGAACTAGGTATGGTGATACCGACGATCGAATCTCGGGTAAATAACATACCGATGACAAAGGGAACAACGTATGTTGTTATGCGGTTTGACCAATAAAGATCTTTGTAGAATATGTAGGAGTCAATATGAGCATCCAGGTTCCGCTATTGGTTAATGACCGGAGATGTGTCTCGGTCATGTCGACATAGTTCTCAAACCCGTAGGGTCTAAACGCTTAACGTTCAATGATGATTTGTATTATGAGTTATGTGATTTGATGACCGAAGTTTGTTCCGAGTCCTTGATGAGATCACGGACATGAACAGGAGTATCTAAATGGTTGAGAGGTAAAGATTCATATATTGGAAGGTTACATTCGGACACCGGGATGGTTAGGGTTGATTCGGATAAGTTTCGGAGTACCCGGCGTGCCATATGTTCGGTGCTAGGATCGGTTGGATCACGAAGACGTTCAACATCAACCGTGAACTAAACCTTCCGCTTCCGGTCTACGAGAGTACGTGGACACACTCTCCCCGCTCGTTGCTATGCAACTCCTAGATAGATCTTGCGTGATCGTAGGATTTTTTTTGAAATACTGTGTTCCCCAATAGTGGTATCAGAGCCAGGTCTATGCATAGATGTTATATGCACGAGTAGAACACAAAGAGTTTTGGGCGATAATAGTCATACTGCTTACCAGCAACGTCTTACTTTGATTCGGCGGTATTTTTGGATGAAGCGGCCCGGACCGACATTACATGACCGCGTTCATGAGACTGGTTCTACCGACGTGCTTCGCATACAGGTGGCTGGCGAATGTCTGTTTCTCCAACTTTAGTTGAATCGAGTTTGACTACTCCCGGTCCTTGTTGAAGGTTAAAACAACACACTTGACGAAAAATCATTGTGGTTTTGATGCGTAGGTAAGAAACGGTTCTTGCTAGAAGCCCATAGCAGCCATATAAAACTTACGACAACAAAGTAGAGGCCGTTTAACTTGTTTTTACAGGGCATGTTGTGATGTGATATGGTCAAGACGTGATGAGCTATAAATTGTTGTATGAGATGATCATGTTTTGAAGAAGTTATCGGCAACTGGCAGGAGCCTTATGGTTGTCTCTTTATTGTATGAAATGCAATCGCCATGCAATTGCTTTACTTTATCACTAAGCGGTAGCGATAGTCGTAGAAGCAATAGTTAGCGAGACGACAATGATGTGACGATGGAGATCAAGGTGTCAAGCTGGTGACGATGGTGATCATGATGGTGCTTTGGAGATAGAGATCAAAGGCACAAGATGATGATGGCCATATCATATCACTTGTTTTGATTGCATGTGATGTTTATCCTTTATGCATCTTATTTTTCTTAGTACGGCGGTAACATTATAAGATGATCCGTCACTAAATTTCAAGGTATAAGTTTTATCACTGAGTATGCACCGTTGCTACAGTTCGTTGTGTCGAGACACCGCATGATGATCGAGTGTGATAAGCTCTACGTTCACATACAACAGGTGCAAGCCAGTTTTGCATGTGTAGAGTACTTGGGTTAAACTTGACGAGCCTAGCATATGCAGATATGGCCTCGGAACACTGAGACCAAAAGGTCGAACATGAATCATATAGTAGATGTGGTCAACATAGTGATGTTCACCATTGGAAGCTACTCCATCTCACGTGATGATCGGACATGGTTTAGTTGATATGGATCACATGATCATTTAGATGACTAGAGGGATGTCTATCTAAATGGGAGTTCTTAAGTAATATGATTAATTGAACCTTAATTTATCATGAACTTAGTACCTGATAGTATTTGGATGTCTATGTTGTTGTAGATCAATGGCCCATGCTACCGTTCCTATGAATTTTAATGCGTTCCTAGAGAAAGCTAAATTGAAAGAAGATGGTAGCAACTACATGGACTGGGTCCGTAACTTGAGGATTATCCTCATCACCGCACAAAAGAATTACGGCCTGGAAGCACTGCTAGGTGCAAAACCCACTGCTGGAGCAACTCCAGATGTTATGAACGTCTTGCAGAGCAAAGCTAATGACTACTCGATAGTTCAGTGTGCCATGCTTTATGGCTTAGAATCGGGGCTTCAACGATGTTTTGAACGTCATGGAGCATATGAGATGTTCCAGGAGTTGAAGTTAATATTTCAAGCAAATGCCCGAATTGAGAGATATGAAGTCTCCAATAAGTTCTATAGCTGCAAGATGGAGGAGAATAGTTCTGTCATTGAAGATACACTCAAAATGTCTGGGTACCACAACCACTTGACTCAACTGGGAGTTAATCTTCCTGATGATAGTGTCATTAACAGAGTTCTTCAATCACTGCCACCAAGCTACAAAAGCTTCGTGATGAACTATAATATGCAAGGGATGGCTAAGACAATTCCTGAGCTCTTCACAATGCTAAAGGCTGCGGAGGTAGGGATCAAGAAGGAGCATCAAGTGTTGATGGTTAACAAGACCACTAGTTTCAAGAAAAAGGGCAAAGGGAAGAAGGGTAACTTCAAGAAGAACGGCAAGCAAGTTGCTGATCAAGTGAAGAAGCCCAAGTCTATACCTAAGCCTAAGACTAAGTGCTTCTACTTCAAAGGGACTGGTCACTGGAAGCGTAACTGCCCCAAGTATTTAGCGGGTAAGAAGGATGGCAAAGTGAAAGGTATATTTGATATACATGTTATTGATGTGTACCTTACTAATGCTCGAAGTAGCGCCTGGGTATTTGATACTGGTTTTGTTGGTAACATTTGCAACTCGAAACCGGGGCTACGAATTAAATGAAGATTGGCTAAGGACGAGGTGACGATGCGCGTGGGAAATGGTTCCAAAGTTGATGTGTCATCGTCGGCACGCTACCTATACATCTACCATCAGGATTAGTTTTAGACCTAAATAGTTGTTATTTGGTGCCAGCGTTGAGCATGAACATTATATCTGGATCTTGTTTGATGCGAGACGGTTATTCATCTAAATCAAAGAATAATGGTTGTTCTATTTATATGAGTAATATCTTTTATGGTCATGCACCCTTGATGAGTGGCAGGCGCACTACTGCTATGACTCTACAGCTATTTTTTAGCAGTAGCGCTTGTTCGAACCAGCGCTACTGCTATCTATATCTAGCAGTAGCGTGCCTCTGTCCATCGCTACTGCTAATACTAGTAGCGTGCCCCTACAACCAACACTACCGGTAAGCAGCGCTGCTACTACTCCAATACCACACGCTACTGCTAGTATCTTCTTTTTTTTATGTTGATGTATTCGTATTTTTACAGGTTTTATACAATTACAACATACACATACACTGAAACTATATGAAAATGGAATGTCTCATCATCATCATCGAAGTGGTACAACATAGTCTCATCATATCAACACGGTCTCACCACAAATGATGTCGATCTCATCATCATCTCGAAATATCGATACAAGTTAATGATCACATGTCTCTTACATTGTCACCGTAGATACATGTTTCATCATCTACCTAAACTATGACATACGAGATAAGAGTGATCATGATGATCAAAAGTAGTATTATGTAGAAGTTTTTGCAGCGGCGCTGGTTCTGAATCCCCTGTTGTGCTATGAATCTCAAGTAACTAGCTTCGGCTTCCGCTCTGCTATCAAACCCTTTTTGGCTTCTGCCGAAGAAGCCAGATACTTGGGCCTGACACTCTGGCCACTCATCATACACACCCGGAACATGCCCTACATACATGGCATACCACTTCCTCGCCATCGTTGATCTATATACCTGTCAGAGATGCACACACACACACACACACACACACACACACACACACATATATATATATATATATCATGAAGCGAATTCAACGAAACAGTTATGAAATAGCAGCAACATATATAGTAAACATAGTTAACAAATTTCATCGTACCAAAAGTAATTAACTAGAGCGTGGCACCATACATCCAATACTTTCGTCGTACTGAGAGATTCGAAGTTTCGTCGTACAGAAAGTAATAAGTAAGTAAACAGACAAATTGTTTTTAAGCTGTCTTCCCATCTGTCCATATCCGGAAGGGTGGACCCAAGCTTAGTGAAAGGCGTCATGTCCTGACGTTGTAGGGCAATGCGGGTTCGGACGTCAGCTCGCGATATTGGGCCACCGTAGAACATCCCATTCTCTTCGAAGACATCTTTCATGATGATGGACGCAATTTCCTGCTGGATCTGGTAGAAATCATTTCAAAGTTGATTATCCGGCATGGCTCCAAAGGCTTTGGCCCATCTCTGGATATGGCTATCGGATGAAGATTTCATGCAAAGTGATTGCACATCCCTTCTGTACTCCATCATTACATGGATGACGTAGAATCGATCATTCTCACTTCTTTCTGGTTGCTGGATGAAACCGAAGTCAGTCTTGTGGCTGAAACAAAGCCCGTCCTTATTTGTTTTTTTTTGCATTGGATGTAGCCACCCCGCATGCTGATGCCCAGCATAGCTTTGTCCAGAACATACTTTATGTGTGTGTAATCTTTCTTCTGTATGTTCTTCGACGGGTCCAAATATAGAGCGCGGGAGTAACGCGGGTAAAGAACGATGAGAACGGCACGACACCCCCCGCAGCGCAAAATACACGATCAAGTTAGCCTCCATGCGTGCAAAGTAACTATTGAAATGCACGTATATATGTGTTATAGTGCTATCCGCGGATGACTTACCTGGGATGATAAGGTAGGAGAATCGTTTCTTTGTCCTTATTGCTGACCAAGAATTCTTCGATGTACTGACTCGCATATTGACGGTTGGCGTCATTGATTGACAACAAACCCTCATGCATGTAGTATGGGTCCGTGATCGCAAGACCGGCACTACAAAAAAAGAGACATCCGTGATATTTTGGGTCGAATGAATTTTTTTCTGTCATACATATGACATTTCTATGATGATAATTGTGACAAAATCCGGTATCATCATAGATGTGGTGGGCTCCTACTTCTATGACAAGAAATCATGACAGAAAATGGGCTTTTCGTCCTGGGCGGGCCGGAGATGCAGCTGCATGACATTCTTTGGGCCGTCCATGACGGAAAAAACCGTGGTAGAAGCGAGGGGGAGGAAAATTTCGGGGAGTTCCCGGTTACGGTGGGAGGTCGGGGGCCGAGCGATGCGCGTTTCTCTCGTACACGTACGCGCGCGTGTGTGCGAGGCGTTAGCTCTAACTGAACCCGAGCGAGGCGTTGGGCTCTAACTGAACCCGAGCGGTTGCACTGCAGGCTACGCGTTACTGAACCCGAGCGATTGATTGATGGCTGTTAACTGAACCCGATCGAGCGATTCCTTCGCTACTGCTGCTAACTGAAGCCGATCGATGGGATGAACAGTGAGCATTGCAAGGGGGGGTTGGATGAATAGTGAGCGGTGGCGTTGCCTCTGGATGAACATGACCCCGTGGTGTGGTGGAGGGCTGGAAGAACAGACAACTGTGGAGGGGTGCCCGTGGAGGGGTGGATGAACAGGACCCCGTGGTGTGGAGGGCTGGATGAACAGTAGACGGTGGAGGGCTGGTTGAACAGGACCCCATCGTGTGGAGGGCTGGATGAACAGTAGACGGTGGAGGGGTGCCCGTGGAGGGGTGGTTGAACAGGACCCCGTGGTGTGGATGGCTGGATGAACAGTAGACGGTGGTGGGGTGGTTGAACAATAGCCGGTGGAGTAGCGCACGGTGGAGGCTGGATGAACAGGAGCCCGTGGAGGCTGCAGGACATCGACGGTGGAGATGAACAATATCCCGTGGAGTCCCGTTTTGCGGTACGCCACACCCCTCCCGATGAACACGACCCCCGTTTCGATCGTAGCGCTCCAACACAAGTCCGTTTCGTCCGTTTTGCGGTACGCCACACCCCTCCCAATCAACAGGACCCCCGTTTTGACCGTAGGAGGTCCGTTTCCTCCGTTTTGCGGTACGCCAGACCCCTCCCGATGAACAGGATCCCGTTTCAAATGTGACCGGTCGAACACAAGGCCGTTTCCTCCGTTCTGCGGTACGCCAGGCCTCGTTTCCATTGTCTGTTCCGTCCAAGCCCTCCCGATGAACACGACGCATTCCGTTGCCTCCCCATGAACACGGCGCATTCCGTTGCCTCCCCATGAACACGACACATTTCGTTGCCTCCCCATGAACACGACGACGACGATGTTTCTCCGTTCTGACTGAGCCATGTACATGAGCCCTGGCCGTATGTATGCGCAAGTAGGTGTTCGAGACCCCGCCCGTATGTACGCATACATGGCCATATTTTCTTTCTTGCACCCTGGCCGCTATACGTACGTGTAAATGCTACGTGCGCGCCTCTACTACGACATGTGCACGCCTCTACATCGATCAGTATGTACGTACACGTTCACGACCAGAATGACAACGCAATGTACGCTTCGACCAGGTGGGTCCCGACTGTCAGGCACTTCCTTGCCTGCGAAGATGTAGCTGGTGGGTCCCACCAGTTAGGGGGAATCGTTTTTTTCATGAAATACAGTGACCCGTCCGGTGGGTCCCGCTGTCAGGTGGAGGAATAATTATTTTGCACGTAATAAGGAGGCACTTCCTTGCTGCGGCCGTGGACCCAGCTGTTAGCCTCTCCACGTACAGTCCACGTCCGATGGAAGCCGTTCCTTGATCACGTTGACCATGCGGCACCGAGAGCACCAGGGCGATGGACGACGGCGAGGCGTAGGAAGGGGACGACGCGGAGCCGGGGAAGACGCGGTAGTGGATGCCCACGTGTAGAGGAGTACGAGGGTTCACTGGTTCGCTGCGGTGTGAGGCTGCCGTCGCCGCAGAATAACAGGGGGCGTGGGTGAGTAGAGGGATGGCCTGGCCAGCGGTGGGAGTAGTAGGGGGCAGTGAGGCCTCTGCCGCATCGCAGCCGACCACGGGAGGCAGGAGCACGAGGCACGACCGGCGCTGGTTTGGGCGGTTGGAGCAAGAAGTCCAGAGGTTGAAGAAGCACTACGACCGTTGGATGGACATCGTACGGTCACTGGAGCTAGAATCGTGCATATTGACTAAGTTAACAAAGCCCTCCGTCCCCGTCAACTTAGTAGGCCCACAAGTCAGCCTGCCACTATACTGGGTCCCAGCTAACAGGGGGAGTATTCATTTTTTTTTGTGCGTAATAAGGAGGCACTTCCTTGCGTGCGAAGATATAGCTGGTGGGTCCGAGCTGTCAGCGGCAGTAACATTTTTTCGTGAAATACAGAGACCCTTTCGGTGGGTCCCTGATGTCAGGTGGATGAATCATTATTTTGCGCGTAATAAGGAGGCATTTTCTTGTGTGCGGTCGTGGACCCATCTGTCGGCCTCTACACGTAAAGTCCACTTCAGATGCATGTCGGTTGTTGACCACATTGACCAGGCCGCACCGAGAGCACTAGGGCGGTGGATGACGGCGAGGCCTAGGAAGGGAACGACACGGAGGCAGGGAAGACTCGGCAGTTGTTTCCCACGCGGTGGGGAGTACGACTGTACGAGGGTTTACTGGTTCGTCTGCCGTTGCCGGAGAATAACAGCAGGTGTGGGTGAGTAGAGGGATGGCTAGGCCAGTGATGGGAGTACGGTGGGGCGGTGAGGCCTGCGCGACAGCAGAGTCGGCCGCGGGGAGGAGGGAGCAGGCAGTCCCGCCGGCGCCTGTTTGAGCGGCTGGAGCAGGAAGAGCAGAGATTGAAGAAGCACGATGGCCGTTGGATGGCCATCCAACAGTCACTGCTTGTGTGTCAACCTTTTTTTAGGAAAGCCTCAAATCTGTGGAAAACAACATACAGCCCATTTGCTAATTCTTAAGGTTTTTTGGAGCCCATATTCTTTTTGTTAGCATTATAGCCCATATTGTGGCCACGGTTAAAAAATTATACGAAATTTTGCATATTTCGGTGCGTTCCCTGATACGTCTCCGTCGTATCTATAATTTTTGATTGTTCCATGCCAATATTATTAAACTGTCACATACTTTTTGGCAACTTTTTATATTATTTTTGGGACTAACATATTGATCTAGTGCCCAGTGCCAGTTCCTGTCTTTTGCATGTTTTTGGTTTCGCAGAATATCCATATCAAACGGAGTCCAAACGAGATAAAAACGGATGGAGCTTATTTTTAAAAAATATGGAAAATTCAAAAGGAAAATCAACGCGAACCAGTGCCCGAGGTGGTCACGAGGCAGGGGGACGCGCCACCCCTTAGGGCGCGCCCCCTACCCTCGTGAGCCCACGGTAAGGCGGTTGACGCTCTTCTTCAGCCGCAAGAAAGCTAATATTTGGAAAAAAATCACGACGAAGGTTTAAGGCCAATCGGAGTTACGGATCTCCATATATATACGAAACGGTGAAACAGAGCCAGGACAGAACACAGAAATGAAGAGAGACAGAGAGACAGATCCACTCTCGGAGGGTCTCTTGCCCCTCCCGTGCCATGGAGGCCATGGCACAGAGGGGAAACCCTTCTCCCATCTAGGTAGGAGGTCAAGGAAGAAGAAGGAGGAGGGGGGCTCTCTCCCCCTCGCTTCCGGTGGCACCGGAGTGCCACCGGGGGCCATCATCATCACCGCGATCTACACCAACACCTCCGCCATCTTCACCAACATCTCCATCACCTTCCCCCCTCTATCTACAACGGTCCACTCTCCCGCAACCCACTATACCCTCTACTTCAACATGGTGCTTTATGCTTCATATTATTATCCAATGATGTGTTGCCATCCTATGATGTCTGAGTAGATTTTCGTTGTCCTATCGGTGGTTGATGAATTGCTATGATTGATTTAATTTGCTTGTGGTTATGTTGCTGTCCTTCAGTGCCCATCATATGATTGCGCGCATGGATCACACCCTAGGGTTAGTTGTATGTTGATAGGACTATGTATTGGAGGGCAAGAGTGACAGAAGCTTCAACCTAGCATAGAAATTGATGCATACGGGATGGAGGGAGGACCAATATATCTTAATGCTATGGTTGGGTTTTACCTTAATGAACATTAGTAGTTGCGGATGCTTGCTAATAATTCCAATCATAAGTGCATAGAATTCCAAGTCAGGGATGACATGCTAGGAGTGGCCTCTCCCACATAATACTTGCTATCGGTCTAGTAAAGTAGTCAATTGCTTAGGGGAAATTTCGCAACTCCTACCACCACTTTTCCACACTCGCTATATTTACTTTATTGTTTATTTATCTAAACAGCCCCTACTTTTTATTTACGTACTCTTTATTATCTTGCAAACCTATCCAACAACACCTAAAAAGTACTTCTAGTTTCATACTTGTTCTAGGTAAAGCGAACGTTAAGCGTGCGTAGAGTTGTATCGGTGGTCGATGGAGCTTGAGGGACTATTTGTTCTACCTTTAGCTCCTCGTTGGGTTCGACACTCTTACTTATCGAAAACTGTTGCGATCCCCTATACTTGTGGGTTATCAAGACCTTTTTCTGGCGCCATTGCCGGGGAGCAATAGCGTGGGGTGAATATTCTCGTGTGTGCTTGTTTGCTTTATCACTAAGTAATTTTTATTTTCTGTTCTTAGTTGTTTTCTATCTTTAGTTATGGGTAGGAAACGCAAAATACCAAAAAAATTAGTTGTACCTACTAAACCAATGGTTGAAGAACCACTCAAAATCTATCACACTGTTCAAGCTTATTACTTGGATCATCTTCGATCCCTATGTGATCGTGCTGAAACCCCAACTAGCTTAGTTGAGGGCAAATCTTTAGATGAGCATGCTTGTTTTGTGCAACACCGAATATCTGAAACAGGGAAAATTTTACTGTATCAAATTCATCGTTTGCAATGCTATGCTTGGAATTTATGTGAAATATATGATTTTACTTGTTGTTCTGAAAACCCTAAGAAACACCTTCCCTATCAATATGAGTTTAGGGATAATGGAATCGTATCTTCGTATGCTAAGGGTATTTATAATTACTATGATGTTCAACAAATTGAAGAATTTGTCGCTTTTAAGGGTGATTAGGAAATTGCTTCTTTTATTGAAAAGTATGATGTTACTCTTTTAAAATCAATTTTTTTGCCATACTTAAATATTGCTATGATAATTATGATTCTAATGCCTATGTTGAACCATATATTGAGTACTACTCTGCTGTCCAAGAAGAGACTACTATTTTGCAGGAGTCTATGGAAGAAGAAATTGATGAAACTGTGAGCTCATTGGATGAAAAAGATGAAGAGGAGAGTGAAGAACAAAAGGAGGAAGAGCGGATTAGCTACCCGTGCCCACCTTCTAATGAGAGTAACTCTTCAACTCATACATTGTCTAATTTCCCTTCGTGCTTACCGAAGGATGATTGCTCTGATGATTGTTATGATCCCGTTGATTCTCTTGAAATCTCCCTTTTTGATGATGCTTGCTATGCTTGTGGCCAAGATGCCAATATGAATTATGCTTATGGAGATGAACTTGCTATAGTTCCTCATGTCAAACATGAAATTGTTGCTATTGCACCCACAAATGATAGTCCTATTATCTTTCTGAATTCTCCAAACTACACTATATCAGAGAAGTTTGCTCTTATTAAGGAATATATTGATGGGTTGCCTTTTACCGTTGCATATGATGATTTTGATGAATATAATATGCATGTGCTTGATTCTCCTACTTGCAATTATTATGAGAGAGGAACTATATCTCCAGCTCTCTATGTTTCCAATATGATAAAATTGCAATAAACTGTTTATACTATGCATTGGCCTTTACTTTGTGTGCATGAATTGTTCTTTTATGACATGCTGATGCATAGGAAGAGGGTTAGACTTCTTCATTACATGATATATGTTACCTTGTGCTCACCACTAAATTACAAATCATTGTTAATCAAAATTGGCTTTGATATACCTTGGGATCCGGGTGGATTCACTACTTGAGCACTATATGCCTAGCTTAATGGCTTTAAAGAAAGCGCTGCCTGGGAGACAACCCGGAAGTTTTAGAGAGTCATTTAATTCTGTTGAGTGCTTTCATATAGTTAAAAAACAACAAAAATAAAGAGGGGAACCCAAAACTTTTCAAAAAGGAAAGCGAAAGTGAGAAAGACAAGCATTGTTAAAGTGGGGGAGCTCCTTGAACTTTGTTCATGCTCACGGCAACTTTGTGAATCTTGATTACAGAAACTTTTCAATAAAAATAATTATCCCCTTGTACAATTCCATTGTATTATAAAAATAATGTGCCAAGGTTTGCCTTTAGGATGTTTACATTTGCTTGATAGTTTGTACGGTGCAGGACAGAAACTTTGGCTGTAGTGCGCGATTTTACGTTTTTAGCTGGAACGTCAAATGGTTCTGATTCTTTTTGAACTGTCTTCCTATACAAATTGTTTATTTTTCCTAATTTTGGTAGAATTGTTCAAATAGCATAAGTATGGTGAATGTTCAAATTATTACAGACTGATCTGTTTTAGACAGATTCTATTTTTGATGCATAGTTTGCTGTTTTGATGAAACTATCGATTCATATTAGTGGATTAAGCCATGAAAAAGTTATATTACAGTAGACACAATGAAAAAAAAATATGAATTGGTTTGCAACAGTACTTAGAGTAGTGATTTGCTTCATTATACTAACGGATCTTACCGAGTTTTCTGTTGAAGTTTTGTCTGGATGAAGTGTTTGATGATTGAGAAGGTTTCGATGTGAGAAGAAGGAAGAGAGGCAAGAGCTCAAGCTTGGGGATGCCTGAGGCACCCCAAGTAAATATTCAAGGAGACTCAAGCGTCTAAGCTTGGGGATGCTGGGAAGGCATCTCCTCTTTCTTCAACAAGTATCGGTATGTTTTCGGATTCGTTTCGTTCATGCGATATGTGCACTCTTGGAGCGTCTTTTGCATTTAGTTTTCATTTTTCTTTTATGCACCATCACTAGTAGAAAATAGGGCTTTGGTCACAGGGCAATATTCACATTAGTGCCGGTTCAGTCACGAACCGGGACTAATGTCAGCATTGGTCCCGGTTCATGCGGCTAAGGCATTAGTCCCGGTTCACCTGAGCCCTTTAGTCCCGGTTTAAGACACGAACCGGGACTAAAGGGTGCGATGCCCTTTAGTCCTGGTTTGTGTCTCAAACAGGGACTAAAGGTCCCATTCTCAAACTCTACCCCCCCCCCCCTTGTGGATCGCCTTTTTTGTTTTGAAAAAATCAAAAGAAAATGATAAAAACTTCAAAAAATAAAATCCTTCGAGAGGTAGTTATATTACTACATCTACTAGTTAGGAAAATTTAAAAACTTAAATTTGGATGTGTTTTGCAAAAAGTGCAGGGAAAACGTAAAACGGCTATAACTTTTGCATATGATGTCGGAAAAAATCGTATAATATATCAAAATGTTCAGCACGATTTAGCTCCTCGTCGGGTTCGACACTCTTACTTATCGAAAACTGTTGCGATCCCCTATACTTGTGGGTTATCACTCCCACGTGTTCAGGTCGTCTTCTTTCATGTTGGCGTATCAGGGGTCGATGATGGACTCAGCGAGGTCAGCCATGGAGTCCTTCTCCTGCCCGTTGCTGATGATCTTGTATTGCTTCTGGATGTCGACAAGCTTGTTGCACCAGATGGCCGAATCGTTGCGTTCTTCCTTCTCTCCACCATAGCGAAGGTGCAGTCGGCGCTGCCGATGAAACGGGCGAATACTCCAGAACCTGGTGCAGCCATAGGACTGAGGCGAGGCAGAGCTTCATCGAGTTCGTATCATTGGTGTACATCACATTCAACTTGGTGCAGCCATAGGACTGAACGGCGAACTCAGAGGGGAACTCCTTGCTGAAGTCCATATCCAGCAGGCTCACCCCTCGGATCGCCATTGGAGTCTCTTCGAGTGAACGAGTGTGTAGGCGGCGGTAGCAGTTCGTTTTTCAGCTCTTGGGGAACTGGATTCAACAGTAAGCTGAGTGTGTACAGGCGACAATAGTTACTACCCCTCCCTCGTCCGCTGCACGCCCGGCAGAAGATGCACCCTCGGCCACACGTCGATTCACGAGCGGGTCTGTATTGGTACTGTAATAACAGGACTTAGTGGTCACTTTACTTAAATTTAATTAGCTTTAATAGAAATTTGTACTTAAAACAAGTAATGCATTCGCTCGTTCTATCAGTGCCACAGGATCAACATGCACAACAATTAAAATTGTTATTCTCAGGACGCACACGATCATCACATTTGTCGCACTTTCACAAAAGATAATACTACTGAGTTTGAACTGTTTGTTATGGTTGTTGTCCTCTGCATCATCATGCCGTGTTTCCCAGCTTGCAAGATTCAGAACCAACAAATAAGATCCAAATAATAAGTACAACAAATATGCCTACACATCTCATTGATTCCCAGCTTGCAAGATTCAGAACCAACAAATAAGATCCAAATAATAAGTACAACAAAGATGCCTACACAACTCACTGATTCCCAGCTTGCAAGATTCAGAACCAACCCATTAGAGCCTTTTGATCAAGTGAATATCGGGATTAAATCCATCTTGGCTATCCATGTCATACAATCGAAGAACTTGGCGAATGCTCTTGACCGTCACAACATCTGTAGTTGAGTATTCCTGTTTGCACAGCATGTTTGCACAGCACAAACAAGGAGACATGAGAGCATGATTTCTCTTTACTAGCGGCCTCCTTGAACTCAACCTCCAACTCTACTTGGATGAGGTCTGTCTGGAGTTCCATGATTCAATTCATGCGCCTTTTTCTGCAGTTCACCTGAAATGAAGCAAAGATTGCATCCTTCAGCTAGCAAGAAGTACTTGCTCTTGTGAGCTGGCAGGTTCTTCTTTAGTAGCTGCACTAAAATTGAGGAACATTAAGGTTGGCTGTCCGGCTCATGTAAGGTGCAACTATAATTTTCTTATCCTTTTGTGCAGTTCCACTAAAATAAAGTGCCATTGTGGTGACAGTGACGGCTCCATCTTGCAAAGGCTAATAAAATGTTGCACGAGATTACCAGCAGAACTTGACGGAGATTTTGGAAACTCCAATCACCATTTTGTGCAGTTCCACCAAAATTGAGAGATGTTGCCGACGTGACATTTTAGTTGAATTGCACAATACACTCATTCCAAAAAAAGTGTTTTCTGCAGTTCACCAAAAGGTCACAATAGCAACAAGGTGAAATGGATATCCCTATCTGCACAAAAAGATAGAAAGTAAACAGTTGCTGGTCAATAAGAATATATGAAACATATACAAAATGAAAAGAAGCATCTTAATTATGTTCATGGCAATCACGCAAGGACAATAGAAATTTTAAAACGTCAGCGATGCTTCATGTTACCAGAAGCATTACGATCAACAATGAGATTCCTCGAATATGGGATTACTATAATGGTGGCATTGCTTGTTTACCAGACATAGTAAATCAACAGCAGCTAAAGAGTTGGTTTAAGGGCATGGGACCGTGGGGACACCAGGACACTCAGCAGTGTAAAGGAGCAACTTACTTATCATACTGGGGAAAACAGCAGGAGTGCCATTGTACTATGTGAGGGTAGCAAATCTAATCCTGGAGACCTTTTACTATGTGAGGGCAGCAAATCTAATCCTGGAGACCTTTTACTATGTGAGGGCAGCAAATCTAATCCTGAGACCTTTTACTATGTGAGGGCAGCAAATCTAATCCTGGAGACCTTTTACTATGTGATGGCAGCAAATCTAATCCTGGACATACTCTGTTGACTTGTCCACCAGCCGCCACTTTCTATCCTTTTTTCAACCAATAATAGATCTGTTCCTTGTCCAGTTTGTACTGCGTTTTCCCATTATTTCCCTTTTCAACCAAGAGACTGGTTGGGTATCCGGTCTCTACTACTTTCACCATATTATTTCCTCTTTGAATCAAGCCCTAGATTCATGCTACAACTTTCCCCCCTTTCTTCGTTGTTTGAACAAAGCCCTAGATTCGAATGCATGAAGTAGCTTTACCTCTAATAATACTAAAAATTTAGGTGGCTTTGGAAGAGCTGATGGGAGTAGAAAAAGATGCACATGCAGACACGTGGGGAGCTACGGCAGTAGAGCAAGGCCGCTTTTGAAGAACTTATACCTGAGGGTCGCCGGGATGTCGGCGGCGGCAAGTCGGATCTGCGGACAATACGACAGGGAGGAAGAAGGGTCGGAGGACCTCCCGAGACGGCCATGTGTCGGAGAGAACGGCACGGGCAGAGGATCGGGCCCCTCTGGCAGTTGTGGGTTTCCTCCCTCGGCGCCGATGACCGCGTGAATGATGCACCTTTTAGTCCTCTACACACACCGGCCGAAGGGATCCGACCGGATCTGTGACCAGCGGTGAGCAGAGAGAAAATGTCGCTACCACTATCTTGTTTATATCTTGAGAGGATGAGAGAATGAAGAGAGCAACCCTAGTAAAGCTAGCGTTCAGGCCCCTACGTCCATATATAGTGGAGTGATTATCTTTTTTCTTTCCACAACATGCGTTTCAATTTGTGTACGTGGCATTAAAGAAAATAAACTCTCTATTTAAGGTGACTACTATACGACTCCTACTTACTACTAGTAGTACTACAGTATTGTTCACTTGTGCTCCCCGCCCCTCCATTCATTGAACAGCCCCACGGGTGAATAAACATACAGTAAGTATTGTATTTATATAGAACTAACAAGCTC
The DNA here is from genome assembly GCF_002162155.2 of Triticum dicoccoides. Classification (NCBI taxonomy): domain Eukaryota; kingdom Viridiplantae; phylum Streptophyta; class Magnoliopsida; order Poales; family Poaceae; genus Triticum; species Triticum dicoccoides. Next base: position 37,102,160 of record NC_041392.1, read on the forward strand.
GAACTGTTTTCGTGTAGTTAAAAGTTGAGGACGGGGCTTTTCCCGAGCAATACGCGCGACAGTTTTCAGGTAGGGCCAGAAGACTATTTTAATTTTTTTTAAAAATCTTCGAGACGGCCACATAGCAAGGAGCCGACCCCAATGATTTTAAGCTTACAGGCACGGTACACGCTATCCTAGACTACTATATACATGAAACTACCACACGAGCGTCCGGGCTGCGCTTGGCTCTTCGCCTCTTCGGGAAGTCGAACAATGATGGAATACTACTGCACTGGAGGAGTACTACAGTATGCTTCTGGCTATCTGACACCGATTGAACTGATGCATGTCCATCGTGTGCGGGAGGGAGAGCGTGTAGCGAAAGCTTCTCCTAGTCTTGCCAGCCACCACGCTGATGGGCGAGGGAGGGGCGCTCCTGCCTTTGCGTGTATGACAGGTGGGCCCTACAGGTGCGTGGCCAACCTGTCATACAGCCAAAGGCATGTGCAGTTAAGTCCATGAGGGCGAGGATAATCAAACTTCTCGTTGATGTACGAGTTGACGCGGCAGATCAAAGCACTTCACTCAATATATTTCAATAATTTGCGTGTGTGACTCCCAAATGCAGAGGCCGGGGGTCATCATCCTCCTTTTCGAGAAAAAATAGACACGTGTGTGAGAGGACGAGTGCGTGCGCGCACCTCTTCTCTTCCTGTATAACGTACTACTAAACACAGAGTACAAGTTTTTGTGGGTGGCATGATGGTGCGTGCGAGAAGTCCCGAGAGATAGGTTTAATGCATTAATTGCAATGCATGCATGCATAAAGTACATGCATTGGCCAATTTTCTCTTAATACTTACATGTAATGATTTAATGCACCTTGGAATCTGAACTTGTGTTGGGGACAACCAAATTGAGCCTTATAAAATGGAAAAACTAAAATTTTGAGATAAGCCCTATAAAACCGGAAAGGAGGGAGTAAAAAAGAAGTACTCCATCCGGGAATAGTGTCGCACTTCGAAAATAGAACCGTCAATAAATTTTGAGCTTGCGTCTCGTCACATTCCAAATTAATCCACGCTATATTGAATTGCAACCTGTTCACACCGATCCCAACCTAAACAGTTTCCCACTTAGGAGCATATTAGTACTCGGTTATAAATACTAGTATGCCAAGATGACTGCACATTCCTCCTCAACTTCTCATCCACAAAAACAAACAAGTCATTCAGCATCCTTCCTTGCGTCTGCCATGGCCAGCGTGAGTTCTGGGTCGAGAGATTGCCACCAGGAAGAGGCGAGCATGGAAGCGTAAGCACGAGAGATGTCCCCCCTTGCTGCGAGAGCAGCCGACATGTCCCGCCGCACGGAAGTAGCAGCACAGAGGTCCCGCCATGCCGCTGAAGCAGCACGGAGGTCCCGCCGCGCCATCGATGTAGCAGATTGGTCCGGCCGTGCCGCGGAAGCAGCAGAGATGTCCCGCCGTGCCATGAATGCAGTAGAGATGTCCCGCCGCACCACGGCGGCCTGGGAAAATTTCTCACAGGCATGCGACGACTGTTACAGGCGCATGCATGTGATCGTCCATAGCGAGAGGGCTCAGATCTCCCGCTCGGCGAGGTTGCAGGATGACATGATAGCCTCATTTGAACAGGCTACCGGCGTCATCCGGTAACTAAGGGAGGGCAATGAGAGGCTCCGGGCTGAGCGCGACCTGTTGAGGGAGAAGATCGTCCGAAGTGCAGACCTGCAGGAGGAGACTAGTGCCTTGTTGAAGAAACTTATGGACGAGAATGACATGCTCCGCAACGAGCGCCAAAGGCTAGTGGAGGCATCCGTGGATGTTCTCAAGAAGCGTCTTGAGGACACGAAAGAGCTCATTGCCGCTCGCCGCAGAGACTAGTTTCCAGGTTTCTTTTGATGTAATAATCAGTTTAGGATGTGGATTGTGTCGTCGGTTGTGAAATGTTGGGTTCTAGCGCGGATCTTTGGCCTTTGTTGGCCTCTTGGGATGTTGTGATTTCAATCTGGTAGCTTTTATTCCTTCGTGTTAGGCTGGAGTTATGCTGAACTTCTTGTGAATTGTGGTGGTTTTCAGTAATAAAAATCGGAAGGGGCAAGCCCTTCTTTGATCAAAAAAAATTTAATCGTCCTTATATATTCATCAGTCTTTCTATAAGTCGAGGTAGATGCTATATACACTAGTAGAAAAGGGGGCTTTGGTCCAGGCCGGGTAAGCCCATTAGTCCCGGTTCAGTCCAGAACCGGGACCAATGGGTGCATTTATCCCGGTTCATGCGGCTAAGGCATTAGTCCCGGTTCACCTGGGCCCTTTAGTCTCGGTTCGTGCCACGAACCGGGACTAAAGGGTGCGATGCCCATTAGTCCTGGTTGGTGCCACCAACCGGGACTAATGGGCTTTGAGGCATTAGTACCGGTTCATGGCACGAACCGGTACTAAAGGTCCCATTTTCAAACTCGTATTAAAAAGTTTTTTAGATGAAAAATCATCAACTCAAAAAGTTACATCCGATGGAGACAGCCTACGGCCTGTTTGCAAATTTGTAGAATCGTCAAATTCCAAAAGGAAAAAAAGTTATGCTCAAATTTCAGTTTTTTTAAATTTTCATTAAATCTGGTCAAACTATGGTCAAACTACTTATTCAAGAAGTATTAGTGTTACTAAATAATCATTCAAGAATATTAGTGTTATTAAATAATTATTTCAGTTTTTTGAATTTTGGTCAAATCTGGTCAAACTATGGTCAAACAATGGTCAAACTACTTATTCAAGAAATATTAGTGTTACTAAAAAATTATTGTTTTTTAGAACAATAGTTTCAAACTCAAACGGTGAAATGTGTGACTTCATGCTCAAGCTAAACTCCTGAGGGTTAATAGGATTGACATCTTACTATTGTCAGGAAAACAACGAGTGCAGACTTGGAAACGAGGGAGAATAGAACCCGGAAGTTAAGCGTGCTCAGGCTGGGGGAGTGGGAGGATGGGTGACCATCCGGGAAGTTAGATGATTTGGAATGATGAGGGGTGATTAGAGATTAAATTGAGCAGTGATGAGGGGTGATTAGAGATTAGAGGTTAAAATAATTCAGAAATTTGAAAATAAAAAAAAATTCAAAAAAAATTTCAAAAAAATCAGAAAATTTCCTTTAGTACCGGTTGGTGTTACCAACCGGGACTAAAGGTGGACCGGCCACGTGGAGGGCCTTTAGTCCCGGTTCTTGAACCGAGACTAACTAAAGGCCCTTTTTCTACTAGTGATAGGTCCGTCGGATCTTACATCAAGATCCATGCTTTCAGATTTTCTTTTTTCTCTCTTAAATCTCAGTCGAGTGAGACATAGCCACGCCATTAAACAGAGGCTCGGGCGCCATTAATGGAGACCTTGGGAGAGAGGTGGACGGCAGATGGAGGTCAAAGGGCTCTCCTCCCGATAAGCACACACAGGGGTCTGATCGCACACCTCTCGTACTCAAATAGCTACCCTGCACGTCGCCTCCTAGCCAATAAAAAGGGGGACGCGTGGTGGCACGTAAATGGTACTAGTAAGTAGAACGCCCACGGTTTCCATTAATACTTGTGTTTCCGATTGTAACATGACATCACTTCTTCCTAAATGACTTTGTTGATTGTTAATGTGTGCGCCTTCGCAAATCGGACTGCAAAATTACCACAGCATGTTGGTGCCATGTCATGGCACCAAGCCAAGTTTCATTATTTTCATGCGTGTTTTGGATTTATAGGAATTAAAAAACTAAGTTTCTCAATGTTTCCAACCCAGCCACGACGCCCAGAATTTTGAATTTCATTCACATTTCTTGCATGGAACCTAGAAATTTACCCGAGGACACACATGTGATTTTTCAACCAACTTTGGTGCACTGGAACATGTTCTTGTATTTCAAATTTGAATTATGCACACAAATGTGACACGTTCCCTCCCAGAACCACGAGCCTTCTTGAGAGAAGCTCCGATTTGCAAGAAGCTTATACCAAAATTTGTTCCTATTTGACCAAATTTTTTTACCACGGCATGGTAATACCATGACATGAAACCATGCCAAGTTTCATGAATTTAAAACCAAGTTTCTCAATGTTATCGACCAAGCCACGATGCCCAGATGTTTGAATTTTATTCTCATTTTTTGCATGGGACCTACTCCCTCCTTCCATCTATATAGGGCCTAATGTGTTTTTCGAGACAGCCTTTGACTATTGACAAGATTAATAGCACATGAGACGTATACTATGCAAATTATATTATTGGAAGCTCCTTTGACATACAAAATTGAAGGTATGCTTTGTGTAAGTTGCATGTCATATATTATTGCTCTAACGTTTGGTCAAAGTTATCCTCGAAAAACGCATTAGGACCTATATGCATGAGAGGAGTCGACTTCGAGAGAACGTGTTTGTTCGAGAGACACCGAGGAAGACTACTATATATCGATGGTGCATGTAGGCGGGAATTAAACTAAGGGATGGTCTTATTGGTTTCGGGGATATAGGGGAAGAGTGAGAGGCAGGGGGGTAGCTAGAAGGAGATGGGGTAGCTAGAAGGAGATTGTTAAGTGTGAGTGTGTGTTTTACCCATCCAGGCAGAAGTAATGTGCACAAAAGAGGAGAACGATTCGATGTGGCATTAGGATTGAGGGTAATTAACTACGTATGGAGACATAGAGACCTTGAACGTGCATGTGTGAGAGGTATACGTGTATACGTGGGATGTGTGTGTGCGCGCGCGCATGATCAAGATAAAAGAAAGAAGACATAAGTCATAAGATCAACGACATGGGAGAGACAGATCGGTATGACAATATGCATGCATGTGAGAATGCATGGAAGAAGTCGTGACAATTGAGCATGTGTTTTTGTCTTTAAGAGATAGTGGCGTGGGCTGGAACATGCATCTATGGCAAGCAGAGGGAGTGAGGCGCAATTATTGTGCAAAAGAGACCAACCTATAAATGCATATGTATGGAGAGACATATATAGTGTGGGTGATAGGAAGCAAGACTCTGCGCGAGAGAGAAATGTTGACGGAGAAACTACAGATAGATATAGAGATGGAGATGCTAGCTAGAGGGACATCCGCTAGTTTGGGTGTTGGAGATGACTGTCGGGTGGTTCAAAGGGTGAAGTTATATATGTGTGTGGGAGGGCACTTGACTGCATGTAGAGAGAAACATATGTAGTGTGCGTGATAGGAATCAAGAGTGAGGGCGAGAAAGAAGGTTGATGGAGAAACAAATAAATAGAAAGATAAAGATGCTAGCTAGTGTGCGTTAGAGATAGGAGTCAAGTGGATCAGAAGGCTGGGTTATGTGTGTGGGTGTGAGAGAGATAGAGAGAGGGTGCGTGTGAGTCACATACAAACAGATATCAGAGAGAAATGAGATCCAGAGAGACGGAGTTTTGTGTCTGCGAGAGAGAAAGATATTTCACAACGAGAGTGATAGCTAGAGAGACATACAAGGGAACACAAGATATCTCTAGGGAGAGAGGGTGTGTGTGAGCGACATACAAGAGAACAATGGAGAAATATGAGACCATGGGAGACAGAGTTTGTGGTTGTGTGTGAGAAAGAGATATTGAAGAGGAAGAGTCATAGGTTCTCATATCTAAGGAGCGAAAGACATCTCTGTATGAGGGGTGTGCGAGTGGCACACATGGGAATACTAGAGAGAAATGAGACCCCGGGAGACAAAGTTTTGTGTTTGTGTGAGAGAAAGAGATTCCACATGGAGAATCATAGTTACAGACACATAGCAGGGAGCGAGATATACTTAGAGAGAGATAGAGTGATGAAGGTCGAGGGAGAGAGTACCGTCAGTGTGTTACAAAGATAAAAGATCATTGTCGACATACAGGTAGCACGAGAGATACCTGAGAGATGATGAACGCGTATAGGTCCAGAGAGATAGTCCTATATAAGCATGAGTGATAGCTATATGAGACGAATATCTGGATTAAAGGGGATTCAAATATTTAAACTGGAGATCACGACATCGATAATATCATAACGCAAATTGGTGTATCAAACATGCATATTCATTTGAATTTGGGCACACGTGTAATGTTATATAGTTTATCAATATTGGTGATCCATAGATTCTTCAATTACAAACAATGCATGGTTTATATGCAATTAATGTCTAAACGGGATTACACTATATGTTGCGTCTGTGAAACACATTATACATGTTTGAGAAGTAAAAAACCCCGCATGAAACACACATTAATTGGAGACAGTTAGCGAGGAATGCATACATTGGATTTCAACATAAAGTGGTTTCAAATATTTGAAAATCCAAATTGATGGATACAACCTTATGAATCTGAGATCATGCCATTTGTAAATCATATTTATGTATAAATTGTGTTGTGCTTTTGAAAGTATATATAAAAAATGATATATATAGAATGTAATTCCAATTGAAAATGGATCCCGCCCGAAAAAAATAGAATACAAACGGGATTCAAATTGAGTTGGCACGGTAAACGTGCACTCTAAAAAATTTGAACGAAGCGGGGAAGTCGCAGTAACCGCCCGAAACCAAAATCTGCGAGACGGAAATCACTGCTGCCTATCCCTGCCACTGAAAGCCTATATGCTGGATTTCTATAGGTTTCGATAGGGGTAGGTTTGTAATTTCACCCAAACGTGACGTAACCGCCTCTCACCCGGATTCATACACAGTGGGCGCCAAAACACAGTGTGTCCTCGGCCGAAATCGACTCCCTCCCCGATTCATATTCATACACGGTGGCGCCAAAAACAAACTCATGTCAGCAAATATTCGGTGTATGCGAGATTACCGTCCTATCCCCAACCGACTAGTGTTGCTGTGATGTAGTAGAAATTTGAAACGGGGGCTAAGTTTCTAAATTTCCTCGCATTTGAGACAAGTGCGCCCTGAATACATGGTTCCCCCCTTCCTCTCTACCTCCCTTTTCCCCATTCGTACTCCGCGGGCGCCAAAACACCCTCTCCACCCCACCCTCCTCCGTCCGCCGCCGTCCGCCACCCCATCCACCGCTGTCCTCCTCCACCATGCCGGAGCTGATATCCCGACGCCGCCGTCCATTACAAGAGATCGACCTCTCTCATCCACGGCTTCGGACTGGGATCCTTGCATCCCGTCCTCTCACTTCATCCCCGTCGTCGTCCACCTTGCCGGCACCTCTCCTACAACCATCCCAATACCTTGTTCAATCTCGTTACAGGCAAGTCTCTTTACTCGTTCCGTAACACATCATCCCGTGATCAACTCCTTGGTCACATTGTGCACATTATGATGATGTCCTACCGAGTGGGCCCAGAGATACCTCTCCGTTACACGGAGTGACAAATCCCAGTCTCGATTCGTGCCAACCCAACAGACACTTTCGGAGATACCCGTAGTGTACCTTTATAGCCACCCAGTTACGTTGTGATGTTTGGCACACCCAAAGAACTCCTACGGTATCCGGGAGTTGCACAATCTCATGGTCTAAGGAAATGATACTTGACATTAGAAAAGCTTTAGCATACGAACTACACGATCTTGTGCTAGGCTTAGGATTGGGTCTTGTCCATCACATAATTCTCCTAATGATGTGATCTCGTTATCAACGACATCCAATGTCCATGGTCAGGAAACCATAACCATCTATTGATTAACGAGCTAGTCAACTAGAGGCTTACTAGGGACATGGTGTTGTCTATGTATCCACACATGTATCTGAGTTTCCTATCAATACAATTCTAGAATGGATAATAAACGATTATCATGAACAAGGAAATATAATAATAACCAATTTATTATTGCCTCTAGGGCATATTTCCAACAGTCTCCCACTTGCACTAGAGTAAATAATCTAGTTCACATCGCCATGTGATTAACACTCACAGGTCACATCGCCATGTGACCAACATCCAAGAGTCTACTAGACTCAATGATCTAGTTCACGTCACTATGTGATAAACACTCAAAGAGTTTTGGGTTTGATCATGTTATGCTTGTGAGAGAGGTTGTAGTCAACGGGTCTTGCCATATTCAGATCCCTATGTATTTCGCAAAACTTTATGTCATATCGTAGATGCTGCTACCACGGTCCACTTGGAGCTATTCCAATTTGTTGCTCCATTATACGTATCCGTATCTCTACTCAGAGCTATCCGGATAGGTGTTAAGCTTGCATCGACGTAATTCTTTACGTTGAACTCTTTATCATCTCCATAACCGAGAAACATTTCCTTATTCCTCTAAGGATAATTTCGACCGCTATCTGGTGATCCTCTCATAGATCACCTTTGTACCCTCTTTCCAGACATGTGGCAAGGCACACATCAGGTGCAGTACTTTAGCACGGCATACCGTATAGAGCCTATGACAAAAGCATAGGGGGCGACCTTCGTCCTTCCTCTTTCTTCTGCCGTGGTCAAGCTTTGAGTCTTACTCAACTTCACACCTTACAACTCAGGTAAGAACCCCTTCTTTGAATGATCTATTTTGAACTCCTTCAAAAACATGTCAAGGTGTGCGTTCTTTGTAAGTATCATCACGCGTCTTGATCTATTTCTATAGATCTTAATGCCCAATATGTAAGCAGCTTTATCCAGGTCTTCCTTTGAAACTCACTCTTCAAACAACCGTTTATGGTTTCTAGAAACTCTATATTATTTCGGATCAACAATATGTCATCCACATATACTTATCAGAAATGTTGTAGTGCTTCCACTCACTTTCTTGTAAATACAAGTTTCTAGCAAACATTGTATAAACCTAAAAGCTTTGATCACTCCATCAAAGCATATATTCTGACTCCGAGATGCTTGCTCTAGTCCATAGAAGGATCACTAGAGCCAGCATACCTTTTAGCATCCTTAGGATCGACAAAACTTTAATTGTATCACATACAACTCTTTCTTACGAAAACTGGTAAGAAAACTTGTTTTTGACATCCATCTGTCAGATTTCATAAACGAAAAATGCAGCTAATGCTAACATGATTTCGATGGACTTAAGCATCGCTACGGGTGAGATATTCTCATCATAGTCAACTCCTTGAACTTGTGAAAAGACTATTTCCCACAAGTTGAGCTTCATAGACGGTAACATTACCGCCCATGTCCGTCTTCTTCTTAAAGATCCATTTATCTCAATGGCTCGCTGATCATCGGGAAAGTCCACCAAAGTCCATACTTTGTTCTGATACATGGATCCTATCTTGGATTTCATGGCTTCTAACCATTTGTCGGAATACGGGCCCACCATCGCTTCTCCATAGCTCGTAGGTTCATTGTTGTCTAGCAACATGATATCTAAGACAGGATAACCGTACCACTCAGGAGTAGTACATATCCTTGTCGACCTACGAGGTTCGATAGCAACTTGATCCAAAGCTTCATGATCACTATCATTAACTTCCTATTCAATAGACGTAGGCTCCACAGAAAACATATTTCTGTGTTGCATCACTCTCTGGTTGAAGTAAAGGTTCGACAACCTCATCAAGTTCTATCTTCCTCCCACTCAATTCTTTCAAAAGAAACTCCTTCTCGAGAAAGGACCCGTTCTTAGCGACAAACAATTTGCCCTCGGATCTGAGATAGAAGGTATACCCAACTGTCACCTTTGGGTATCCTATGAAGATGTGTTTGTCCGCTTTGGGTTCGAGCTTCTCCGGCTGAAGCCTTAAGCATCGCAGCCCCAAACATTAAGAAACGACAACTTTGGTTTCTTGCCAAACCAATGTTCATACGGAGTCGTCTCAACGGACTTATATGGTGTCCTATCTAAAGTGAATGCAGCTGTCTCTAATGCATAACCTCAAAATAATAGCAGTAGATCGGTAAGAGACATCATAGATCGCACCATATCTCATAAGGTTCGATTATGACGTCCGGACACACCATTACCCTGTGGTGTTCCAGGTGGCTTCAACTGTGAAACAATTCCACAATGTCTTAAGTGTTTGCCAAACTCATAACTCAGAAATTCTCATTGATCAGATCGTAGGAATTTGATCTTCTTGTTATGATGATTCTTAACTTCACTCTGAAATCGCTTGAACTTTTCAAACGTTTCAGACTTGTGCTTCATTAAGTAAATATACCTATATCTACTCAAATCGTCAGTGAAGATGAGAAAATAGCGATATCCACCGCACACTTCAATTCTCATTAGATCACACGCATCAGCATGTATGATTTCCAACAAGTCACTTGCCCGTTTCATTGTACCTGAAAACGGGGTCTTAGTCACCCTACCCATGAGGCATGACTCGCATGTGTCAAGTGATTCAAAATCAAGTGACTGCAAACAACCATCGACATGGAGTTTCTTCCTGCATCTTACGCCAATATGACCTAAGCGGCAGTGCCACAAGAAAGTGGTACTATCATTATTAACTCTACATCTTTTGGCGTGAACATGTGTATTAGCACGACCGAGATTCAATGAACCATTCACATAGGGTGCATGACCATGAAAGGTATTATTCTTGTAAACAGAATAACCATTATTCTCTAATTTAAATGAATAACCTTATTGCAATGAACATGATCCAATCATATTCATGCTCAACGTAGACACCTGATAACATTTATCTAGGTTCAATACTAATCCCGAAGGCAGATGGAGCGTGCGATGGTGATCTCATCAACTTTGGAAACACTTCCAACACACATCGTCACCTCGCCCTTAGCCAATCTCCGTTTAGTCCGTAGCTTGTGCTTCAAGTCACCAATAATAGCAATTGAACCGGTATCAAATACCCAGGTGCTACCAGGAGTACTAGTGAGGTACACATTAATAACACGTATATACTTTGAAGTTGCCAGCCTTCTTATCTACCATGCATTTGGGGTAATTCCGCTACCAGTGACCGTTCCCCTTACAATAGAAGCACTTAGTCTCGGGTTTGGGTTCAACCTTGGGTTCCTTCACTGGAGCGGCAACTGGTTTGCCATCCATGAAGTTTCCCTTCTAGCCCTTGCCCTTCTTGAAACCAGTGGTCTTGTTAAACCATCAACACTTGATGCTCCTTCTTGATTTCTACCTTTTGCAGTCTTAAGTACCGCGAACAGCTCCGGGATCAACTCCATCCCTTGCATGTCATAGTTCATCATGAAGATCTAGTAGCTTAGTGATAGTGGCTACAGAACTCTATCAATCTCTATCTTATCTGGAAGTTTAACTCCCACTTGATTTAAGTGATTGTAGCACCCAGACATTCTGAGCACATGCTCACTAGATGAGCTATTCTTCTCCATCTTGTTGGCAAAACAACTTGTCAGACGTCTCACACCTCTCAACACGGGCATGAGCCTGAAATCCCAATTTCAGCTCTTGGAACATCTCATATGTTCTATGGCGTTCAAAACGTCATTGGAATCCCGATTCTAAGCCGTAAAGTATGGTGCACTAAACTATCAAGTAGTCATCAGGATGTGTCTGTCAGGTGTTCACAACATCCACAGACGACGTTGTAGGGGTTTGCACATCGAGCGGTGCATCAAAGACGTAAGCCTTCTGTGTAGCAGTGAGGACACTCCTCGGACTATGGACCTAGTCCGCATCATTGCTTACAATATCTTTCAACTTAATCTTTCTCTAGGAACGTATTGAAACAGGGAGCTACAACGTGAGCTATTTATCTACAACATATTTGCAAAGACAATTTAGACTATGTTCATGATAATTGAGTTCATCTAATCAAATTATTTAATGAACTCCCACTCAGATAGACATCCCTCTAGTCATCTAAGTGAAACATGATCCGAATCGACTAGGCCGTGTCCGATCATCGCGTGAGACGGACTAGTCATCAACGGTGAACATCTCATGTTAATCATATCTTCTATACGACTCATGTTCGACCTTTCGGTCTTCCGTGTTCCGAGGCCATGTCTGTACATGCTAGGCTCGTCAAGTCAACCTAAGTGTTTCGCATGTGTCCCGAGGCCATGTCTGTACATGCTGAACTCCTCATGACGTCCGGGATCTCATCCGGGACTCCGAACAACATTCGGTAACCGCATACATACTTTCCCTATAACCCTAGCGTCATCGAACCTTAAGTGTGTAGACCCTACGGGCTCGGGAGTCATGCAGACATGGCCGAGACAACTCTCCGGTCAATAACCAACAGCGGGATCTGGATACCCATGTTGGTTCCCACATGCTCCACGATGATCTCATCAGATGAACCATGATTTCAAGGATTCAATCAATCCCGTATACAATTCCCTTTGTCTATCGGTACGATACTTGCCCGAGATTCGATCATCGATATCCTGATACCTTGTTCAATCTCGTTACCGGCAAGTCTCTTTACTCATTCCGTAACACATCATCTCGTGATCAACTCCTTGGTCACATTGTGCACATTATGATGATGTCCTACCGAGTGGGCCCAGAGATACCTCTCCGTTACACGGAGTGACAAATCCCAGTCTCGATTCGTGCCAACCCAACAGACACTTTCGGAGATACCTGTAGTGTACCTTTATAGCCACCCAGTTACGTTGTGACGTTTGGCACACCCAAAGCACTCCTACGGTATCCGGGAGTTGCACAATCTCATGGTCTAAGGAAATGATACTTGACATTAGAAAAGCTTTAGCATACGAACTACACGATCTTGTGCTAGGCTTAGGATTGGGTCTTGTCCATCACATCATTCTCCTAATGATGTGATCCCATTATCAACGACATCCAATGTCCATGGTCAGGAAACCGTAACCATCTATTGATCAACGAGCTAGTCAACTAGAGGCTTACTAGGGACATGGTGTTGTCTATGTATCCACACATGTATCTGAGTTTCCTATCAATACAATTCTAGCATGGATAATAAACGATTATCATGAACAAGGAAATATAATAATAACCAATTTATTATTGCCTCTAGGGCATATTTCCAACACAAATTTATTAAGCGCGTGTTTGGTTGCCTGCATATGGCCCAGCCTGGCCCGCGTGGGAAGAAATTTTCCTATTTGGTTGCCTGCGTTTACTGTTTGGCTTGCATGGCATGAAACTTAAAGCAGCTCCACGCCAGGCCCAGAGGAAACGCCCAAATCGGCAGTATCTCGCGAGCCTGGCTCGCGTGACTTAGGGGACGGTGGCGCGTGATACGTTCATTTTGCATCATGTTTTCCTACTGTTATTTATAATGTTTTTATCCATAATAATGCTTTTTGGAGTAATTCTAATGCCTTTTCTCTTATAATTTGCAAGGTACACACCAAGAGGGAGAATTCCGGCATTAGGAAATCTGGACCTGGAAAAGTTACATCAGGCTTCCTATTCTGCACAACTACAAATAATCTGAAACTTCATGAGGAATTTTTATGGAATATACGAATATATAAGAAATATTGGAGCCAATAAGTACTAGAGGGGGCCCACCAGGTGGGCACAACCCACCTGGGCGCGCCAGGGAGCCTAGGCGCGCCCTGGTGGGTTGTGCTCCCCTCGACCCACCTCTGGGGACCATCTTTTGGTATATAAGTCATTTTTACCTAGAAAAAAATAAGAGGAGGACTTTTGGGACGAAACGCCGCCGCCTCAAGGTGGAACTTGGGAAGGAGCACTTTTGCCCTCCGGCGGAGCGATTCCACGGGGGAACTTCCCTCCGGAGGGGGAAATCATCGTCATCATCATCACCAAAAACTCTCCCATCTTGGGGAGGGCAATCTCCATCAACATCTTTAACAACACCATCTCCTCTCAAACCCTAGTTCATCTCTTGTGTTCAATCTTGTTACCGGAACTATAGATTGGTACTTGCGGGTGACTAGTAGTATTGACTACATCTTGTAGTTGACTACTATATGGTTTATTTTGTGGAAGATTATATGTTAAGATCCAATATGCTATTTAATAATCCTCTGATCATGAGCATGTTTATCGTTTTTGAGTAGTTACCTTTGTTCTTGAGGTCACGGGAGAAATCATGTTGCAAGTAATCATGTGAATTTGATATGTGTTCGATATTTTGATAGAATGCATGTCGTGATTCCCTTAGTGGTGTCGTGTGAACGTCGACTACATGACACTTCACCATATTTTGGGCCTAATGGAATGCATTGTGGAGTAGCAATTAGATGATGGGTTGCGAGAGTGATAGAAACTTATAACCCTAGTTTATGCGCTATTCCGTAAGGGATCGATTAGATCCAAAAGTTTAATGCTATGGTTAGAATTTATTCTCAATACTTTTCTCGTAGTTGCGGATGCTTGTGGGAGGGTTAATCATAAGTAGGAGGTTTTTTGAAGTAAGAACAACACCTAAGCACCGGTCCACCCACATATCAAATTATCAAAGTACCGAACATGAATTAAACCAACATGATGAAAGTGACTAGATGAAATTCCCGTGTACCCTCAAGAACGCTTTGCTTATCATAAGAGACCATTTTGGCCTGTCCTTTGCCTGAAAAGGATTGGGCTACCTTTTTGCACTTTTGTTACTACTATCGTTACTTGCTCGTTACAAATTATCTTGCAATCAAACTACTTTGCTACTTACAATTTCAGCACTTGCAAACATTACCTTAGTGAAACTACTTGTCATTTCCTTCTGCTCCTGGTTGGGTTCGACACTCTTACTTATTGAAATGAGCTACAATTTATCTCCTATACTTGTGGGCCAACAAGGCTATTTTCTGGCACCATTGCCGGGGCGTGAAGCGCCTTTGGTAAGTGGAATTTGGTAAGGATATATTTATATAGTGTGTAGAAATTTATTGTCACTTGTTACCATGGAAAACAATCCTTTGAGGGGTTTGTTCGGGGTATCTTCACCTCATCCGGAACCACAATTAATTACCCCTCAACCTACTGCACCTACTGAAAATATTGAATATGAATTTCCTTTGGGTATGATAAAACAACTGCTAACTAATCCTTATGCATGAGATGTGACCGAACATCCTGATATGCACTTGATATATGTGGAACAAATTTGTGGATTGTTCTAGCTTGCAGGTTTACTCGGAGATGAAGTTATGAGAAAGGTTTTCCCTTTATCTTTGAAGGGAAAAGCATTGGCATGGTATAGGCTATGCGATGATATTGGATCTTGGAATTGGAATTGTTTGAAATAGGATTTCCACCAAACATTTTATCCTATGCATCTAGTTCATCGTGATCGGAATTATATATATAATTTTTGACCTTGTGAAGGAGAAGTATCGCTCTAGCTTGGGGGGGGGGGGCTTAAGTCAATGTTATATTCATGCCCCAATCATGAGCTCTCAAGAGAAGTTATTATCTAGAACTTTTATGCTCGGATTTCTCGTAATGATCAAACCATGCTTGATACTTCTTGTGATGGTTCTATTATGAAGAAGACTATTGAATTCTGGTGAGATCTTTTGGAAAGAATTAAACGCAACTCTAAAGATTGGGAACTCGACAAAGGTAAAGAGTCAGGTATTAAACTTAAATATGATTGTGTTAAATCTTTTATGGATACCGATGCTTTTCAAAAGTTTAGCACTAAATATTAACTTGACTCTAAGATAGTAGCCTCCTTTTGTGAATCATTTGCTACTCATGTTGAATTCCCTAAAGAGAAGTGGTTTAAATATCACCCACCTATTAAAGAAGAAATTAAAGAATCGGTACCAATTAAAGAAGAAACTATAATTTATAATCTTGATCCAGTTGTTCCTTCTGCTTATATTGAGAAACCACCTTTCCCTGTTAGGATAAAGGAACATTCTAAAGTTTCAGTTGTGGTTAACAAAAGTTGTACTACAAAACCTAAACCTGATGAACAAATTAAAGTAGAACCTAGTATTACTATGGTTAAAGATCTCTTGAAAGAAGATATGGATGGGCATGTTATTTACTTTTGTGAATAAGTTGCTAGATGCCAAACCTGATAAAAAAGATAAACATAGACCTATTGTTGGCATGCCCATCATCTCAGTTAAAATAGGAGATTTATCATGGTTTATGTGACATACGTGCTAGTGTGAGTGCTATTCCTTACACTTTATATCAAGAAATTATGAATGACATAGCACCCGCAGAGATAGAAGGAATAGATGTTACTATTAAACTTGCTAATAGAGACACTATATCACCAATTGGGATTGTTAGAGATGTTGAAGTCTTGTGTGGGAAAATAAAATACCCTACTGATTTTCTTGTTCTTGGTTCCCCACAAGATGACTTTTGTCCCATTATATTTGGTAAACCTTTCTTCAACACCGTTAATGCTAAGATAAATTGCAAGGAACAAACTGTCACTGTTAGTTTTGGTGATGACTCTCTTGAGTTTAATTTTTTCAAGTTTAGTAGAAATATTCATGAAAAAGAATTGCCTAGTAAGGGTGAATTAATTGGCCTTGCTTCTATTGCTGTACCACCTACTGATGCTTTAGAACAATATTTGCTATACCATGAAATGATTTTCATATGCATGAAAGAAATGAAATAGATAAAATATTCTTTGAACAACGTCCTCTACTTAAAGACAATTTGCCTATTGAAACTCTAGGAGGTACTCCTCCACCTAAAGGTGATCCTGTGTTTGAATTAAAACAATTGCCAGACACTTTGAAATATGCTTATCTTGATGAAAATAAGATATATCCTGTTATTATTAGTGCTAACCTTTCAGAACATGAAGAAGAAAGATTATTGAAAGTTCTAAGGAAGCACTGATCTACTATTGGATATATTCTTGATGATTTAAAGGGCATTAGTCCCACTCTATGTCAGCACAAAATTAATATGGAACCTGATGCTAAACCCATTGTTGATCACCAACGCCGGTTAAATCCGAAGATGAAAGAAGTGGTAAGAACGGAAATATTAAAACTTCTCGAAGCAGGTGTAATCTATCCTATAGCTAATAGTAGATGGGTAAATCATGTTCATTGTGTTCCTAAGAAAGGAGGTATAACTATTGTTCCTAATAATAAGAATGAACTTATTCCACAAAGAATTGTTACAGGCTATAGAATGGTAATACAGTTTAGAAAATTAAACAAAGCAACTAGAAAAAATCATTAGGCTTTGCCTTTTATTGATCAAATTCTTGAAAGATTATCTAAGCACACACACTTTTGCTTCCGTGATGGCTATTCTGGTTTTTCACTAATACATGTTTCTCAACCTGATCAAGAAAAGACCACTTTCACTTGTCCCTTTGGAACCTATGCTTATAGATGTATGCCTTTCGGTTCATCTAATGCACCTGCTACCTTCCAAACATGTATGACTGCTATATTCTCTGACTTTTGTGAAAATATTTTTGAGGTTTTCATGGATGACATCTCTGTTTATGGGAAGTCTTTTGATGATTGTTTAAGCAATCTTGATCGAGTTTTGCAGAGATGTGAACAAACAAATCTTGTCTTGAATTGGGAGAAGTGCCACTTTATGGTTAATGAAGGCATTGTCTTGGGTCATAAAATTTCTGAAAGAGGTATTGAAGTGGACAAAGATAAGGTTGATGCAATTGAGAAAATGCCATGTCCTAAAGATATAAAAGGTATTTGTAGTTTCTTAGGTCATGCTTGTTTCTATAGGAGATTTATCAAAGACTTTTCAAAAATTTCTATGCCTCTTACTAGTCTCTTGCAAAAGGACATTCCTTTTGTTTTTTATGATTATTGTTTAGAAGCCTTTGAAACACTTAAAAAAGCTTTAATTTATGCACCTATTGTTCAACCACCAGATTGGAACTTGCCTTTTTAAATTATGTGTGATGCTAGTGATTATGCTATTGGTGTTGTTCTAGGACAAAGAGTTGATAAGAAATTGAATGTTATTCATTATGCTAGTAAACTCTAGACAGTGCTCAAAGAAATTATGCTACCTTATACTGTTGATTCCAAAGTAACTGTTCACATAGACCATGCTGCTATTAAATATCTTATGGAAAAGAAAGATGCTAAACCTAGACTTATTCGATGGGTTCTCTTGTTACAAGAATTTGATTTACATATCATGATAGAAAAGGAGCTGAGAACCCAGTAGCTGATAATTTATCTAGGCTTGAAAATGTGCTTGATGACCCACTACCTATTGATGATAGTTTTCCTAATGAGTAGTTATCTGTAATAAATGTTTCTCATAGTACTCCTTGGTATGCTGATTATGCTAATTACATTGTTGCTAAACATTTACCACCTAGCTTTACATACCAACAAAAGAAAAAATTCTTCTATTATTTAAGACCTTACTTTTCGGATGACCCACACCTTTATAAAGAAGGAGTAGATGGTAGTATTAGACGTTGTGTACCTAAGCATGAACATGGACAAAGCCTATGTAAATGTCACTCCGAAGCTTATGGAGGGCATCATGTTGGAGAGAGAACTACTCACAAGGTATTGCAATCTTAATTTTATTGGCCTACTCTCTTCAAGGATGCCCATAAGTTCGTCTTATTTGTGACAAATGCCAAAGAATAGGTAATATCGGTAAGAGTCAAGAAATGCCTATGAATTATTCACTTGCTGTTGAACCAATTGATGTTTGGGGATTTGATTATATGGGACCTTTTCCTTCCTCTAATGGGTATACACATATTTTGGTTGTTGTTGATTATGTCACTAAATGGGTAGAAGCTATACCAACCAGTAGTGCTGATCAGAACACCTCTATTAAAATGCTTAAGGAAGTTATTTTCCCAAGGTTTGGACTCCCTAGATATTTAATGACTGATGGTGGTTCACACTTTATTCATGGTGCTTTCCATAAAATGCTTGCCAAGTATGATGTTATGAAGAAAATATGCCCTAGAGGCAATAATGAAGTTGTTATTTACATTTCCTTATATCATGATAACTGTTTATTATTCATGCTAGAATTGTATTAACCAGAAACTTAGTACATGTGTGCATACATAGACAAACAGAGTGTCCCTAGTATGCCTCTACTTGACTAGCTCGTTAATCAAATATGGTTAAGTTTCCTGACCATAGACATGTGTTGTCATTTGATGAACGAGATAACATCATTAGAGAATGATGTGATGGACAAGACCCATCTGTTAGCTTAGCATAATGATCGTTTAATTTTATTGCTATTGCTTTCTTCATGACTTACACATGTTCCTCTGACTATGAGATTGTGCAACTCCCGAATACCGGAGGAACACCTTGTGTGCTATCAAACGTCACAATGTAACTGGGTGATTATAAAGATGCTCTACATGTGTCTCCGATGGTGTTTGTTGAGTTGGCATAGATCGAGATTAGGATTTGTCACTCCGTGTATCGGAGCGGTATCTCTAGGCCCTCTCGGTAATGTACACCACTATGAGCCTTGCAAGCAATGTGACTAATGAGTTAGTCATGGGATGACGCATTACGGAATGAGTAAAGAGACTTGCCAGTAACAATATTGAACTAGGTATGGTGATACCGACGATCGAATCTCGGGTAAATAACATACCGATGACAAAGGGAACAACATATGTTGTTATGCGGTTTAACCAATAAAGATCTTCGTAGAATATGTAGGAGTCAATATGAGCATCTAGGTTCCGCCATTATGAATCACTTGATTATGAATCACTTGATGCTTGCGAACCATGCCTCATGGCACTACTTGGAAAACCCTTAGCAGTAGCGCTGTTTTTTTGGCTATTAGTAGCGCGGGCAGGCGCGCTACTGCTACGACTCTACAGCTATTTTTTAGCAGTAGGGCTTGTTTGAACCAGTGCTACTGCTATCTATATCTAGCAGTAGCGTGCCTCTGTCCATCGCTACTGCTAATACTAGTAGTGTGCCCCTACAACCAACACTATCGGTAAGCAGCGCTGCTACTACTCCAATACCACACGCTACTGCTAGTATCTTCTTTTTTGTATGTTGATGTATTCGTATTTTTACAGGTTTTATACAATAACAACATACACATACACTGAAACTATATGAAAAAGGAATGTCTCATCATCATCATCGAAGTGGTACAACATAATCTCATCATATCAACATGGTCTCAACACAAATGATGTCGATCTCATCATCATCTCGAAATATCGATACAAGTTAATGATCACATGTCTCTTACATTGTCACCGTAGATACATGTTTCATCATCTACCTAAACTATGACATACGAGATAAGAGCGATCACGATGATCAAAAGCAGTATTATGTAGAAGTTTTTGCAGCGGCGCTGGTTCTGAATCCCATGTTGTGCTATGAATATCAAGTAACTAGCTTCGGCTTCCGCTCTGCTATCAAACCCTTTTTGGCATCCGCCGGAGAAGCCAGTTACTTGGGCCTGACACTCTGGCCACTCATCATACACACCTAGAACATGCCCTACATACATGGCATACCACTTCCTCGCCATCGTTGATCTATATACCCGTCAGAGATGCACACACACACACACACACACACACACACACATATATATATATATATATATATATATATATATATCATGAAGAAAATTCAACGAAATAGTTGAAATAGAAGCAACATATATAGTGAACATAGTTAACAAATTTCGTCGTACCAAAAGTAATTAACTAGAGGGTGGCACCATACATCCAATACTTTCGTCGTACTGAGAGATTCGAAGTTTCATCATACAGAAAGTAATAAGTAAGTAAACAGACAAATTGTTTTTAAGCTGTGCACTCTTCCCATCTGTCCATATCCGGAAGGGTGGACCCAAGCTTAGTGAACGGCGTCATGTCCTGACGTTGTAGGGCAATGCGGGTTCGGATGTCAGCTCGCGATATTGGGCCACCGTAGAACATCCCATTCTCTTCGAAGACATCTTCCATGATGATGGACACAATTTCCTGCTGGATCTGGTAGAAATCATTTCAAAGTTGATTATCCGGAACGGCTCCAAAGGCTTTGGCCCATCTCTGGATATGGCTATCGGATGAAGATTTCATGCAAAGTGATTGCACATCCCTTCTGTACTCCATCATTACATGGATGATGTAGAATCCATCATTCTCACTTCTTGCCGGTTGCTGGATGCAACAGAAGTCAGTCTTGTGGCCGAAACAAAGCCCGGCCTTATTTGTTCTTTTTTGCATTGGATGTAGCCACCCCGCATGCTGATGCCCAGCATAGCTTTGTCCAGAACATACTTTATGTGTGTGTAATCTTTCTTCTGTATGTTCTTCGACGGGTCCAAATATAGAGCGCGGGAGTAATGCGGGTAAAGAACAATGAGAACGACATGACACCCCCTGCTGCGCAAAATACACGATCAAGTTAGCCTCCATGCGTGCAAAGTAACTATTGAAATGCACGTATATATGTGTTATAGTGCTATCCGCGGATGACTTACCTGGGATGAGGTAGGAGAATCGTTTCTTTGTCCTTATTGCTGACCAAGAATTCTTCGATGTACTGACTCGCATATTGACGGTTGGCGTCGTTGATTGACAAGAAACCCTCATGCATGTAGTATGGGTCCGCGACCGCAAGACCAGCACTACAAAAAAAGACACATCCGTGACATTTTGGGTTGAATGAAATTTTTTCTGTCATACATATGACACTTCTATGACGATAATTGTGACAAAACCCGGTATCATCATAGATGTGGTGGGCTCCTACTTCTATGACAAAAAATCATGACAGAAAATGGGCTTTTCATCCTGGGCGGGCCAGAAATGCAGCTGCATGACATTCTTTGGGCCATCCATGATGGAAAAAACCATGGTAGAAGCGAGGGGGAGGAAAATTTTGGGGAGTTCCCGGTTACGGTGGGAGGTCGAGGGCCGAGCGATGCGCGTTTCTCTCGTACACGTACGCGCGCGTGTGTGCGAGGCGTTGGCTCTAACTAAACCCGAGCAAGGCGTTGGGCTCTAACTGAACACGAGCGGTTGCACTACAGGCTACGCGTTACTGAACCTGAGCGATCGATCGATGGCTGTTAACTGAACCCGATCGAGCGATTCCTTCGCTACTGCTGCTAACTGAAGCCGATCAATGGGATGAACAGTGAGCATTGCGGGGAGGGGGGGTTGGATGAACAGTGAGCGGTGGCGTTGCCTCTGGATGAACAGGACCCCGTGGTGTGGTGGAGGGCTGGAAGAACAGTAGACTGTGGAGGGGTGCCCGTGGAGGGGTGGATGAACATGACCCCGTGGTGTGGAGGGCTGGATGAACAGTAGACGGTGGAGGGCTGGTTGAACAGGACCCCATCGTGTGGAGGGCTGGATGAACAGTAGACGGTGGAGGGGTGCCAGTGAAGGGGTGGTTGAACAGGACCCCGTGGTGTGGAGGGCTAGATGAACAGTAGACGGTGCAGGGGTGGTTGAATAGTAGTCGGTGGAGTAGCGCGCGGTGGAGGCTGGAGGACATCGACGGTGGAGATGAACAATATCCCGTGGAGTCCCGTTTTGCGGTACGCGACACCCCTCCCGATCAACAGGACCCCCGTTTCGACCGTAGCGCTCCAACACAAGTCCGTTTCGTCCATTTTGCGGTACGCCACAACCCTCCCGATCAACAGGACCCCCGTTTCGACCGTAGGAGGTCCGTTTCCTCCGTTTTGCGGTACGCCAGACCCCTCCCGATGAACAGGATCCCGTTTCAAATGTGGCTGGTCGAACACAAGGCCGTTTCCTCCGTTCTACGGTACGCCAGGCCTCGTTTCCATTGTCTGTTCCGTCCAAGCCCTCCCGATGAACACGACGCATTCCGTTGCCTCCCCATGAACACGACGCATTCCGTTACCTCCCCATGAACACGATGCATTTTGTTGCCTCCCTATGAACACGACGACGACGTTGTTTCTCCGTTCTGACCCAGCCATGTACATGAGCCCTGGTCGTACGTATGCGCGAGTAGGCGTTCGAGACCCCGCCCGTATGTACACATACATGGCCGTATTTTCTTTCTTGCACCCTGGCGGCTATACGTACATGTAAATGCTACGTGCGCGCCTCTACTACGACATGTGCGCGCCTCTACTACGACACGTGCGCGCCTCTACTACGTACACGTTCGCGACCAGAATGACAACGCAACGTACGCTTCGACCAGGTGGGTCCCGACTGTCAGGCACTTCCTTGCCTACAAAGATGTAGATGGTGGGTCCCAGCAGTCAGGGGGAATCGTTTTTTTCGCGAAATACAGTGGCCCGTCCGGTGGGTCCCGCTGTCAGGTGGAGGAATAATTATTTTGCACGTAATAAGGAGGCACTTCCTTGCTGCGGCCGTGGACCCAGCTGTCAGCCTCTCCACGTACAGTCCACGTCCGATGGAAGCCGTTCCTTGATCACGTTGACCACGCCGCACCGAGAGCACCAGTGCGATGGACGACGGCGAGGCCTAGGAAGGGGACGACGCGGAGCCGGGGAAGACGCGGTAGTGGATGCCCACGTGTAGAGGAGTACGAGGGTTCACTAGTTCACTGCGGTGTGAGGCTGCCGTCGCTGCAGAATAACAGTGGGTGTGGGTTAGTAGAGGGATGGCCTGGCCAGCGGTGGGAGTAGCAGGGGGCGGTGAGGCCTCCGCCGCATCGCAGCCGGCCACGGGAGGCAGGAGCACGAGGCACGACCGGTGCTGGTTTGGGCGGATGGAGCAAGAAGACCAGAGGATGAAGAAGCACTACGACCGTTGGACGGACATCGTACGGTCACTGGAGCTAGAATCGTGCATATTGACTAAGTTGACAAAGCCCTCCGTCCCCATCAACTTAGTAGGCCCACAAGTCAGCCTGCCACTATACTAGGTCCCAGCTAACAGGGGGAGTATTCATTTTTTTTGTGCGTAATAAGGAGGCACTTCCTTGTGTGCGAAGATATAGCTGGTGGGTCCGAGCTGTCAGCGGCAGTAACGTATTTTCGTGAAATACAGAGGCCCTTTCGGTGGGTCCCTGATGTCAGGTGGATGAATCATTATTTTGCGCGTAATAAGGAGGCATTTCCTTGTGTGCGGCCATGGACCCAGCTGTCGTCCTCTCCACGTAAAGTCCACTTTAGATGCATGTCGGTTGTTGACCACGTTGACCAGGCCGCGCCGAGAGCACTAGGGCGGTGGATGACGGCGAGGCCTAGGAAGGGAACGACACGGAGGCAGGGAAGACTCGGTAGTTGTTTCCCATGCGGCGGGGAGTACGACTGTACGAGGGTTTACTGGTTCATCTGCCGTCGCCGGAGAATAACAGCAGGTGTGGGTGAGTAGAGGGATGGCTAGGCCAGCGATGGGAGTACGGTGGGGCGGTGAGGCCTGCGCGACAGCAGAGTCGGCCACGGGGAGGAGGGAGCAGGCAGTCCCGTCGGCGCTTGTTTTAGCGGCTGGAGCAGGAAGAGCAGAGATTGAAGAAGCACGACGGCCGTTGGATGGCCATCCAACAGTCACTGCTTGTGTGTCAACCTTTTTTTAGGAAAGCCTCAAATCTGTGGAAAACAACATACAGCCCATTTGCTAATTCTTAAGGTTTTTTTGGAGCCCGTATTCTTTTTGTTAGCATTATAGCCCATATTGTGGCCACGGTTAAAAAATTATACGAAATTTTGCATATTTCGGTGCGGTCCCTGACACGTCTCCGTCGTATCTATAATTTTTGATTGTTCCATGCCAATATTATTCAACTTTCATATACTTTTTGGCAACTTTTTATATTATTTTCAGGACTAACATATTGATCCAGTGCCCAGTGCCAGTTCCTGTCTATTGCATGTTTTTGGTTTCGCAGAATATCCATATCAAACGGAGTCCAAACGAGATAAAAACGGATGGAGCTTATTTTTGGAAAATATGGAAAATTTGGAAGGAAAATCAACGCGAACCAGTGCCCGAGGTGGTCACGAGGCAGGGGGTCGCGCCCCCCCCCCCTTAGGGCGCGCCCCCTACCCTCGTGAGCCCACCGTAAGGCGGTTGACGCTCTTCTTTTGCCGCAAGAAAGCTAATATTCAGGAAAAAATCACGACGAAGGTTTCAGGCCAATCGGAGTTACGGATCTCCATATATATACGAAATGGTGAAACAGAGCCAGGACAGAACGCAGAAACAGAGAGAGACAGAGAGACAGATCCAATCTCGGAGGGGCTCTTGCCCCTCCTGTCGTGGTTTTGTCACGGCAGATGTCCTAGAGAAAGGACTTGAAGGGGTTAAAGCGGACACAAGAACACAAGAGAGTTTATACTAGTTCGGCCCCTTCAATGAAGATAAAAGCCTACCTCTAGTTGTGATGGAATTGATGGGTGTTTCGATGACTAGGGAGCAAATAATCTTCGCCTATGTCTCGAGTTGTTGTCTATCTTTGAACCGCCGCCGGGTCGTCTCCTTATATACATGGGGACGCCCGTCGGTTTATAGAGTCCCGATACCGGCTCATAGATGCGTCTGGTTCGGTCTCCACTATTCCTAACTTATAACACAAGTTACATACCGACGCCGGCTTATAGCTATAGGCCTTAAACCGATTATGGGCCTTTAGCCCTCATCCGCCCTCATGGCCTTTTATCACACTCAACTACTAATGAAGTTAACCCGACTTGTCCTGGCCGGTTTACGCCCAGTAGTAATATCCCCAACATTAGGCCCCAAATTGATATGAACAGGTTCATGTCAATCCTTAGCAAAAAAAATCATCTTCAACATCTTCTTTATTTTGTTGAACCGCCGTGATGTCATCTTCTCTGCTCATGGTAGACCAGTGTGACATCACTGGTTATAAAGAACCTTATCCTGTTAACAAGCCTGCGACAATTAAGGCCGCCACTTTGTTTCCAAACTTGCGGCTCCTTGATTCTCGCGCCTGACATATCCCTTTCTTTATAAATAGGACCGAAGGGTCATTTCCTTTCACTTTCCCTCCGACCCCTTCTGCTTCATTTTCCTCGTGTCGCCCAGCCTCGGAGCTCCGCCGCCACCGTCGACCTCTGCATCAACCTTGGCTGCTGCATCAACCTGAGCACACCAGAGCATCGCGGCGACCTTCCGCTTCTTCCTCAGCTCCGGTAAATCTTCTTTCCTTTCCCCCGCAGATCTGTTCTAGGGTTTCCTCGTTCGTCGAAGTTCATCGAGACTCTGGCGCTGTTCTTCCTTTGTTTCTTCTTTAGCCCATGAATAAAACTTCAAACCTGATGTATTCTCCGTAATGGCTTATCTTTTGTTACCAAAGCAAACCTTTATGCGCATAAAACACTGATCTAGTCCCTTGTGAATTGCTTTGAAATCAACCTTTTAGGTCTAAATCCTTTTATTTTCCTGTCTTACGGTAGATCCAAAATTTCACTGCGACCTTATGAAATCTGTTTTTACCTTCCTTAGTCATTCTTGCCTTAGATATGTATCCTCTTTACCACATAGGCGGTTCACCTTTGAAAAAGCAATCTATCATATATCATTAGTCCCCTTGTTGAACCGCCGGGATGCTGTTGCTTTATAAACTCCGGTTTAAATAGATCTGCTTCCGGTTTAACATTGCACATATCAATGTACTTTGTAGATTTCATCATGGCCAAGCAAGTGTATGAGTGCAATTGGGTCCCTTCTCGCGTCACGGAGGATCAACTGGACGATTTAGTCCTAATTGGCGCCTTGGGCAGCAAAGACACCGTCCACTGGAGGGCTCCTGGCAAAGAATGCCCCCCCACACCTCGAGAAGGAGAGGTTGTTGTTTTCGTAGACCACTTAGCCGGGGGTTTTAAACCGCCCGGTTCTAAATTCTACCGGGATGTTCTAGCTGATTTCCAACTCCATCCGCAAGACACTGGCCCCAACTCTGTTACAAATATGAGCCACTTCCAAGTGCTCTGTGAGGTGTTCTTTCAAGAGGAGCCCACAGTGGAGTTATTCAGAGATCTTTTCCATCTAAACCGCCGTACTGAGTTTACTGATGGCTCTAATACGGAGTTGGGTGGCCTGGCGATTCAGAAAAGGAAAGAGGTCACATACCCTCACGCCAAGCTGCACAGTCACCCCAAGGAGTGGAATCAGACATGGTTCTAGGACAAAGACACCTCCCTTGCTGGTGAGAATCCCTTGCCTGGCTTTCGTCCGGAGCGGCTCAGCAATACCCATCCTTTTCCTCAACGATTAACTACCCAGGAGAGAAGAAAATATGCTCCTCAGCTGTCAAAGCTCAGGGCCTTTATGGCCAATGGTTTAACAGGGGTTGACCTTGCTCGTTGTTGGATATCATGGAGCATATTGCCCCTTAGTCAGCGCTCCGGTTTGATGTGCGAATATACTGATAGTGTGGATGACCCACTGCGACATTCAAGACTCCAGCTCTCCGACGAAGAAATCACAGAGGCTATGCATAAGATACTGAATGAACCGGAGCACATATGCGCTAGAACCGGCCTGCTTCCCTTCTGTGCCACCAACAAACCGCCAGCTGTAAGACTTTAATTTTTCTCTTTGCTGAATCTGTTACTGATATGTCTGGTCATTGTTTTTAATATCAGTGTCTACATAACCAGGGCGATGATCCGTTCTGGAGCAAAAAGCTGCCGTAGGAGAAACCAGAGAAAACAGATAAACCGAAAAGAGCAACCCGGCAAAAAACTAAAGCTGTGAAGAAGACTGCCCACCGGAAAAGAACCATTTCATCTTCTAATCCGGCCCCTGATGACGAGGTGGATAATCCGGACTTTGAGGTAGAGCTTGACTCACTTGGTTTATTATTCATGCATCTTATTGATGATGATATTTGTCAGGATGATGCCGAAGCCAGCCATGCAGATGTTGCAGAGGTAATTACTCTCTCTTCCGATTCAGAAACTTTGCCTTCACAAAAAATCCATCAGGCAAACCAGAAAGTTAAATTTTCTCATCCTCTTGCTTATTTGGATCCTAAACTTCTTATGAAGACTCAACAACACGAAGCTCGCCGCACCACCGAGAACAGCGGCCAGGTAGTTACCTCCGCCGGTTTACCGAACAGTCCGGTTCGGAAACGTCATTCCGAGGTCTCTAATTCGCTTGTCAGTGCTTGTCCTAAAGCGGGCTGCTTTCGTCAACCTCTTAATCCGTCTGACTCCGATTATCAGGTTATTTCCCACTCATCTTCTGGCGAGTCGTCGGCTACTCAGCTCCCACCGCTCAAAACGATGCTTGGGTAAGCTATATTTATTGTGATGTTTGTAGTATATTGCCTTAGAACATATGTTGTATTTAATTTTTTTATTCTTCTCAGGGCCAAACCTAGGCCGAGCAAGAAGGCCCGCCTGGATAAAGCGGCCGAAGAAGATGTCATTCTTGAACCAGGCACCACACCCAATCTTGAAGCGGCTATTCCTGAGGATATTCCCAATGATCCACCACAGCCAGATGATGATCATACTGCTGAGGAAATACCTACTGATACCTCAGGTCCTATCCATCAGCCCACAGGTTCCCTCCGGGTTGAAAGCTCCACCGGTCCTGCAAAACCTACTGACAAGCCAACAGCTCCAGTGCAAACTGGCGGTACCAATGATGATGAAGTTGTCATTACTGGCACTCGACATACTGAGCCAAGCAATCATGTCGCTTTATCCAAACATTCTGCCAAGGAAGAACTAGCTGCTTTTGGCAAAGGCAAGTGGAATGCTGATCTGACGGCTTACGCTGCTCTGAACGCCCAAGATATCCATTCCGGCTATCTGAACCGGCTGTATACCAGCCGTGACTATGAAGCCGGTCTGGTTAACATGATGAAGGATAAATATGAGGTAACTTCCATATGCTCCTTCCTTCTTGTATGCTTTCATTCTTGCTGACTCTCCTAGCCCCTAAGGGCCGATTTGAAATATTCTTTCAAACCGGGACTTAATAATATCAATCTTGATGCTTTGTAATTTGTTGATGTAGTCACCAACGGCCGGTTCAACTTAGCGTAGTTAAACCGATACTTTAAGTAATTGAAACTGCCGCATCAGAATACATATGATCAAATAGCCATTAGCCCCCAAGTGCCAAGCTGAATACTTGTATTGAGCTTGGGACTTTGTAAACAATTGAAAGATGAAGATCGAACATGCATTAGCCCCCAAGTGCTAAGCGCATAACTTGTTATGTGGTTGGTACTTGAATCATTCTACCGATTTGTTGAAACATATATCTGTATGCCTGCAGGCGGAGCTGAAGGCGAAAGAAAGCCAAGTCATCGATCTGCGAGAAAACCTGAAAACCCAACAGGCTGAAACCTCCAAGGCAAAAGAGGAATTGGCCAGTGCCTTAAGCGCCATGGAACAACTTAAGGAGAACTTCAAGAAGAAACGGGTGGATTGGGCCACTGAAAAGTCCGCTTTGACCAAACGAGCAGAGGATGCCGAGGCTGCACTGAAACCAGTGACGGATGAACTGACCAGCATGAAGCGGCACGTTCATGCCATGACCACTGCTATCTTTGGTAAGCCAGCTTGCCTTCTAAATTGGTTCTGCCTTCTTACAGAGTCGCCGGTTTATTAACCTTTTATGGTATTTCGGAGACACGCATTGGTCACTTGGGGTCAGATGTGCGGAAGAAATTGAAAGCCGCATATACCTTGGTTGAACAATTGTATACTGGTGCCCAGCGGATCATCTTTACTGCGTCTCATAACAAACCGGCGCCCACCTTGATTCAAGATACTTTGATGAAACTGTCAGTGCTTCCTGCCCGGGTTGAAGAGCTGAAGAAATCTGCTACTCGAACCGGTGCAATCAATGCTTTAATCCGGGCAAAAGCCTGGGTGCCGGATTTTGATCCTATTGAAGCAGCTCAGGGTTATCCCAGATTGAAGGAAGACGGGTCAGAATTTGGTGAAGCGGATCTGCGAGCCATAAACCGGGAGGTACGTCCACTAGCTTGTCAACTAGCTGAGGAAGTAGATTTGTCTCATTATCAAGCCCAATATGACAGCCAGAACAAGCGAATAGCTGCACCCATCCATGAATCGGAAAACCTGATCCCTCCAATCCGTAAGCATACTTACGCTCCCGATATTGACCCGTCTTCGCTAATCCATGACGAAGCTGTTTTTCAAGCATTGATGGGAATTGACTGGACAACTGTGGATTTCCAGCCACTGGGTAGAGAAACGGAAGCTGAAGCGGCGCAGGATGACCCACAACCATCAGGCCAGGCTGGTGGCCAAGCTTAAACCTGAAGCCGGTTTTAAAACTGTCTCTCCTTTGTGAAAAACAATTATGTTATTATGGGCACCATCTTGCCTTGTAATAGGCTAGCTGATACCTTTGATGTTGATATGCCTTCGCGCATAACTTGTTCTTCCTGTGGTAATGAACTTTCCAAAATACTTTTACCTGCCACCATTGAGTGTGAAGTTGGCTTGGCCAACTTTGGAGCGGAGCTTTTGCAAACCCACACTATTGGAGGAAATAACAACTCCTGTATATGTATATGACACTGGTTACCATGTAAACCGTGCCGGGTTATAATGAACACCGTGTTACTCCATAAGAGGATGTTAACAACAAGGATCAAACCGGACAAATAGTCTCTGGATTGACGTGAACTGTGTTCTGTCAATTGATTGGTTAAAAAACTTTGTCGGTTTAAAGAACACAATAAAAAGCAAAAAAACCCCTTCAAAGAAAAGTATGAAGCAAAAGCAACGACAAAAACGTTTGCCAAAAAAGATTTATTTAAGCTGATCAAATGGCGTAACCATGGCCGAACACGACCAAGCTCCCTTTAGGTGTAACTATGGTTCTAGTTAGCCAGGTCCCCAAATGATTCTTGTGGCATTTATGCCGACCAAATGGCGTGGTCATGGTTCGGGTTCGACCAAGCCCCCAAGTGATTCTGTGGCCTTAGGCCGATCAAGAGGCATGACTGGTTCAGACATGACCAAGTCCCCAAGTGATCTGGTGGCTTTCGCCTATCAAGAGGCATGGTATTGGTTCGGACACGACCAATCCTCCAAGTGATATAACACGATGCTTTTAGCAAAGCGAACT